>NC_081346.1:53412636-53635056 GCF_029784015.1 Lycium ferocissimum
TGTTCGGATTAATTTTGACCCTAACTTTTAGCAAAACGATTTCTCAAGTGTCACTTAGGTACAATCAAGAGGTACCAAAGGATCTATGGTTCACAACATAGTTGGTCCTCTTTATCATCTCAATTTTTTAACACTTGTTTCCTTACCGTGCACACTTCTAAATATATTGGTACCAACCAAGTCAAGACTTTTTTTGATAGGTGGGACCGAACCCAAAGAAGGGTTGCCTACGTATCTTGTTGAAACAAGAATCAGCTCAAACGTAGTTCATGATGAGAATGGAGAAACTTGTTTTTTTTTTCTTGAATTTTCTCTTTTTTTTAATTTTTTTTTTATATCTTTAAAAGAAAAGAAACCTTTTTTTTTTTTAATTTTCCAAGGAATGAATAAATAAAAGAACACATTTTTGGTATTTTTCAAATGTTGGAATTTTCTACAAAGAATAATCCTAAAAATAAGGTAAAATCTTTTTGAATTTTTTGAATAAGGAAAACTCTTTTTTTTTTTTTAAATTTTGAATAAGGATCACCGAACCCAAGAAGGGCAGCCTACGTATCTCATCAAGGTGAAAATCAGGTGTGCATAGTTCATGAAGCTTAGACTCTTGGAAACTTTTTTTTTTTTTAACACCAACGATCTTCAACTCTTTTTTTTTTTTTTTTTAAATGGAGGATAATTATTTCCCTCTTATTCTTCCTAATCACCTTAAAATAGTTCAACATGCAAAAGCCTTCCAAATAAATATATTTTCGGGTAACACATAAAATGAAAATGGTGGTCTTTTTAGATGGACACCTGTCTTAGACAGACCTGGCCCCTATGCCGAGTCCCATTAGGTCAAATGCACGTGATGCAAACAAAGCATAGCCTACTAGGGATAATCATTGAGTGTGGCTTGTTCTACTAGGTCTAACATCCTAAATGGGAAGGTGTCTAGACTGGCTTACCTGAGCGGACAACTTGAGCCAGAGAAAGGCCAGATCACCGATAGCAGAGCTTTTCCGGCTTCACTGGTAGTCCAACCCAGCCTAACATGTGTAACTGCTAATTATCATAAACCAGGAGCGTAACCGCCCACAGGCTCATTGAGATAGAAAATTTTGCGGAGCGTATCCGCACACACAAAGGAATGGTGAATGTGTTCAGAGACTCAGAGGGGTGCGCAAGAGAAGACAGTTTATATTGCAGTTCAACAATATCAAGCAGTAAATAAGCAGGCATAGAGCACATTAGTCCCATATATTCAAAATATCCATGAAAAAAAAAAATAACACAAGCCAAACATAAATCAATATACAAAGCTCGGATTATGGTTATCCCCAGCAGAGTCGTCATCTGTCACACCCCTTTTTTCCCGTAAATAAACTTTAGATTTAGTTTAAATTTATTTAAAAGGGTTTTTCCAATTGAAGAGACGTTTTGAAAAGGGATTATTTACTTGTTACAGAGTCGTCACTTGAAATTGAGTTTTGGTGTTCCAAGTCACCTTATTAAATCCCTAATCAAAAGGAAATGCCTCTATTTATTATTGGTTCACGAAAATAAAAGACCGGTAAGGAATTCTGTTGACCGGGGAGAAGGCATTAGACATTCCCCGAATCCCGTGATTCCAGCACAGTGGCTTTTGTTGACTAATATTCGGCTTAAATTAATCTTGGATAAAATCATGCTTGCCTTAATTCTTAACTACGTTTGCTCAATTTTATTCGCTTAAACTGTGACTTATATTTTTGTCCCAGAAGCGTAACCGCACACAGAGCTTTTTATAAGAGTCGACCAAGGAGCGAATCCGCACACGTGGTTGAACTCAAATTGATTTAATTTATTACAGCCTTCTCTTTTGTATATTTTATTATTTTCTGCGACGAGTATACAACGCGTCTCACTCCTTCACACATATTCTTTCTGCTCTTTCTTTTTATGTGACAACATGATTTGAAATAAATTTGCAACTCCTCTTGCTCAAACTCACACTTAATTAATTAATTGGGCCTTAAACTTTGTAGAGCCCCGAATTAATCTTTGTGTTTGCTTGTGAAAAGTCTTCAAAATAATCAACCAAACACTTGAAATGACAGGAATTAAACCCATGAAAATTCAATCACCAAACTTAAGGACGAGCATATAAACTCATTGACCTATTTCTGATTGAAAAAATTATTCTCATAAAAAATGTCATTCATGGCTTATGAAGAACCCTTTTTAAGAAACATAATTTCAAAAAACCAACTCAAAACTTTCCTTTTAGAATTGATCACTCTTGGTACCCTCATAAAGAATATTATTTTAAAAAAAAATCACTATCCTAATCATCCCTCCTTTTTAAATACCTAAAACTTGCAGAGCTCGATTTTACAATAAGAATTCTAAACCCAAAATAACTAACGTGACCAATATTAAGCCCTCTAAACGTGAGTTTCTTTAAACGAAAAATGCAAACATCAGGAATTCCAAAAAAAAAAAAAAAAAAAAAAAAAAGGTTAACCAATTGCTATGGTTGAAGACTAAACCGATACAGGTATAAAAATACTAAAAAGAATTTGAATAAATTCAAATGTACACAGGTTTGGATAACTATTCACCTCTCTATACTAAAAATCTCTCTTTCTTATACTATTAGGAGCAATTTTGAAGAAACATGCGATATTTACTCTAAATATAACAATATAAAAATTTGAAAATACATCATATCATAACGTCGAAAGATAATAATCGGTTAAACACGTGCGAAATCTGAGGAAAATTTCATAATATTGGAATACTGTTTCACATAATAGTGACATGTAAACTATAAAAAGAAGATTGAGCGGTACCTTTTGTGACTATTAATTTACAACAAGAAAGCGGCTACAATCTACTGATTTTCAAGTTAACAATTGCTAACTTTCAGGTCTATGAACTTGAAACCGCAAACGAAAACCTCAAACTCGAACAAAACCTTTTCGAAACTCCTAAATTGCTCTAGATATTTTTCCCTCTTGGTATTTTTGCTCACTGTTTTCTTTTGTGTTCTCTGGATATAGTTTTTGTGTACGTTTTACTCTGTTTTTGTTGTTTTGTGTATCTCCTTTTTGTTGTACTCTGTTCGTTGTGTTATATATAGGATGTGTGGGTTGTGTGGTGTGTGTGTGTGTTCTGTGAGAGGAGGAAGTGAGGGAGAAGGATAAGGAATGGGAGGTTTTTTTAAAGTTGAGAATTTTATGGGGGAAAAACGTGAGGATTTGGGAATATTGTTTGCTGAGAAATTTTAGGAGGGGTTTAAGGTTGCTGGTTGTGGAATAAGGTGGAGGGCCGGGCGAGGGGCGAGGGGGGCGGGGCCGGAAGGGAAAGTGTAGGTTTGATTAGGGATAAGTTAGGACTTGTAGCCTTTTAAAAAAAAAAAAAAAACGATAAAACATGAAAATTAGCCAATTTTTTTTTTTAGACACTAAACATAGGAGAATTAAATAGTTATACTAAAATAAATATAACTAAGGAAATAATTAAATCTTTAGCTTATTTATTAAAGCCTAAATTAGAAAACATATTTTTGTAAATTTTCTTTCCTTTTTTTTATTCGAAAATGAAGACAAGACTTATCCTAAAATTTGACTCTAGTTTTTTGTAGTTTTTGTTTTCTTCAAAATTTTCAAGTATAACTTACTAAAGCATAAAAATATCTAATCTAGACCTAAAAGAAATATTTAAATGTTGAACTGGTGTAAAAACTTAAATTCGGTAAAAAACTAGGTGTTCATACTATAACATAGGTGATGACGTGTACTTGGTTACTGGCTCGTGATTGACTTATACCTTGTTGATTTACCTGTTTATCTTACTTGATTGCCTTGATATATGTTAGCTAATCTTGGTCGGCCTGTGATACCTAGCAGTACTTGTTGTTTGTACTGACCTGCATTTACTAGATTCTTTTATAAATGTAGAGTTTCAAGTGGGTTCGACCTCTACTCCTCGTGGCTGATAGTAGTTCGAGGGTTGTTGTTTGGAGTCTTTTAGGGTGAGCTCCATGACGTTCACCGCCTTGAAGATTCTTCTTTTATTTATGTTTTACTTGATATTCTGAGGCATATTGAGACAGTTGATGTATTATTATTATCCAGACTTGTAGTATTTAGTTAGATGCTCTCGTATGACTAGATAGATTCATTATTTATCCAGTATTATGTCAGACTTACGTACTTCTATCTCTTCCGCTTATTTATTGATTATTTCATTCTTCTAGGGTAGGTGGGATAAGGGTTCGCCTACTGAGGTGGGAAAGGTAGGTGCCCGTGCGACTTAGTGAAATTGGGTCGTGACATTATATCATACACACACATATATATATATATAGCGCACATTAGTACTGCACCCACCGATTATAGCTCGGGGTGTGTAATATATATATATATATATATATATATATATATGAACCCATTTGACTGGGTACGGAGTTTAAGAAAGTAGAGAAGACTTTTAAACTTGTGGTGTAAAATGAGTCACATATATTTTATGTGACTATAAATCATTGCATAAAGGTAAATTGTTTCCAAATATAGAAAGAGATCATTCTTTTTGACACGAACTAATAAGGAAATGAGTTCATATAAATTGAAACAACGGGAGTATATATATATATATATATATATATATATATATATACACACACACATGCATGATGAACTCATAGAAACGACGTCTAGACCTTTCGGAGTGACGTAAGGTCGGTGACCTCCGAATAAGTTATGTGATTATCCTCGTCAATAAGAACTTCAATAGAACTTGGATCTCAATGAACTAAAGCATCAAATAACATATTGAATCATGAAACATAAGAAGTGGGAAGCACTAAAATGGAGTAATCTCTTTATGGAACATTGGTTAATAGGTATAGTTGAATTCGTGCCAAAGAATAAGGAGAACGAAAACCTTACATACCTTGTTAGATTTGTTGCCAGTCCGACCTCGCAATTCGTTTAGGTGTTCAACCAATAATAGCGATAACCTCTCTCGCTAGGCTAAGAATATACTTGGTATATCATAAATATCAAATGACGAACTACTTGTATCATGAATCGGACTGTGTCACCCCTATTTCTACTACTTCCCCAATGCTCACAACACCATGAACAGCAATAACCATACTTAATTTACCACAATTTTCTTGAAACAATTTTCATACAGCCCACACAATACCAACATCAATACGACTTGCGGTATAATTTCATACCTTCTCATTTAACAACTTAGCTATGATCTATATTAACTCAAATTCATCTAGTGGAGGAGAATTATTACCTTATTTGCCTAGAACTCCTCTTCTTCCAACTTACTTCACCTTGAAGAAAGCCCGGATTCAATAACACAATAAAACGGAACAATGAAATTCAAGCGGTGGACGAAACCCGTAACAACATTAACTAACGTTGCTGCTCCAACATCTTCTTAGAGAAGTTCTCCTCCATTTAAGTTGTTTAAGAAAAAAAAGTATGTAATGTCTCATTATACATATAGATATACGTACAACAGCTTCCTTTTCAAGGTAGGAGTGAACAAAAGCTATATAAATAAGTGTATGAAGGGACCTCCATCATTATCAGATTTCATCATGTTGAGTAACATCTATTTGTGTCATTAAATGCCATATACGCGTGTATGGTGTTTAGCTATACCACATTTTACCATCATTTATTCTTGTGCATTCTTAAATATGCCATTGGCTGCCACTTGTCAATGGTCTACCCTATTTTGTCCATGTAATATTTATTCAATAATCGTAATAAATTTCTTGTCTTCCACTACAATCCCACACTTAATCAATTAGACACATAATTAATTTTTTGATCTCAATCCACTTAAATAGTAATCATTTTTAACACACCTCATATACCCATTACCATAATCATGAGATATAGTATTAGCCCATAGTCTCTTTTGGCACACACAAAATATTATTCTCAATCACCATCATCACATTTTTAAGTATGAAATCATTCCGGGACTTCACCTCCTTATACCATGAGCTTTTTATTTTCATACTTGAATATAACCAAAATTCTCAGGATTTATGTTAGTCTACTCATGACGTACAAGACGTAAAAGTACGAGTTGTAATAGCGAGAATGTCAATACGAAATGCTAGAGGAGATTTCATTGGCGGGCTAGCAAGGTTTTTAAATAAAGTTCCTAATCTGTTAGTTGTAAAGATTATGGGCATTCGGGAAACTCTTAGTTGGTCGAAGAGTGCCTTTGCTAATGGTCTTATGGTGATTGAGACAGATTATTAGCTTGTTCATCAAGCTCTCAAAGGAAACATTTCAAATAATTCTTATTTTGATTCTCATTGTTTATGATTGTAAGACACTAATGAAAGGTTTTCAATTAGTGTATGTTTCTCCAGTTAGAAAATCAACGATTCAAGCTGCTCACACTTTAGCTATGGTTGATGTTTCGATGTTTGGTTCATTGGAATGAGATCTGTCCCACCATCTTTTATTTCTAATATACTCGCTTTTGATTTGAGTAACAATTGAGAAGACACCGTATAAAAAAAAAAACGATAAGTTCATTGTTTCATTTTTTTGGTTAAACTTTGTGTCTATTGATCATTGATGTGAAAAAAGTTACAAGTAGAGTTTGGCATCCTAAAATTTATGATCATTGAGTAGAGACTTTTAAGCTCAGTCCTAACCAAAATAAAAACTAAATGTACACGATTTATGGAGGATCATATATGATCTGGGCTGGTTTGGCTCTTTTTACCCTGAAGGAAGGTAAATTCCATTTGTCCATGTTAACAAGGCCCTTGACTTGATTAGGTAATCCTGCAAAAGAGTTGAAGACATGGATTGAATGTAACTTGTGGCTCAGACTTGCCAATTTGTCAGTAGGCCCGTTAGCCTCTTTGAAACAATGAGAAATTTCAAATCCATGCTCCTCAACTAGTTTTTGAATTTCTTCTATTATGCTGATGATCTTCCAGGGTACTTTTCACCCCCTTCTAATGCATTTAGTGATGAGAAATGAATATGTTTCTCCACCAACTATCTTGAAATCATTTGTGACACACCATTTGAGTCCAAACAACATAGAGGCAGCTTCTGCCATATTGCCGGTTCCTGGTCGCAAGGGAATCGAGTAGGCAAAAATATCCTTGGTTATTCCTGATCAGACCTCCACCTTCACATGTGCCTAGAAGAAAGCTTTCATCACTGTTCAACGTCACTTTCTCAGCAGTTAATTTGATCCACTGACAATTTTGGATATTCTCCGTTCAATTTTTGCTTCACAAGCTCTATAATTGTGCTCCAATCTTCTCCCAATTTGACTCTTCCAAATTTGCTTTTTAAAATCTGCAAAAGAGTTGAAAGGATGTTATTTTTGGTTCTACAAAAGGATGTTATTTTTGGTTCTATATTTCCGTAGCTCCCAAGAAATGATGAGAGGAAGGATTCTAGTGATAAATTTGGCAATGAAGTTGTGTGTCCGGTAATTGCACCAAGCTATCAACTTCATTTTGAGATTTCTGATGTTGTTGTCTATTCCCAGGGAGCCTGCAAAATATCTCCAAATCTGTTTGGCTTGATCTCCCCGGCAGAACTGATGATTAGTGTCTTTAGTAAAGGGATTCAGGTTGTTGCTGTGCAGCAATGGCATGATAAGTTCATTATTTATAATGTCACTAAACAATTAAAAACATGTACTAAATAAAATCACTTTTCTTTTCTTTCATTAAAGTCGCCTAACTTTTAATGTTTCACTGAAAAAGCCATTTTTCTTTCTTAAATGTAAAAAGCGTAACTTATATTTCATTATTTCATCCAAAAGACATGTGCAACTACTTTTTAATGACTCTGAACGGATTTTTTTATGCCAAGAAAATAAAAATAAACATTAAACACAACCCATGTTAACCAAAAGCCTCCTATCTAACTCAATACTAACCCGCAAAATCACTTTATATGCTAAAATAATTCTTTATAAGCTAAACAAATCCATTTATCTGTCGAAAAATGATAAATATTCTAAACAAAATGCTTAAGTAGAGAAATTTGAAGCATCATCTTAGAATATTTTGGACTTTTGAGAAATATCTTTCATAAAAATATGATAATTGATATAATACAATATTAAACTGTTATGAACGCGCTAGTTTGGTGATCTTTTTTTTTTTTTTTTTTGCAAGTGGGGAAAATTTCAATTATAAACAATTTATGGGTCAAATTTACATATTCATAGCCCATATTTTAAATTACAAACCTACAGCCCAACATTTCATGGCACAACTTGAATATTCACCTTTATACAATAATATACAACTTTATACACCTACTATAGACAATGTATACACCTTGTATAAAAGTTTATAATAATGTATAAGACTAGTATACAATATTATACAACAATATATAACTTTATACATCTACTGTAGACAATGTATAAACCTTGTATAAAAGTGTATAAGACTAGTAAAAATTGAAGAGGAAAAAAATGGCTATGGCGGGTAATTTAAAAAAGATGGGCTAAAATGGGTAAATATTTTTCCATAATTGGCATACAGTGTAAAATTCCCTATTTTCTGACATATTTGGGTTAGAGATTTAACATATAATATTTTCTTAATTAAGTGAGTTAAATTAAAAGGAACTAACGAACCATCTAAATTAAAAGACGTCGAAAAATTATGCTAAAAGAGATGGCTATGAAACTCCAACTTACCCGCCTTGATTTGTGAGATTGTGTTACAGGCATAGGCAAATTTAGGATTTCTGAAATACGGGTTCACCACTAAAAAATACGGGTTCACCACTAAAAAAAAGAAGGGAAAAATTTATTAAGTGGGACCTGATCTCTAGTCCTATAGGTAAATAATACAACCTCCAACCAAGTGCACCATTTTGCCTTTTTGTACTATGGGTTCCAACAGACAGTGTTCCACTAATTTTAGAAAATATATACATAAAATATCTAGTTTTACAGAGAGACCATGTGTTCATGTGCCCCAATTTTAGTACATAAAATCGCCCCTGGTTACAGGTGTGGAATTCTGTCTCAATTGAGCTGATTCGATTTATTATCATGTTAAAAGTATGAGCAACAATTAGGTATTGAGTCGACTAAGTTTAAGATTTGAGATTTGACCTCCATTGCTAGCATCTCGAGTTTGTTCCACTTCATTAACCGTCTAACATACGTCCAGGTGTAGTAGATCAATGAGACTCATTTTGCTAGGAAAAAAAACTCCGCTTCATCGGTGGGAGTTCTGTGAAGAGTTTGTATAGAGGAGATTTGGTGAATAGAGAAATGCAGTGTTATCATACTATCTTGAATTATCTATAGCGTTTCAGCATAATTAACATCAAGCATCGTGTACCTAAAAATTTCATAATATTCCTAATACATTTGGAGGACTAAAGAATAATTGTCTTGAATTCCATATCAACAATAGGACCCACAAGCGAGATTAATATAGTGGGAAGGTATAATAATATTTACACCAAGTGTTTGAATTGTATTGGTTTAATGAGCCATGACACGAGGTGTAAAAATGTCAAAAGGGTCGGAAAGGAATTAATGTTGAATGACGTACTATTTGTGCAATATGGGATGGTTGGAAGAATGGCAAAAAGATAGAATCCGCGACTTAAGTAGCACAAAAAATAAAAAGTTGAACCAAATTAATGCAAAAAAAAAAAAAAAAATTACATTAGTAGTATTCACACACGAAATTCGTGCGTGAAAGGACCAAACTGCAAAAATACAGTTTGGGCCTTTCACGCACGAATTTTGTGCGTGAATGGTGTCAACTGTTTTTTTTTTTTTTTTTTTTTTTTTTTTTTACCTTTCCAATCACGTTTTTTTTCATACTTTGGGCAAAGATTAGTCATGTTTCAAAATCCCAAAATATCAATATTTTATATAAAACTTAATATCTTTTTTT
Organism: Lycium ferocissimum; assembly: GCF_029784015.1. Classification (NCBI taxonomy): domain Eukaryota; kingdom Viridiplantae; phylum Streptophyta; class Magnoliopsida; order Solanales; family Solanaceae; genus Lycium; species Lycium ferocissimum. The sequence continues at coordinate 53,422,556 of NC_081346.1, forward strand.
GCGTACAATAATGTCGGCTCATTACATCAAGTCCACCTAAACGTTTGGATCGTCGTTTTAGGGGTTCTAAAGTGCCCCAAGCAAGTTTTGAAACTTGTAATATTTATAGGGTTTTGATTTAAGTGTTTTATTATATTTGAATGTACAAATTTAAATATTTGATTTAATAATAATTCATCCAATACGAGAGGTTTATACTAATTAAAAAATAATTCATTCCATTTAATTACAATACTAATTCAAAGCAATACAATAATAAATTACAATAACAATACAATCTTCAAGTTCTAGAGGCTCTATTACTTCGAGACGTGCTTGTACTACAACGGCCTTGTTGCCCACACGAACGCTTGTCATGGCCATATTGCTATATATAGAGCACTTGCGAGAGTAAGTTCTTTCACTAACATCCATTTGATTGGGTCTACGACTCCGTGAGTTAATGCCCAATTTTCTAATGTAATCCTTGTTAGCAACCATCGAAAACGGCTCGTTTGGCCAATAAGCTTCATTACCAAGTGGGTGGAATTGGCCGGAATATGCTCTAAGGTAACTTGTGGACCTTGTATTCCCCCGCCACATAATTTGTTACCGTTTTTCTCATTCTCTCGAAGCACTTGACAGCATGAGAACACGGCATGTGGTACGTTTGCCACTTACCACAAGTGCATGTTCTTGTTGCCTCATAAACGGTATGCACGTTTCCACCCTTACCGTTGTAATAACCCGTCCTAACTTCATACACATGTTGAATTGGGTCATACTCGGTCATTTGGTGACGCTCACATTTTTTTCTATAATGCTCCATAGTTTTGAAGGGCTTTGGCATCCATGTCCCGCCGTCGGCTAATATCGCTACGGCACCGCCTTGTCCTAACAACAAATCGCTCCACCACACAGCTTGAAAGTCATTCTCACCATTGCGGTGACGGGTAGTCCTCGAGCAGATTTCGGCAAGCCATTGAAAGACTACGAGTTGTTTGTTGTGAGCATGCCCCATCTTTTTCCTCCATCGCATGAAGCGTCCATTTTTCAACATCGAGCTTCATCAACCAAACGTATGCGGGTTCACTCACCGACCGATCAGATCCATTTTTGCAGCCCATTTTCGTTGTTGATGCTCCATCGCAGGCCCTCACATCAATTTGTTTAGAGTGCCATTGTGAAACGTTGATTGCAAATTTGCCTTCAAGTGCCTTAAACAATAGCGATGGTAAACAAAGGGAGGCTGCCACCCCAGTAAATTATCCATATTGTGCAATATGCCTTTATGACGATCAGACAAAGCACGCGTATGCGGTACGATCCTTAATAACATGAGTTTTCAAATGGGTCAAAAAGATCCCCCATGTGTCGTTGCTCTCGTTAGCGGCAATTGCGAAAGCAAGAGGAAATATTGACCCATTGGCATCCATTCCTATTGCAATTAGGAGCTTGATGTCGTAGGCACCATATACATGCGTACCATCTATGGATATCACTTGTCGGCAGTGAGCAAAACCATCAATGCATGGTTTGAATGTCCAAAATACGAAGTTGAAGATTTTACCCTCTATAAGTCGCCACTCTACAACAGTACCATGATTAAAATGTTGTAGAGCTGCCATATACCTTGGCAGCGATTGAAAAGAAGTATGCCAATTTCCAAAAACCATCTCAAAAGCGCGTCTACGCCCGAGAAATCCCTTTCACGTTGCTTATAGTTTTACTATATACGGTTGAACGTTTCGAATACAATCTTTAATGGGGAACTGCACAAGTTTAAACAAACAACATTTAGTAATGATCTTTCAATTGATATAAGACATATAATGTACTAGGTAGGATAAGTTACCTTGGCGTTTCGGCAATGTCTTTAAGTAACACTTGAGCAATCATGTTTGTATCTAAATTATAATGATCTGCTCGATTTTCTTCCATATCACAAGTGTGTCTTTCGCGAAATTTTGTGATAGCCCACATACCATCAGGCTTAACAATTCCCCGAAGCAACCACTCACAGCCTTGATACCGTCGTCTACAAACTAGCCTCCATATCTTTGAGGTTGACAGATCAACCTTAAACTCCCTCATGTCCTTAAAACAATAAATTTTGACAGCCCGTTGCAAAGCTTTTTTGGATGCGAACAACATTCCCTTTGCAAGGTAGCATCGATCTTTGTTGAGATCCTTAGGTTCAATCCAGGTTTTTAAGCGACTATCATAATCTTCTCTTGTGAAGACAAATGCATCATCACGACCCTGCAGGCTATCAAGATAAGGGATATTGTTAGAATGCCACTGAATTGGGCTTTCAGAAGTTGGGTTTTCAGCCATCGATGGTGGTATGTGGTGGTGTATTGGTTCTTGTTGGTTTTGGCTTTGAGGAATATTGTTGGTCATACCAACTTGAACATCATCATCGTCTTCATCATCGGTTACCTCTGCATTATTAGCTATTTCATCGTCATCACTTGATGATGACTCATAATAATTAGGAAAATCTTCATTATTAAGTGCATTCATCCTCCTACATGAAAAGTAACATATTTTAAATACCAACATCATATATATATATATAATTTAATATCAAGGTGATGAACTTACTGTTGTTCATAGGCACTGTCATGGTGTGGAGAATGATCAACTCCACCGAACTGAGAGGATTGACCAACATCCATATTTGGTACCACTGGTGAGTTTTGAGAATAGTTCCTATAAAGATTTGAAAACTGGTTATTTACCAATTCATACAACAAACACATGCTACTACACATAATAATAATATAAAAAATTCATATTTACCAATTTTCATTGTAAGCTTGATTAAATTGCTGGCTTAGATTTTCCAAAAAATCCATAAAGGTGGCACTTGACCACTCAAAATGTCTCCATAAGAACTAAAGTCCCCATATGTGTTACCATGAATAGGCTGGACTTGAGGGATTTCTTCCCGAGGTATCTTTTCAACATACATCTCAAGAACATTAATGAATACTAAATCACGATATTCTTCCGGATCCCAAATAATCACTCAAAGATTCATCATCGTTGATATTGTGCATGCCATAACGCACTACACCGTTTGATATTGTTTGTGGATATCTACCTTATTGAGATTCCAAACTCGGTGGGTGTAGTTTTCATTCTTTCGTGCATGTAACTGACTAGTGTTTCATAATTTAAAGTTGTTGGAAATTTAACATGGGCTTTTGGTTTGATACTATAACGAATGGAGTAATTGTCCTCGACGATATCTCCATCCCAAAATAGTGAAACCTTAACAAACGCATTCTAACACTGAAGCATTTTGAGACATTTTTTCAATGAAGTTTGATTTTTTTTTTTATGACTTGTAAGACTTAGACTTATGCAATTGATGAGTTTTTCACTCGTCAAGCCTTCAAGTTAAATAGATTCCTGAAATCGTCATGCGTGGTGTGTTGTCAAATCAATACTTATAGTGCGCATTAAAATGGTGCGCAATACAAAACGGTCAAATATTGCAGCAAATATTGTCAAATCAAGCCTTTAAATAGATTCGAAATTGTCATTGGTGTGTTGTCAAATCAATACTTATTGCGCATTAAAATGGTGCGCAATACAAAACGGTCAAATATTGATTCAACGTATTGTCAAATCAAGCCTTTATGTGTCATAGATTCCTAAAAATTGTCATGCGTGGTGTGTTGTCAAATCAATACTTATAGTGCGCATTAAAATGGTGCGCAATACAAAACGGTCAAATAATGCAGCAACGTATTGTCAAATCAAGCCTTTATGTGTCATAGATTCCTGAAATTGTCATGCGTGGTGTGTTGTCAAATCAATACTTATAGTGCGCATTAAAATGGTGCGCAATACAAGACGGCAAATAATGCAGCTTGTACTTTTAGGGTTTAGTTGTAAGTCGTTGCACTTTCACGCACAAAATTTAGGCGTGAAAGGGTTAAATATATTTTTCCACTTTCACGCACAAATTTTAGGGTTTAGTTGTAAGTTGTTGCACTTTCATGCACAAATTTGTGCGTGAAAGGGTAAAAAATATTTCCACTTTCACGCATTTTTTGTTGGGTTTAGAAGTTGTTGCACTTTCACGCACAGATTTTGTGCGTGAAAGGGTAAAATATATTTTTGTTCTTTCACGCACAGATAAAGGGTAAAATATGATTTTTCCACTTTCACAATTTTCACGCACCCTAAATTTTTGTGCGTGAAAGGGTAAAATATATTTTTCCACTTTCACGCACAGATTTTGTGCGTGAAAGGGTAAAATATGATTTTTCCACTTTCACGCACAGATTTTGTGCTTGAAAGGGGGCCACTTTCTTATTATCAATTTAGGATGTGAAACAATAATAAAGACTAAATATGCAAAAAATATATATTATTTACCATAAATTTTACAACACTAATGTATATACACTATCGAGGATGGGTCCCACATGTAGTATGCGGAGACTATCCCTAGGCCTAAGGCTCATACCATCCCCACCGCCCTCGTCATCGTCTCCATCGCCCTTTTTCCTCTTAATAACCGGGCGCTCCAAGTCATGATCATCATCTCTTCGCCTGACCCGTGCTCCCTTGACTAGAACGTGCTTCTTCTTGGGATGCGGTCCCGTGGCACACTCGGAACCTTAGGGCCGAGTTAGGTCCGGTGTCTCGACCTCTACCTCGTCGGGAGTCGCCACCTCGTGCCGAAGGATGAACTCGAAAAGTATATAATAATTAGTACCATTTATTATTTATATTGAATACATTAACGTTATTTATTTAATAGAACCCGTGTGTCAACGGGAACCCGAGTAGGCTCGAGATGGGTCCGTAGGCTCCCGAGATGGGTGTGGTGGTGAATATGAGGTAGTCTCTGGATGGGTCGCTCTCGTGGACCCACAGGCGTAGAACAATGAACCCGAAATAATATATAATAATTTAGATTTGATTTATTCTAAAATGAACTCGAAATAAACAAATAATTAATAAATTATTTTACTTTATTGTAAAAGTCAAACCGTGTGTCGACGGCCTCCCGAGATGCTGCGGTGAGAGGGCTCTCTGGCCCCCGGAGCAGGGAGATGCAGATGGTGCCATATCAAACACGAAGTCCTCGAACATGGAGTCGTCGAAGTGCAAATGTAGGCCACCCTGTAGATCACGAACCGGCCGCTCACCCTGTGGATCACGAACTGGTGGATGTGAAAGTGAAGGCCAGGGCACATAACCTGAAAAAAGGTCCGGCGTATACAGAGGTGTCTGTGAAGTCGACGGCCGGGAATGAGAAGTCGATGGGATATCTGTAGTTGCCGGCCGGTAAGAGCCTCTCTATCGGAGCCTCATCACCTAAACCAGCCCTACCACCTCTGCGACGGCCACCAGCTCCTCGGCGACCACGACCACCTGCTGCCCCAGGTGGGGCACCGGGAACACGCTCATGGAGACGCTCAAAGTCATGTGCCTGTCTCATACCAGTCTCGGCAAGCTCAATCATCCGTGCTGCATACTCCGCCGTCTCGGGGGCCTCCGTACGGGCAGTGCTCTCATAGCGCATCGTCTGAACGGTCCGTACCTGCATATGTTTGCAAATATTAACAATTGAATAAATTTGTAAAGTAGTACATAAGACGATGGTTTAAGTTTAAGACTAATAAAACTTACCAGCGCCTCGTACGCTCCTGCGAGAGCTACATATCCCAGGCCATCTGGACGACGCCTAGAGGGGTTGCCAATAATGATGCGAGTGATCCGCATGTACCACTCCATGTACACATGGATGGGAGTGTCATGTCCGACCACCGCTAGGCTCGCCATCCTCACATCCCAACTCTGGACCTGCTGCTGCATATGGAGTCGCCATGCATCATCGACGCCCGCACGCTCGTCCCTCGCATAGTGGTCATGCTCCCAAACCGTAGCCGCGGGTATATTCTGTACATACCCAAACTGCCGTAACACGCGGTCGGGCGCGTGATACTCAACGATATCCATATGTATCAATGGACACCGCGACATCCACATGTGCTGACCAGCCCTACAAAACGCCGGCAGCTCATCCAAAATATGATCATACGGCGTCCATATAAAAGCCTGTAAAAAGAATTGAACTAGTTAACAACAAAAGACTAAAATAGTAGCTATGTGGTCTAGCGTGTGAATCCAAAATATGAACATACCGTCTGCGCCGTCATGCGGTCTAGCTGATCCCTAAACGGGAGAAGGCTGTGGTGCGTCTCCACACGTCGGCGTACGCCTCGCGACCATCTCCGCGTGTATGGCATCGGGACAGTGGTATGGGCTGAAAAGGTCTCAACCTAGTCCACACCCATATCTGATATAGTCATTTAAAAAAAAAATTATCAGTCGTCGTTTTAAAAAAATATATTTTGTGTATAATTACACACACTTAAATATATTACCTGAAGGAGCGAGCAAAATGCAGGGACCTCTACCCTCGTGCCCATAGAACATCGGCAGAATCCTCGATACATGTAGCCCGACACAGCGCCGCCCAACTATAACATCCTATCTCGGCGAGATCGTCGATATACCGAAGATACCTCAAGCTCATATGCGAACCCGAAGTGTTCGGGAATAGGATGGCCCCGAATATGATGAATAGGTATAGACGCACACGTCGATCAACATCAGCCTGAGGCGTGTCCTCTCCAATCGGATGCTGCATGTCTGTGAGGCGCAAGTAAGTGTAAAGGGCCGACAACAAAAGCCGACTCTGGCCGGAAATATGACCATCCAGAGCCGCGAAACCGGTGAGCCTAATCAACTCATCCCGGTAAGGCGGCAGCACAGGAGGCTCCTCAATATACAATGGGCGTCCATCAACCTGTAGCCCATAAATGACCTCCACATCCTGAAGGGTAATGGTAGCCTCACCGGTGCGGAGATGAAATGTGTGCGTCTCCGGTCGCCACCTCTCAATCAATGCCGTCACTAGTGACCTATCGTGCTGTACCCGACCAACTTCGACGCACCGGTAGATACCGCCCCGACGTAGTATATCCAGGACACGAGGATGTGGGGGGCGAGCAACTAAGATCTCCCATGCTGAGTCCCCTAATCGGGTACGGACCTGAGACTCAGGCTGCAAGTCGGATGTCCATATATGTTGCGACCTATGCTCGGGCTGAAGATACAGTAACTCTCGGTCGAAGGGCCCCGGATCAAGAGGGTGGTGATCCATCTATTTTACGCATTTTAAATAAATCATTAACAAGTAGTATTAGTATTAGTTATGTAATCTTTTATCGAAAATTTTATTAAAGATTGTGGTGACCCATCTGTTTTACGTATTTTAAATAAATCATTAACAAGTAATATTAGTTATGTAATCTTTTATAGAAAATTATATTAAGGGTTTTCAATCCTAAGCTACGGTTATGAATCCTAAACTAAGGGTTTTCATTCCTAAAATATAAAGATAAGTCAAATAATTAACAATTAGTTAGCATACAATTAGTATAAATAATTAATAAATAAACAAATAACTAACTAATCAAATAATTAACAAGTTATTATCATATATTTAATAAATAAACAATTAAGTAACTAATCAAAAAATTAATAAATTATTATCGTATATTTAACAAATAAACAATTAATTAACTAATGAAACAATTAAGAAATTATTAACAAATAAACAATTGGCTTAACAAAAACAAAATAAATAATTAGCCCCCTAACAATTGAAATAGCTAGTCTAACAATTAATAAATACTTAAGTCGCTAATCCAACAATTAACAAATACTAAATAAACAAGCAATAAATAATTAACTAATTAACAATAGATAAACAAATAAAAAAAAATAAAAAAAAAGGAAAAAATGGGCAGTCCCAACAAGCAGTACGGACCGCCCAAAAACGCAAAAAAAAGAAAAAAGAAGCAAAACGAGTAATCCACAACAGTTACACAATGACCATGCTTAGGGTAATAATATATTTAACAATGTAATAGAAAATTCGTAGTGAAATACCTAGATTGAAGCTTTTTTTGAGTTTTTGAAATGTGTTATACGCCGCTCTATTCCGAAATCCAACCTTAGAAACTTGTTCCTACACTTCAATATACCAAGAATATTGAGTTTTGGATTGAAAAATAACACGAAATTAGTGTTTTAAGGGGGTTGGGACCACTGAAAATGGGGTTTAATGGCGGGTGGGGGAGGGGGACATCGCGGATTCTGTGGTGGGGAAGATGGAGGGACCGATTTATGGTCCTCCATTCACGCACGAAATTCGTGCGTGAAAGGCCCAAAGTGCAATTTTGCAGTTTGGTCCTTTCACGCACGAAATACTACTAATGTAATTTATTTATTTTTTGCACTATTTTGGTTCAACTTTTTATTTTTTGTGCTACTTAAGTCGCGGATTCCAAAAAGATACTATGGATGAAAGGAAATGACACTCGCAAATGCGGTTATCCCGGGGCCAATTCGCAGTAATGCCCTTATTTTGGGGTGGTGTTTAATTTTTGCCCATCAAAATGAAAGTATTTAATTTTTGCTCTTCGTCTAAAATTTTAGGGTTTCGGGTTCGAGTCCCTGCTCAGGCCAAAATTTAAAAAAAAATCGCGATAGACTCTGCCTCATCGGGCATAGTTTTCCTTTGCAGGCAAACAAACTATCCCTTAGGAAACTCTTAAGGTAGAGTTTTGGCCAAAACTCTGACTTAAGACAGAATTTTACCTTCAAATTTTGAAGGAAAAATTCTACCTTCAGGTAGAGTTTTGAAGGCAAAATTCTGTAATGCGAATTCAAACCTCTGTGTTGCGATTTTTTTTTTTTTACTGAGCTGGGGTTCAAACGCAGAATCTCGGGGTATTAGGCGAAGGACAAAAATTAAAGACCACCTGAAGGACAAAAATTAAAGACCACCCCAAAAGAAGGACAATCAGCGCAAAAAAAAAAAAAAATGTTATCCGGGGGCTTGAAATTTTGAGGCTAAAGCAGTGTATTTCGCTTGTAAAATTTTTTGAAACTGATTTTGTACCAAGTTGTGCTCATTAGCACTTAATTATTCCATTAATTCAACGGCGAATTAATCTTATAATTTGGCCATCTCTTTAAAAATTTGGTTATTTCCTTAAAATAATTGTAAATTTTATTTTTTAAACTTTCAACTGAATTGGATAATTCAACTTCTAATTTGATGAATTTATTGAGTTCATATTTAATAACTATGAAAGGTACAAAATCTTCAACTTATTTCCACAAATGTTTTGGGCCTTTAGTCAGCCCCGAGCTGTTTTGAAGAATTCCAAAAAGGAAAATTTACTTGGCATAGCTTCCATTATTACCTATTTATGGAACATAACTAAACTTTTCAATAATTATATTTAGTAGCTAAAGTATAACATATTTACTCCACATAGCTACCAGTTTTTACCACTCATCTGATAACTTTCCACACCCCTAAATTTAAGCCAACAAAAACGTCTCTCTCTCCTATCCCACTAACTTCACGCCATTATTCACAATATCCCTAAATTTTCTCCAATTTCAAATCGCTTTACAATTCTACAACTTCCCTTTGTTATCTCTAATTAACTACTCATTAATTTCACTCATGATTCAAATCTAATTCCCGAAAAAGGTAAGATTCTATACCGATTTTTTAATTTTCACCGTGTATTTAACCTATATTTTCGGAGTATTTTTTTTTTTTTTTCGTTTGAATCAAGAATGCAACTCTAAATAATTAATTATCGGTGTTTGTTCTTGTTTTTTTTGCTTAGATTCAAATGAAATGGCTAAGAAAGCTTCTACTCCTATCGTAAATAGAGGTATAGAACCCGAATTTGATATTCCTAATTTTTCTTTGGGAATTTCTCAACACGAAACTCGCCATTGCAGTTCTTATGCCGAGAATCGTTAAAAAAGAATTAACGATCCTAGGCGTTCCGCCGATTATGTTGATTCGAAGAGTAAACAACAACAAAAAGTGAAAAAGGTTTCTCAAATGGAGAAACAAAAGAAGAGAAAGGTCGTTGACAATGTTGCTAATGTTAAGGGGAAAAAAATTGCTAAAGCCAAACATAATGTGGATGAGGATGATGATGCGAGAGGTATATTTATATTATATTTTCGATATTTAGTTCATTTTTTTTTTTCGTACGTTATTACGGTATCCGTTAATTAACCGCATCTATTTTTTATGTGCATTTTAAGTATATTTTCTACTGTTATTTTTTTTCACATGTTTCTTCAGTTAAGTCGTGTTTATTGTTCTTCACCATAACAGTAATTTTTAAGATTTTTAAGTATATTCGTGTGTATTTTGTTGACAGTTATTACAGATCTGTAAGTAAAATTTTTGATCATTTTTTTCAGGGATTGTGGTGTGTATGTGGCAGCCTTTTGCCGAATACTTGAGCTCAAGTGAAGTCATCCCAACCGAATTCGATGCAAATTGGCACCGTATGAGATACGGTGCCCTTTTATGCGACTATGCATGGGATAAGTCAAACAACAATGCATCAAGTGATAACGAGCAACCTCCAAGACCAATTAGACCAAGATTGATTACGATGCGCTTGATAAACGATCTTGATTAGGCCACCAAGTCTTTTGTGTTTTTGATTTTCATGTTGAACAATAGCGTAGTTGGTTGCGACTTTTGTTGCTGTTTTTTAATTTTGGACATATCGTTTCATGTGCGAATGTTTTTTAGGATGATTAATGTTGAACACCACCTTATGGTTTTTATATTGTTGTTTCTTTCAAGTATGTTATTTTTTCAATGTATACATTCCATTTTTCATTTTCTGTGAAATGTATTCATTTAACAAAGCAGTATATCTAACCGCTAAATACGATAAATATACATAAAATATATCTCGAGATATATTTCATAAGTCCATTTTTTAATGTACAAAGTGTTACAAAAGTTAAAATTTCATCTAAATACACTTCAAATATATGTAAAAAATATATGAAATATAGTTAACAAGAAACCGAATAAGATTTATATACCAGACGTACAAAATGCAACTAAAATATAGCCCAAATATATACGAAAAACAAATATTAAAAAAAATTCACAAGGCGAGTTTAAATTTCGCTATGCCCCCAACGCATACACTTGTGAAGGAATTACCAAAGTTATGCGGACCCGCATACTTATGCCTTATGGGCAGTACTTGGCATAAGTATGCGGTCCGCATAACTTTGATAATTCCTTCACAAGTTTATGCCGGGTCCGGCATAAAAGTTTGTCCATTAAAAGTATGCCCCCACCGGCATAAATTTGTAAAGGAATTACCAAAGTTATGCCGTACCCGGCATACTTATGCCTTATGGGCCGAATTGGCATAAGTATACGGGGTCCGCATAACTTTGATAATTCCTTCACAAAGTTATGCCGGTCCAAAGATAAAAGTTTGCCCATTAAAAGTATGCCCCCACCGGCATAACTTTGTGAAGGAATTATCAAAGTTATGCCGGACCCGGCATACTTATGCCAAGTCTGCCCATAAGGCATGAGTATGCCGGGTCCGGCATAAAATTTGTAATTCCTTAACTAATCATTGAATCTTTTATTTTTGGTTAAAAATATGAATGTACTTTTTTGAATTCAAATTTTTTTGAATTTGTGTAGCTGTTTGAATGAGATATGGGATCGATATGGAATGGGATGATATTTGCGTGAATCGGGGAACAATAAACCGATTTTAATTTAAATTGGAACAGATTTTGTTTCCATAAATATAGCAATTTCAGCTTAGCCCAAATACGTCTATATTTCCGCTATATTTGCACTATATTTTAGTATACCACTTACGAAATAAATATAGAGACATCTAGCTACGAATTGTAAATATATAACATGTAGTTATAGGTTGTTAGAATGAGCTAAAATGTAGCTGTTTATGAAAATTTTACTTCCAAAAATGTGCACTTGATTTGGATTTTGAAAGTGTATTCTCACTGTTTGAAAATTAAACCTGGCCCAACATCACTTAAGTCAATTAGCACGAATTCCGGGTGGTCTTCATTCTTACCCCTCAAATCTCAGGTATTTAATTTTTATCCTTCATCACTTTAAGTAACAAAAAAGTGGCTGAAATTAGTCCTGACATCACAAACAAAGAAATTCGCCCTACCCTTATCCATGACCTAATATCGCAAGACACAGTTTCATGTCTTATTGGGCAAAGTTTCATTGTCCGGCATAAGTTCTGTGGGAATTAAGTTATCCAGCATAACTTCATTTCTACAGAACTTATGCCGGACAAGGCAAAACTTATGTCGGACAAGGCAAAATCTCTATATACTTATGCCGAGCGAATTAGTTACTACACAACTTATGCCAAAACTTTACCTTGACAGTTTTTTTTAAACTCTGCTGGGGATCGAACTCAGAATCTCTGGTTTCGTAGACTAACGAATAAGGGTACTTTGACCCACAAATTTTCATTAAATGAGAAGTAGGACAAAAAAATTAAAGACCAGTCCGTATGAAGGGCAATCCGCGTAAAAAAAATGTTGTCATTTTATATATTGCTCAATTCATTAAAATTTGAATGGATTGAGCGAGTCATTTGCGCTTGGGCTAACTTTTCCATCTCTAAATCCTTGATATGAAAGTGAGAGGCAGCCCAGTGGTGAAGAGTGTATTCAAAGTGATGGGAATATATTGAAGAGGCAGTCCGGTGATTTGATTCTTTCTTGGAGCTATATCCATGTATATCTGTAAGCAAACCTTGTTTTATCCAAATTACGCAAAGAAGACTTTCTTCTCAAAACAAAACTGACCAAAAGATGTTCGATCCAACTTTTTATTTGTGCCTTTCAAAAGGTTCATTCGTACAAATGCCCTATTTCAGGGGTGGTCTTTAATTTTGCCCCTCAAATTGCTGGTCTTTAATTTTTGTCTTCGGCATTTTAAGTAATAAAAAGTGGTCAAAAAGACTTCTGACATTCTGGGTCCAAACCCCAGCAGAGTAAGAGAAACAATTTCACAAGACAAGATTTTCATAGAAACTATGGCCATTCAAACAAAGTTATGCCTTATGGCATAGTTTAATAGTATGTCTTTTCCGCATATTTTTGTAGTATAACTTAACTACATAGAAACTATGCCTTATCCGGCATAGTTCTGTAGAAATAAAGTTACATAGAAACTATACCTTGTCCGACATAGTTCTGTAGAAATTAAGTTATCCTATAGAACTATGCCTTAAGGGCTAAGGCATAGTTTCTATGTAACTACATAGACACTATGCTTTATCCGGCATAGTTCCGTAGGATACTACAGAAGTATGCGGTAAGGCATAATTTTGCCTCAGCTAGGCATAGTTTCTATGAAAACCTTGTCTTGCTAAATTATTTTTTCTTACTCTGCTAAGGTTCAAACCCAGAATCTCTGGTTTCATAGGCTAGCGAATAAGGATACTTTGGCCCACAAATTTTTATTAAATGAGAAGTTGAGGCAAAAATTAAAGACCATCGATTGAGGGGCAAAGAGTACGGGACAGTCCATATGAAGGGAAATCTGCACAATTTTTTGCTTTCAAAACTCAATTTGAATTTCTGCTTCTCTCTCTCTACTCTTCAAAACCCTCCATCCATTCATACTTTAGTTTACAGTCAAAAATCAAATAAAAGTTTTAAGTTGAGTTTTAAATTACTTTTTGATTCAGATTTAACTTCTAATGGTACTTAATATTTAAAATTGGAATTGTTAAACTATTATCAAAAACAAAAAAGGCTCTATTCTCTTTCCTAAATTTCCCATGCAAACCCTAATCTAAAAATTAATTCTGTTTTTCAAAATGGTCGCGCCGGCCATTTGCTAGCCATCACAGGCGACTGGTCAACCTCCTCCTATCACTGATTTAGCACACTACCCTTTCCTCACTAATCCGCAATTATCCAAAAATCAGCCTATCGTCCCGAATTCTTCCACCGCTAACAACCCTACTGGAAACTATGTGCAACTTACGCATGGAACAGTCCCTACTTCCAACCCTATTTGTGATCCCATTCCAATGAAGGATGCAATGTATGTAGATGGTATCCTTGTGGTGCGTTGGAAAACATCACAAGTGTCTAGAATGGAGCAGATAGAGAACTTATAACATGTTATTGTTGGTAAGTTTTCATATAGTTGGTCAGAATTGAAAGAATTGAGGGATATTATTCCTCAGTAGTGTGGTGCGAAAGGGAAGTGTCAAGTTGGTTTCTTGAGAGATCGATGTGTGTTGGTAAGATGTACGTTAATGGAAGACTTCATTAACATATCTTCAAAGAGTGCATATTGGTTGAATTCTAAGGATGGTTATACATATCAAATAAGGCCTCTCATTTATGATTCTAATTCTAAGATTGATGAAGAGACTTCAATAGCAATGTCTTGGATGTCTTTCCCTAATCTGCTTCCAACTTATTTTGTTAAGGAATATTTTTTTTACCTTAGCTTCTGCAGTTGGAAACCCTTACAACTTGACATGGCTACAATTAATAAAACCAGACCTAACTGTGTAAGAGTTAAGGTTCAACTTCATTTATTATCTAATCTCCCTAAGTTTATGATGATGGAAATAGAAGATAAGAAAACTAAAGAGATTAATATTGTGAAAGTAAAAATTCAGTATGATCACTTACCTACGTATTGTACTGAATGCATATTGCAAGGACATGCAAAGAAGGAATGTAAACTTCTGCATCCTGAATACATTCAGATAAGAAAGATAAAGAAAAGGAAGGGGAGAAAGAGGAGAGATCAACTGTGGCTACAACTTCTAGGGAATCTCAGTTTCAAGGAAGACATAAAATGTATTATGGATGGAGATATCTAGTGCAGAGATATATGCCTAAGGTGTTGTCTAGTGGGACAGTTGTTACGTATCCTGGAAATAATGCTAAGGGAAAGAAGATAAGTAATGGTGGTTATGATGTAAACAAAGGTAAGGGGAACACTATTTCTAAGGACAAGAAGAGCATGGTAGCTGCAGAAAGAGTTTCATCTCAAAACAATTTTGATATGGTAGAAAACATTATAGAAGAAGAGGCAAATACTAATGCGACTGTGGGAAATACAACAGCTACAACTTGTGTTGTATCTAAAGAGGTAGTTAATAACAGCAAGAAAATAGAAAAAAAGGTAGTACCTAATGAGACACAATCTGATAAGGTGGTTATAGTGGAGTATAAAGATATTGAAAAAAGGGTAGATGGGGTCAGCTCTGCAGAGTTAACAAACAAAGAAGAGAATTCTGGCAAAGATTTAGAAGAAGGAAGTGAGAAGAGTAGGGAGCACCAAAATGGAGGTTGCAGAATCTGAAGAGGTGACTTCTACTAGACAATGGGTTAATGAGGAGAAGCAGGATCAAGATGAAAATAATGATGCAGTGAGTGATCATTCATTACCTTTTGCAGCAGATGAAGAGGGGAATCGGGATATAGAGGAAAAGGATGATGTAGTGAGTGATCTTGTAGATAAAGTCACTGAGGATAATCTACAAAAGGATGTGATTGAAAGAGGGGTGGAACTTCAAGAGGATCATGGTGGTACTAATGAAAGTGATCTACTTTTGTCTCAGGATCAACAACATGAGGATTCTTTTTCTTCTGTTATTCATATGAAAGATGGTCAGTTTAGTGTGTCAACCAATGACAAGGGTATTGGCTCTTTTCCCCCTGAAAGGGAGGAAGTGATTGATATTTCTATAATTCAGGTGGAAAAAGATCAAGGCAAGCATATAATCTCTCTGAGAAAACAGTCTCCTTTAAAGGAAATACATAGCCTACTTTCTCATAACATTAATGTTGCCACAGAAGGTGATCAGGTTAAGGGCAAAGGAACTTTCAAGGATAATATCGAGGACGATTCAATAAAGCAGGTTCTCAATCATGTCGTAAAGAAAGCTGGCATTTCCCCAAAATCCATGCAGAAAGGAAATTAGAAGGCCAAAAAGCAAAGTGTAACAGATACTTAACAAACAAGGGTATCACCAACGAGAGCCAATAAGCCTATTTTTAAATGATGATGAAGACTTTCTTTTGGAATATAAGGTCTATGAATACACAGCAAGGATTTCATAGAGTTCAAATGCTGCACATATATCATAAATTCTCCATTATTGCTTTGATGGAACCTTTTCAACACTTTGTACATATTCAGAGATTCAAAAGAAGGTTGGGCATGAGATATGCTCATAACAATTGCAATGGTAAAATATGGTTCTTTGTGAATGACAATGTAGATGTCGAGGTAATGCAGGACACTGAGCAACAAATAACTGTCAAGTTATTTTTTCATGAATGGAATAGATCACTGATGACTACTATGGTGTATGCAAAGTGTGATTCTCTTAAAAGGATCAATCTGTGGGATAGCTTGTATAGTCTTGTTGATCAAATGGATATGCCTTGGCTAGTAGGAGGAGCCTTAAATGTTATTATGAATGAGGATGAGAAGATAGGAGGTCTGCCTGTTTTCTCTGCTGAATATGAAGACTTTATTTTCTGCATCAACTCATGTGAGTTAGTAGGTGGAATGGTAGGGCTAGGTGTGACTGCATTTTCAAAAGGCTGGATAGGATGCTTGCAAATTCTAGTTTACATGAATGGTTTGTACATAAGGAGGTGGAACATTTGTCAAAAACTGGTCTTGATCATGCCCTTTAGTTGTGGTGATATATCTCATCGTGTAAGTAAACGATTCAGATTCTTGAAGTTTAGGACAGAGCATGATTCTTTTTTGGAGATAGTTAATCAAGGTTGGAATACTTATTTTGAAGGAGATGAATTTATAACCTTTAAACTGATGAAGAGTGTGAAAACTGCTTTATCTACATGGAGTAAGGCAAATTTTGTTGATATTTTCCAGCAATTAATAATCAGGGAGGGCATTGTGAGAATCAAAGAACAAGTATTTGAAGAAGAAGAAGAACCATCTCCTATGAATAGAATGGTGCTACAACAAACACATGCAGAATTAAAGAAATATGTCCATTCTGAGGAGGAATTCTGGAGACAGAAGTCACATATGACTTGCTTTCCTGGGGGTGAGGAATATAAAGTTCTTCCACAACATAGTGAATGGTGGGAGGAAAAGGCTATAGGTCAAGATGATTCAAAATCGGGAAGGTACATGGATTGAAGGAGATACACTATTGGCAGAGGATGCTATTAGATTCTACCATCGTCAGTTTACTCAAGAAGGTACACCATCAGATTTTTTAGTC
This sequence comes from Lycium ferocissimum, assembly GCF_029784015.1. NCBI lineage: Eukaryota > Viridiplantae > Streptophyta > Magnoliopsida > Solanales > Solanaceae > Lycium > Lycium ferocissimum. Next base: position 53,439,739 of record NC_081346.1, read on the forward strand.
CTACAGCATGTTCCTAGTATGGTTACTCAGAGTCTAACAATCAGCTTATAAGCATGCCTACTTTGGAAGATGTTAAGAAGGCGGTATTTGAATTATCTAGAGAAAGTTCAGGTGGAGCAAATGGTATGATTGGGATTTTTATCAAGTGTGTTGGGATATTGTAGGTGTTGATGTATACAATATGGTGAAATCTTTCTTTGAAGGAAAAACCTTACCAAAATCCATAACACATACCAATCTGGTGCTTTTACCAAAAAAGAATAATATAGAGACTTTTGCTGATATAAGACCAATTAGTCTTAGTAACTTCATCAACAAGGTAATTTCTAGGGTGGTTCAGGATAAGCTTGAAGTTATTTTACCTTCCCTGATTTCCCCTAATCAGTCTGGCTTTGTAAAGGTAAGATGCATCATTGAAAATGTCCTTTTAACTCAGGAAATAGTGACTGACATTAGGCTGAGGGGAAAACCAGCTAATGTGGTGCTTAAGATTGACATGCAAAGGCATATGATAGAGTTTCCTGATAGAGTTTCTTTGATGTTTTTAGCAAGGGTTTCAAGGAAAATGGGAATTGTAGAAGTCTTCATATACATGGTATAGAGATTGATAGCAAATAGCTGGTATTCAGTTCTATTTAATGGACAGGCATCTGGTTTTTTTCATTCCATAAGGGGTGTCAAACAAGGAGATCCACTTATCCTGCATTATTTATCTTGTCTGCGGAAGTGTTATCTAGAGCATTGAACTCTTTATTTGAGGACAATGGTTTTAGAGGCTATGGAATGCCAAAATGGAGTGCTAAATTGAATCATCTTGCATATGCAGATGACACTATCATCTTTACATCTACATAACCTTGATCATTGGAGCTGATTATGGGAGTGTTACAAGAATATGAGCAAGTTGCAGGCCAACTTATTAATAAAGGTAAAAGTTCTTTCTATGTGTATAGCGAGGTGTCTAATGTTCCGATACAACAAATGGAGGCTATTACTGGTTTTTCAAGAGGCACATTTCCTTTTACATATTTGGGGTGTCAAATCACACATTCAAGAAAGAGGAAGAAAGACTACAACGTGTTGATAACAAGGTAAAGAAGAAGTTGCAGGCCTGGAAAGGCAGACTATTATCATTCGGAGGAAAAGTTGTGTTGATCACCAGTGTCTTGTTGAGCATGCCAATACACCTATTATCAACTATCAAACCTCCAAAATGTGTTATCAATGACTTGCATAAAATATTTTCAAGATTCTTTTGGACTAATAGTAAAGAAGGCATTGGTCCTCATAGTTGAACCTGTGCTTACCAAAAGATGAAAGAGGAATAGGTTTTAGATCATTGTTTGATGTATATAAAGCTTTATGTGCTAAAGTTTGGTGGAAGTTCAGAATAACAAATACACTATGGGCAAATTATATGTGGATCAAATACTACAAAAGGCACTACTCCTAAACTGTGCAATGGAAAAGAGACTCACAGATATGAAAAATAATGATAGAAGCCAGAGATAGTATAGAATAAGAGATATGGTGGGAACCAAGGAGTGTAGTTGCTAATATTTGGTTTGACAATTGGACAAAGCTAGGAGCCTTATATTACATAGTTCCTAAACAATTTGTGGTGGATGAGTGTGTTCAAGATGTGAAGGAACTCATGTTACATGAAGGATGGGATATGAGCAGATTGCAACAACTATTTCCCAGGGATATTGTGGATCATATTATAGAGGAATTAAATTTACATGAACCAACAGAAGAATGGGATAGGCCAATGTGGATGATGACAACACCAGGTAAATTCATAGTAGGAAGTGCATGGGAGCTGCTAAGGAGAAAATCAAACAAATCATATGTTTTTAAGAACATGTGGATGCCAGGAATACCTTTTAAGATCTTTTTTTTAAGAGGCTTTGGAAGTTTAAAATACCAATGGGGGAGGTTGTGAGAAGAATTGGGATAGAAACTGAAGCAAGGTGTTATTGTTGTGATTCTAGACAATATGAGACTGTGGATCATTTGTTTGTTACAGGAAATATTGCCACAAAAGTTTAGAGATATGTTAAGGATGTTGTAGGCATTACAACACAGTTTCTACAGGTGAGCAAGTTTTACAAGTGTGGTGGGCAACTGATTGTCCTTCAAATTTCAAAGTAATATTCAGAGCTATACCAATTATTACTATATGGCAGATATAGAAGTGGAGGAACACTGTTTTACATTGAGGTAAGATATCTATCAACAAAGTGATATATGAGATCAATATGCTTATATATCAGATGTGTAGATTAAGATTTCCATGGCAATAGAGTATACCAAAGTGCATTCCTCAGATAATGCAGATGTTTGAAGTTTATAGGTTAAGACTTGTGAGCAAGATAGTTAAATGGGATTTCCCTTTGCCGGGATGGTTCAAGTGCAATTCTGATAGGGCAACTAGAGGAAATCTTGGACCAAGTTTTGTGGCCTTTTGTATTAGAAATGCAGTAGGTGACCTCGAGTATGAAGTAGCTTTAAGAATCTCAGAAGTGTCAAATTTGGTGGTTGAAGCAGTAGCTTTACAGGAAGGACTCACATACTGTGCTCCTGGAGAGAGCTTGTAGGTGTTTGAGATAGTGTCAAGTCAAGGCCAGAGGATCTGCAATAGCCAAGATTTTATGCAAACTATATGTTCAGTTTCCACTTACACCTGTTTTTGTGATTGGTTTTTGTTGTTTTTCTTTCTTTATTTATTTGTTTGTACAGAATATTTTGTTTTAATAAATCACTACCAAACAGTTTGTTTGGTGGTTTTGCTCCAAAAATAATAATAATTTAGAATTGGGTGTAGCATTCTCTTTTTACTTGAGAAGGTTATTAAACACGACTAAATAAATATTTTAGTTAATAGATAAAAAAATTTGGTAATAAACTGTAAATATTACCAAACCAACAAAATTAACACACCTAAGGAGCACCTCATTTCTGTTATATCCCGCATTTTGTACGTTGGGACATTTCGAGCTAATTGCGGGAAGTTAAGGGCAAGGCCATTTTCCGGTTTTATTTTAATGCGCAAGTCACTTATAAATATTATTGGAATGGAATGTTAAGGGCAAACTTGGAGTTTGGAAATTTTAGTTCATGACTTCTTGGAGAAGCTTTGTGGCCGTGGGCCCCACTTATACTTTGGTCAATTGTAGCAAGCCATGCAATGGAACATGTGTTCATCTTATATTTTGTAAGGGCTATATATATATGGACAAAGATGACAAGGCAAGATAAGTTATCATCTTTTGTAACTTAAGAAAATTCAAGAAGCTTGGAGAAAAAGAAGAAAAAAAAAGAAGAAAGAAAATTGGAGAAAAAAAAAGGGGCATGGCCGGTCATGTGCTTGTATATATATATATATATATATATATATATATGTGTGTGTGTGTGATGATAAGTAAGACACACTTCATCATTTTAACTCTAGAAAATTCAAGAGAGTTGGAGAAAGAACAAGAGAAGCCGTCGGCCATGGAGAGAAAAATATGGTCCCTCAAATCTGATCAAGAAAAATTATTTTCTTCTAGCATCTCTCTACTAATTGGGAGGTCCTCTACAACATGGAGTGGTTATTGAAGTAAGCAAAGTCTTCGTTTTAGCAAAGAGCAATCCTAGCCTTGGGAGAAGTTGATGGAAGAGGTAAGATTTACTCCTTATTTTCATATGTTATGCATGGTTTGTGTATGTTGTGGAGTGTGGAAGTGAATGGAATTCATGAAAATATGGTGTTGTGTTGTGTGTATGTGTGGTGGAGTGTAGAAGTGAAGAACTACTTGTATTTAGCATGTTTGGGTGTTGTTGTAGTGTGTGGAAATGAATGAAACTCATGAAATTATGTGTGGGGAAGTTGGGCCGTGTGTGTTGTCTTAGCCGAGTGTATGTTGTGTTAAGTAAGAATGATGAATTAAATTTACTTGGCATTTTAGTTGTTGTTGTTATGAATTATGTGATGAAAATGAAGGTAGTTGAAACCGTTTGTGAACTATTGTAGAAGCTAATGTGATTGTAATATGGTTTCTTGTGTTTATGATAATAATGTTGTTAATGTGTGGATTATTTGTGTCGTTGATGAATTTGGAAGAAAGAAATGCGTTGTTGTTATCACTATGGAAATTGGTGGTTTCGGGTTCTATGGTATGTTGAATGAAAATGGAATGTCGTCGAATTACGCAGAAAGAAGTTATTAATGTTAGAATGCGCTTTGAATTCATTATGGATGTTGTATATATGGTTGTTGGTATTATTGTTGAAGATTTAGCCGAGTCGAATTCTCGGGGTTGGTTGAAGTTATAGGGGAAATGCTTTGCCCAAATTTACTCGTAGATAAAGTGATAGCTTGGAATTGAGTTCTTCGATGCCTATGGCTAATGTTGGGTGTCTAATGACATTATTGTAGATCGTGAGAAGCCGAGACGTAAGTTTGGCTTAGCTTAGGGACGGCCAAGGTATGTAAAGCTTAACCCTTTCTTTCTTTGGCATGTCCTAGTGATAAGTAGGCTATGACACGAGCCTCGAGGTAACTCCATTCTTGCGATCCGAGTATGTCTACGATTCTTATTCACTCCTTGACCTCCGCGCTCTTAATGCAAGCCAGCCATGGTTTTTATGCCTTTTGTATGATTGGATTCAATGTTGCATGAAGAATTTTGTTCTTAAAAGATCCTATGTCTAAAAATGGCCATAACTTTCGTAGATAGAACCGGATCGCCTCGATATGCTCGTAGGAGGTTCTGTAGCATATTATGACTATAATGTTCATAGGCGGGCTCGGATTGGTTGGATACTTGTCCGTGGGCCCGCGAGACTTTCCTTTGTATAGTTCGACGACTTTTGGAAAGAACTTAAAATGACTATCACCCCGACCCCAGTATGATCATTTACTTATCTCGTAAATCGTAATGAGGATTTGTATGTATATGATTTTGATTCATAACTATGATGGCTAAAGTTCTATTTGATATGTTCCCGAGAAACATTCGGGAGAAACTGGATTTGACTATGACTATTGGCTTGGTTTTTAAATGATAGTCTGTTTTGATTGTTCTATGGAATCTGTGTAAATGTATGAAATTGCATATAGATCCCACGAGTCCGCTCGTGCCAACTATTGTTACATCCTTCGCCGAGTCCCGGGCCGGTTGTTATCGTGCGCACAATCCGAAGTATGATGAGTTTCCGAAGTATGATGAGTTTCTGATATGATATGATATGTTTCCGAGGTATGATGTGTGTTCCCCTTCCCGAGTACGCCGATCCCCTCTTGGCCGGGTACCGTGTATATATGATATGATGTTATGATGTGTGACGGAGATACGGAGATATGAAACGTTCTGAAGTATGATGAGTTGTGGCGCCCGAGACAGGAGGGGCGACCACGTTCTTTCCGCCGGGTCCTTTACGGGCCGCATATGGTATGTGATATGACAATATGATGGTATGATGACATGATGATTTGATAATGTGATAATCTGATGATATGATAATCGGATGATATGATAATCTGATGAGGTGATAATCTGATGATATGGTAATATGATGACATGGTATGATATGGTGATTCTGTTCACCGAGTCCCTCACTGGAGGGCCGGGACATGTTATATGTGCATACGTATATGATGATTAACTACTTATGTCACTCAGTCCCATTATGGGTCGGATAGGACACATGATATTGGTATGCATGATTTGTAACTCAGGAGTAAGCATTTGAGCATTCTGACTATTATATTTGTCTTCTGTGCCTCTTATGTATGATTTGTATTTCAGACGCACGCACTTTGCTATTTTGGCTACTACGCTCACTTTCTGTACCCCTTACTTCGTTTATGACCTTGTTTTTTGTATTCCATGCTTTACACACTCAGTACATATTCCGTACTGACCCCTTTTCTTCGGGGGCTGCGTTTCATGCCGCGCAGGTACACACAGATTAGTAGAAGATGTTCCAGCTGGATTGGCGAGCTCCATTTCTCTCCGGAGTCTTTGCCGCGTCGCCGTGCTTGTGTTATGATATCCGGAGTCATGTTAGAGACTTTGCGAACGTTGTCGTGTATGTAGTATGTCGGTGTGTAAGCGGCTCTATAAGCCGATGTATCGTTATGCATTATATCACAGATTCTATATGTATACGGTTTTTAATTGATTTGAAGAAGATGAAAAGTATATTTCTTTGAGAGCTTTCATTATGCATTCATGTTATGACTTATGGGCCCAGTATGTTTATGAGTATAGCGAGAGTCAGAGGTGTCACGACCCGACTAGGGGGCCGCGACGGGCACCCGGTGCTACCCCCACCCGGGCACCCCTTCGCATACATCTACATAACATCTAGGTGAGCCATAATCATTTCATGCATTCTAATCATACACCATAATAGTCCCATTGGACGACGATCATCATATATCATATCACGGGCGGCTGTGCCACAACAACGTACATGGGCCGACGAGGCCAGCAAAATGATATACAGAAGAAAATAGGCCGACAAGGCCAAACACATCTATCCCCATACACGTGACTACGAGCCTCTAAGAGTATGACATATCATATGAGCGGGACAGGACCCCGCTATGCCCATAATTATGTACACAAAAGAATGAGTACCAAAAGCTACGGCTCCGAAGAAATGGAGCTCTGCTGTGCGACCTCTGAATAAGCAGCTATGGGTCAAGTCTGTCTCCCTGTGCACTCGCGGCATGACGCAGCGTCCACAAACAAAAGGACGTCAGTACGAAGAATGTACTGAGTATGTAAAGCATGATCAACATCAATATAGAAGCATAGTAGACAACACATGCAGCAACATAGAAGGGAAGACAACAATACCATCATCATGACACTTACTTGCTTTTCATAGGGACTTTCCCTTTCTCATATATATATGTACACGCAGGTCATCATTCATAGTCCATAATAGTATTCGTACCATAATTGTGCTCATTTTCGTGTTCATATACTATACATAGTCTTATCACATTCATATTTGAATTACATACATAGTTATATCATATACCTAACACGTACACATATATACATACAAGGCGTACCCGACCATAAGGTTCGGTGTGATATACATAATTGGCCAACCAAGGCTCAAGGTTATACGTACCTGGCCCTACCAAGGCTCAGTGTTATCCGTACCTGGCCCTACCAAGGCTCAGTGTTATCCGTACCTGGCCCTACCAAGGCTCAGTGTTATCCGTACCTTCTGCAGATGTGCGCGCGCGTTATGTCGTCGTATGCATACTCTATACATATTCATACATACATATATATAAATATAAACATATACTCTACCCGGCACCATAGGCTCGAGGTTTCACTATAGCCCTTCATAGGCACACATACGTCTAATAGCCCGTAGGCATCTTTTCCATCATTATCATTAACGTCATCATTATAGGCTTACTCGTCGCATGAGGTGCGTAGTACAATCGTAATACATATCAAGGATCGTGAGCTTATGAGCTCGGAATATCAATCGTTTGGAAACAACATACTCATATAGAGGAATCAGGGAATCAGCCAGGAACCATGCCTTATGAAAGAAGGGTTAGCCTCACATACCTTTTTGTCGCACTATTCTATGCTTGTACGACTCCTTCCAATGATAGCGTTTAAACCTTCATTAATATCATAACAATGACCATTAGTCATTCACGTCATACCCGTTATCTAGGTTTCTCAATTTGCTTCTAATTCACCCATATTCATGGTCATAATACCCAACTTTGTCCATTTGTCTAAAGTGTCTATTTCATGTTCTTAATACCATTTATAACACATTTATCTCACAACCCAACAACATTCATGATTCAATCCCAACTATGTCTCAAAACGTCACTATTCATCATTCATAACCCATTTTGCTATTCTCTTTTAATGACCAAATATTTCAACTCCCAAATACCTTAAACAACATATAAATATCATGAATCTTACCTTAGATGTTTTAGGAACAAGCCTTGGTTGCTAATACTCCTCTTTGAGCAAAACCCTAGTTTTTCTCCATATGGATTTCTTGCCTTGGATGATCTTTGATGATTTTCTTTACTCTTGATTCACTTATTTAATGTTGTTGATCCTCAAATATCCTTGAAAACTTGTGTAATAAATGTAGAGAGAGATTCTAGAGAGAAGTGGTGTAGTGTAGAAATGAAACAAAATAAGTCTTGGTCCTCATATTTAATGACTTGAAAAATCTGTGCTGAGGTGAACAGTGGTCGTCCATGGAGGTTTACGGTTCGTATTCCACTTTACGGACCGTCCCTCGTGGTCGTCTTTAACCTTAAGCAGAACCAGAAACTTTGGCAGCATGCATGGTGATTTACGATCATGGTTTACGGGCCGTATTTCACTTTACGGTCCGTCCACCAGGTCGTTTTTAACCATTCTCTCGGCTGGCAGAAACTCGAAACCTTGCATGGCAGTTTACGGCTGCCAGTTTACGGACCGTATTTCACTTTACGGTCCGTATTTGGACTTCACGACCACTGGGCAGTTTTGCCAACTTTCAACTTTTCACATTTCTAGACTTTTTATTCTATTCATTCCCATCCATTTACATACATTGCCCATGAAACACTATACACTCGCACTCCTCGCACTCATCACTAGTTCGTCCACTTGCGTACCAACGGAAAATTTTCCGAGGTGTAACATTCTACCCCCCTTGGGAACATTCGTCCTCGAATGTTGAAGTCTTGGGGATTTCAATAAAAATTTTGCCAGAGTTCCCCTTATAATATAGCACTACCAACCTGTCACAAAGCGGCCCCCAAAATATCGATGCCACACAGGGCTACAACATAATAGCATCACGAATTGGCCACACACGACCCAAAAGCATAAAAAGAAAGTATACGTACCTTGTGATCTTGATGTCTCATCTTGGCCCTCTTCCAAAGGCTGAAATAGATGCGGGTACTTGGATTGCATGTTTTCTTCCGCTTCCCATGTCATTTCCTCTCGATTGTTATTTCTCCACAGAACTTTAACTGAGGCTACCTTTTTATTTCTAAGCCTTCGTACTTGCCTATCTAAAATGGCAATGGGCATTTCATCATAAGCTAACTTCTCTATCACTTGAACGTCGTTTATCGGGACGATCCTCGTAGGATCTCCAACACACTTTCGAAGCATCGAGACATGGAAAACTGGATAGACTAACTCCAAATCTGGTGGTAGATCTAACTCATAGGCTACCTTGCTCACTTTGCGCACAATCTCATAAGGCCCTATATACCGGGGACTAAGCTTCCCCTTTTTGCCAAATCTCATGACGCCCTTCATTGGCGACACTTTCAAGAACACCCAATCTTTTACCTCGAACTCCAAGTCTCTTCGGCGATTATCCGCATAGGACTTTTGACGACTTTGAGCCGCTAGCAATCGATCTCTTATGAGCTTGACTTTTTCCACGGCCTGTTGGACCAAGTCTGGCCCCATTAATTTAGCTTCTCCAATTTCAAACCACCCAATTGGGGATCTACATTTCATGCCATATAAAGCTTCATACGGTGCCATTTGAATGCTAGAATGGTGACTATTATTGTAAGCAAATTCAATGAGTGGCAAATGATCATCCCAATTTCCTCCAAAATCTATCATACATGCCCGTAACATATCTTCAAGAGTCTGGATGGTGCGTTCCGCTTGCCCATCAGTCTGTGGGTGAAATGCTGTGCTAAGGCTCACTCGGGTCCCTAAACCCTCTTGAAAAGATGTCCGTAAATTTGCCGTAAACTGAGTTCCTCTGTCTGAGATAATCGATATTGGAACACCGTGGAGTCTCACTACCTCTTTAAGGTAAAGCCTTGCATAATCCTCTGCCACATACGTCGTTCTGACAGGTAAGAAATGTGCTGACTTGGTGAGTCTATCAACAATTACCCATATAGAATCAAACTTGCGTCGAGTACGGGGTAAGCCTATGATGAAGTCCATATTAATCACTTCCCACTTCCACGTTGGGATTTCTATAGCTTGTAACAATCCGCCCGCTTTTGGTGCTCTATTTTCACTTGTTGACAATTGGGGCATTTGGCTAGAATTTCGCTACATCTTTCTTCATCCCATTCCACCAATATATAGACTTAAGATCATGATACATTTTCGTCGTTCCGGGGTGGATAGAATAACGGGAACAATGAACTTCCCTCAATATTTGGTGGCGTAGATCTGCCACATCGGGAACACATAGTCTACCCCGATATCGGAGAGCTCCGTCTCCTGAAATGCCAAGCGATGATCCCTCTTTCTGAGCAAGCGCGTCTCTGTACTGCAGTAGCATGGGATCCTCATATTGTCGCTCTTTTACTTCCGCTACTAGCGATGAAACTGCTGAATTCTGAATAGTCGCTCCGCCGCTACCTGAGTCCACTACTCGAACTCCTAGGCTTGCTAATCGCTGAAGCTCACGGGCCATTCCTTTCTTTTCTGGTCGTACATCACATAAACTACCCATAGATCTGCGGCTAAGAGCATCAGCCACAACGTTAGCCTTTCCAGGGTGATACAAGATATCAACATCATAATCTTTTAGCAACTCCAACCACCGTCGTTGCCGCAAATTCAACTCTTTCTGCTTGAAAATGTACTGAAGGCTCTTATGATCTGTATAAATATCCACGTGGACACCATATAAGTAATGTCGCCATATCTTTAATGCATGGACCACCGCGGCCAATTCTAAATCATGGGTTGGATAGTTCTCGTTCATGTTTCCGTAATCGCCTTGAAGCATACGCAATCACCTTACCATGCTTTTGCATTAATACACAACCTAGCCCAACGCCCGAAGCATCACAATATACGACATATCCCTCCAATCCCTCCGGAAGTGTCAAACCGGGGCGAAGTCAATCTATCTTTCAACTCTTGAAAACTACGTTCGCAAGCATCTGTCCATTGAAACTTAGCCGACTTCTGGGTCAATTTTGTGAGGGGTGCAGAAATAGAAGAGAAACCCTCAACGAATCTCCTGTAATATCCTGCTAAGCCCAGAAAGCTACGAACCTCCGTAGGAGTTGTGGGCCTTGGCCAAGTTTTTACGGCCTCGATCTTTTGGCTATCCACGCGAATACCATCACCGCAACAACATGGCCCAAAAATGATACTGAGTTCAACCAAAACTCACATTTAGAAAATTTAGCATACAACTCTCGAGTTCGAAGAACTCCTAAGACAATGCGCAAATGATCCGCATGCTCGGCCTCGGATCTAGAATACACCAGAATATCGTCGATGAATACAATCACGAATAGATCCAGAAAAGGCCTGAATACACTATTCATTAAATCCATAAACACTGCCGGTGCGTTAGTTAGCCCAAACGACATTACTCGGAATTCGAAATGGCCATATCTCGTTCTGAAAGCTGTCTTAGGGATATCTTCCTCCCTCACTCTTACCTGATGGTATCCGGACCTTAAATCAATCTTTGAGAACCATTTGGCACCTTGCAACTGATCGAATAAATCATCGATCCTCGGGAGAGGATACTTGTTCTTAATAGTCACTTTATTCAATTGCCGATAATCAATGCACATTCTTAGAGAGCCATCTTTCTTGCGGAAAAACAGCATGGGTGCTCCCCACGGGGATGAACTAGGCTTGATAAAGCCTTTTTCAAGCAAGTCTTTTAATTGCTCCTTCAACTCTTTCAATTCTGCGGGTGCCATTCTATAGGGAGGAATAGATATGGGCTTAGTGTCCGGTAACACATCGATTGCAAAGTCGATCTCCCGCTCGGGAGGAAGGCCTGGGAGCTCTTCCGGGAATACATCCGGAAATTCGTTCACCACTGGAACTGACTGGGGAGCCGGCGATTCAGCCTCTACATCTCGAACTCTCACTAAATGATAAATGCACCCTTTCATGATCATCTTCCTTGCCTTTAGATAGGTAATAAACCTACCTTTTGGTGATGCCGTATTTCCTTTCCATTCCAAAACGGTTCTCCTTAAATCGGAAACGGACCATTTTCATTCTACAATCAACATTGGCATAACAAGAAGCCAACCAATCCATGCCCATAATGACATCAAAATCTACCATCTCTAGTTCATGCAAGTCGACTATAGTACGACGGTCACATATCACAACCATACAATCTCTATATACTCGGCTAGCTAGTACCGATTCACCAACAGGTGTAGACACCTCAAAAGGTTTGATCGATTCCGACTCAACTATAAATCGACCCGCAATATATGGAGTAACATAAGACAATGTGGAGCCCGGATCAATCAAAGCATATACATCATGAGAGAATACCGATAATATACCTGTGACAACGTCAGGAGAGGACTCAAGATCTTGGCGTCCAGCCAATGCATAAATACGGTGCTGAGGACCGCTGGAAGTGGAAGCTCTGCCTCTGCCTCTACCATGGCCAGCTGGCACATGTGAACCTGGCCCCGTAGGGCGCACAGTGCCGAAGATCCGATTCTGCCGACCCTATAGGCTGGGTCATACCTCTACCATGGACTGAGGGGCACTCACGCATAACATGGCCTGGCTGACCACATGAGTAGCAACCATTTGCACCCAATCGGCATCGACCCCAATGCATCTTCCCACACTGGGAACATCGTGGTACCGGTGGCCTTGACTGGCCTGAATCATCTCCGAATTGGGGTCCTGAATAACTCGGACTCGGCCCTGAACGAGCAGATCTATCAAATCTCTGGCCTGAAGATCGTGGAGGTGCACTGGTCATGGAATAGCCCGAATGTCCGGGGAACCGCCGTCTGTGTCCACCTCTGAACTCACCCGTCGAACCCGACGATCTAGCTCTTTTGCTATGGCCCCTATCCTGCTCGCGCTCATTTCTCCGCCGCCGTAGTGTTCCTCTAATTCCTGAGCATGTGCCTGAATGCGTGCAATATCCATGCCATCCTGTAGGGACGCAGTCAAGCATTTATCCATCAAATGTGGCCCTAGGCCTTTCACAAACCGGTACACCCGATCGCCCATATCCGCTACCATGGCCGAAGCATACCTAGCCAAGGAATTGAAGCGGAGACTATACTCTGTAGCACTCATACCACCTTGCCTCAAATTTAAGAATTTGTCGGCTCTAGCTCGCCGAACTTCCGGAGGCATATAATGACGGAGGAAAGCATCAACAAACTCTTGCCATACTGGGGGAGGTGCATTGGCTCCCCGTGAAGCCATCCAAACCGTATACCACTGGATCGAGACACCTCTCAATCTATATGACGCTAGCTCCACCGACTCGGTGTCTGAAGCATGTATCAACCGGAGCGTCCTCAACATACCATCAATGAAGTCCTGAGGGTCCTCCTCCGGATTTGACCCAGAGAATTCCGGGGGGTTTAAAGTAATGAAATCACGGGCCCTTGCACTGACAGCCCTATCCCCATGCCCTGAACTTTGCCTCTGAGTCTGGGCCGCAACCAGCTGTGTAAGCAAATGTATGGCCTCTTTCACATCTTGGCCTGAAGGATCCAGTGAAGGAGCGGGAGCTCGGGTTGAGGCTCCCTCGCCCTTATCTGAAATAGGTACTGTCTGAGAGGGCTGAGATTGAGCCACATCCTGGGACTCACTTTTCTCTACAACTGTTTGCGGCGCTCTTTCGGCCCGCTTTTCTGCCGCTGTCTTGCCCTTCTGGGCCACTGTAGCCTTTCTCTTTATAGGCATTTCTGAAATACATAACACACGATTAAGGGACGAGAATTCCTTACATCATAGCTCTATCGCACGATTCTTATAAAGAAAGAAGGTCATTCATTCCTAAAATGTCCGCAGCCTCTCGTTTATAAGTGTGGCGTGCAACACACCCATAACCAAGACTCTACTGGACATGGCTCGTAGACACACCCTAGGACCGAACCGCTTCCGATACCACTTTTGTCACGACCCGACTAGGGGCCGCGACGGCACCCGTGCTACCCCCACCGGCACCCCTTCGCATACCTACATAACATCTAGGTGAGCCATAATCATTTCATGCATTCTAATCATACACCATAATAGTCCTGTTGGACGACATTCACCATATATCATATCACGGGCGTCTATGCCACAACAACGTACATGGGCCGACGAGGCCAGCAAAATGATATACAGAAGAAAATAGGCCGACAAGGCCAAACACATCTATCCCCATACACGTGACTACGAGCCTCTAAGAGTATGACATATCATATGAGCGGGACAGGACCCCGCTATGCCCACAATTATGTACACAAAAGAATGAGTACCAAAAGCTACGGCTCCGAAGAAATGGAGCTCTGCTGTGCGACCTCTGAACAAGCAGCTATGGGTCAAGTCTGTCTCCCTGTGCACCTGCGGGCATGACGCAGCGTCCACAAACAAAAGGACGTCAGTACGAAGAATGTACTGAGTATGTAAAGCATGATCAACATCAATATAGAAGCATAGTAGACAACACATGTAAAAGAACATAGAAGGAAGACAACAATACCATCATCATGACACTTACTTGCTTTTCATAGGGACTTTCCCTTTCTCATATATATATATATGTACACGCAGGTCATCATTCATAGTCCATAATAGTATTCGTGCCATAATTGTGCTCATTTTCGTGTTCATATACTATACATAGTCTTATCACATTCATATTTGAATTACATACATAGTTATATCATATACCTAACACGTACACATATATATACATACAAGGCGTACCCGACCATAAGGTTCGGTGTGATATACATAATTGGCCAACCAAGGCTCAAGGTTATACGTACCTGGCCCTACCAAGGCTCAGTGTTATCCGTACCTAGCCCTACCAAGGCTCAGTGTTATCCGTACCTTCTGCAGATGTGTGCGCGCGTTATGTCGTCGTATGCATACTCTATACATATTCATACACACATATATATAAATATAAACATATACTCTACCCGGCACCATAGGCTCGAGGTTTCACTATAGCCCTTCATAGGCACACATACGTCTAATAGCCCGTAGGCATCTTTTCCATCATTATCATTAACGTCATAATTATAGGCTTACTCGTCGCATGAGGTGCGTAGTACAATCGTAATACATATCAAGGATCGTGAGCTTATGAGCTCGAATATCAATCGTTTGGAAACAACATACTCATATAGAGGAATCGGGAATCGGCCAGAACCATGCCTTATGAAAGAAGGGTTAGCCTCACATACCTTTTTGTCACTATTCTATGCTTGTACGACTCCTTCCAATGATAGCGTTTAAACCTTCATTAATATCATAACAATGGCCATTAGTCATTCACGTCATACCCGTTATCTAGGTTTCTCAATTTGCTTCTAATTCACCCATATTCATGGTCATAATACCCAACTTTGTCCATTTGTCTAAAGTGTCTATTTCATGTTCTTAATACCATTTATAACACATTTATCTCACAACCCAACAACATTCATGATTCAATCCCAACTATGTCTCAAAACGTCACTATTCATCATTCATAACCCATTTTGCTATTCTCTTTTAATGACCAAGTATTTCAACTCCCAAATACCTTAAACAACATATAAATATCATGAATCTTACCTTAGATGTTTTAGGAACAAGCCTTGGTTGCTAATACTCCTCTTTGAGCAAAACCCTAGTTTTTCTCCATATGGATTTCTTGCCTTGGATGATCTTTGATGATTTCCTTTACTCTTGATTCACTTATTTAATGTTGTTGATCCTCAAATATCCTTGAAAACTTGTGTAATAAATGTAGAGAGAGATTCTAGAGAGAAGTGGTGTAGTGTAGAAATGAAACAAAATAAGTCTTGGTCCTCATATTTAATGACTTGAAAAATCTGTGCTGAGGTGAACAGTGGTCGTCCATGGAGGTTTACGGTCCGTATTCCACTTTACGGACCGTCCCTCGTGGTCGTCTTTAACCTTAAGCGAACCGAAACTTTGGCGATGCATGGTGATTTACGATCATGGTTTACGGGCCGTATTTCACTTTACGGTCCGTCCACCAGGTCGTTTTTAACCATTCTCTCGGCTGGCAGAAACTCGAAACCTTGCATGGCAGTTTACGGACCGTATTTCACTTTACGGTCCGTATTTGGACTTCACAACCACTGGGCAGTTTTGCCAACTTTCAACTTTTCACATTTCTAGACTTTTTATTCTATTCATTCCCATCCATTTACATACATTGCCCATGAAACACTATACACTCGCACTCCTCGCACTCATCACTAGTTCGTCCACTTGCGTACCAACGGGAAATTTTCCGAGGTGTAACAAGAGGGTTCGCTCGGCCCTAAGTAAGGGTCGGGTGCCCATCACGCCCTATCGAAAATTAGGGTGTGACAATTTCTCATCCACAAAGTAGGCGTAGAGTAGAAGCAGGCCTCAAGAGTCTAATTACAAATTCTATCTACGAACAAATCACATTTCCTAGCTGCTCTTTATCCCCTAAGCATGTTAACTCTCTCTCGAACTAGCATTTTAATCTGTTGAAGTATTAACTCAGTATGTACACTCTGTCCTTTGAAGATTCTTCCATTTCTTGCCTGTCAAATATGATAAAGCATGGCTCCATATCCGGTTGTCACTATTTCCCTTTTGAAACTACACTAATGCATTTGTTTAAAGTGTCATAGAGTCCTTTGCACCTTCTCCGGTTGCATATGAATACCCAACCATATCTCTAACTCTTGCCATAACCCCTTTGTCTGTGTACAGTCCACAAATAGGTGTGTTGAGACCTCTGGTCGATGTACTCCACACGGCACACACGAGTCATATTCATAATCAATACCCAATCTCCACAACCTTGCTCTTGTTAATAACCTCTGTTGTAAGGCGAACCATATCAGTACTCTATGTTTTGGCAGCATGATCTTACTCCATACCAGATGAGCTTCTTCTAATTTAGGTATGTCCCTTAACAATGCTAGATATCCCTTTTGTCACGACCCGACTAGGGGCCATGACGGGTACCCGGAGCTAACTACCGAGCACCACTCATTCTACTTATCCTGCATTTATTTATTGTTCTCATCCTTTTAATCATAGAGAAACCATTGTCATTTTTAGACATAACTATATTTATATACATAAGCCCTTCGGCTATCAAAATAATATATATACATATATACAATGAGGAGATCATGAAAACATACTACCTATACATACGTATCTACGAGCCTCTACTAGAGTACTAGACATAAGGACGGGACAGGACCCCGTCGTGCCCAGATGTATACACAAAACAATAAACCAAATAGCACATCCGGAATAATGGAGTGCTCTCGTAGCTCTGCTGATCAGCTCCTATAGATCTGGGTCGCCTCCCTGTCTACCTGTGGGCATGAACACAGCCTCTAAAGAAAAGGACGTCAGTACGAACATTGTACTGAGTATGTAAGGCATGAATAAAATCGACGTAATGAAGAAATCATGAAAACATGATGTGAAGATGTAACCTGCTTAACCTTTTAAAGAGAACAAACGTGTTATACATCATACATTTATAAACATATCACATGTACCATCATCGTTAACTCGCGTTCGGGTAACCATCAAAAGCCGCCCACTAGTGGTGTCATGTCCGGCCCTCTAGGCATGGTGAAATCATAAGCAGCCCGCCTTCGCGGTGACATGTCCGGCCATCTAGGCATGGTGGAATCGTATGCAGCCCGCCTTCGAGGTGACATGTCCAGCCATCTAGGCACGGTGGAATCTCATCATCATCATGTACTTATCATAACCTTATCATGAAGCATACATTAGAATTTAAAGATAATCTACCACTATATCGGGGTGACGTAAGGTCGAGAACCCCTGATTTCATTATGGACTAATCATGATCATCATACCTCACCTTGAAAGAACTAGCATCATAAGGTGGGTCTAGCAATAATGAATAATATCAAGGAGTCATATAAGGATCATTAGCTTCATGGAATTATCATATCGTAAGCTTTAGTATCTCTAGGCTTAGACTCATCATCACCGTTATCATATTCATGCTATATCTCTCATCTATATCTCATAGGAAGCCCTTTATTAACATTGACTCATGGTTTTCGGAATGTAAGAAAGTCATGGAGAGATAGGGAGAATCACGTCATAAGAATCATGCCTTAGAAGAGAAGGGACTAGACTTACATACCTTTTTGTTTAGCTACTCTATGACTTGAACGTTCTTCTCCAATGTTCACGTTTCTACCTTCAAGAGAGTTTGTACTAACATTAGATAATCGATAGCTTAAGCATACTTGACTAAAGCTAGAGAAAATTGGGCAGCATTTCCTTTGTTTATACAACTTTCTCCATATCATATATCAACTCCCAAATGTTAATAATAACATTCATAATATCATAAGCAATAATCTTCATTCACCTACGTTATCCGAATCTCCCAACTTCACTTCACATCATCCATAACCATGGTCATAGTACAATATTACGTTCATTCCTATATAATGTTTCCCCCATGTTCTTAATGTCATTTATAACATATTTATAATCACAACATGTCAAGAATCATGATTCATTCTAAGCTACTACTAAAAAATGCCACTACTCTCATATTCATGACCTATCTTCCACCTCCTTTCATAATCCAAGTTTTTCAACCCCTTAATACCCTAAACAACATGAAATGATCATAAAACTTACCTTTGATAGTGTGGGAATGAGTTTTGTGTGGAAACACTTCACTTGAGAAAAACCCTAGTTTCCACTTCCAATGAGATTTCTTGTCTTAGATGAACCCTAGTGAGTTTCTTGCACTTGATTCTCTTGGTTTGATGAAGTTGATCATTAGTTTCTCTTGAATTCTTGTAGGAGAAGTGTGTAGAGGGTTCTAGAGAATTCTTGAGGTGTGGAGTGAAAAAAGAAATGAAATAAATGAGGTTGGAGTCCTTTATTTAAAACATAAAATATGTCCCGACTCGGTTATATGGACACACATACGGTCCGTATAATTTATATGGGCCGCATGTGTGACCGTATGTTTGTTCCAGTGAAGGCCCTAACTCTGGGCAGCTTATACGGTTCAACATACAGCCATTATCTTTTATACGGTCCGTATAGTGGACCGTACAATCCACAGTTTTCCGAAACTTATTCTCGTCGACTCGTTTGATCTCCAATTCTTATGGAACCTTCTTAACACTTGTTTAACACTCTATTAGCAATCTAAGAGATGTTATAAATCTTCTTCTAAGATACCATTAAGCCATCATTAACTTGGTACTTCGTAATCCTTTCCGATACACAACGTATACCTCGCCTTTCTTGACGAACTTTCTTCTCTTACCTCGAATGTCTTTGAAATCTCAATTAGGACCTTTAAATACTATTTCTTACTTATAGAAACATCATATACTTCATACCCTTCATTAATCTATTCACTGCACAACGACATGAAATTTTTCGAGGTGTAACATTTTTGATACAGAGTACTTGCCATTAGTGGTGAAGCAATACCTATCTTGCTGATACCATTGAGTCATGCTAAGTTTGATCTTGTCGAGTTGCTTCCAATACCAACTACGGTCTTTCCTTGGCACATGACACCAAAAGTCAACCTGTTCCATCATATAGATATCATACACCCACTATACCCATAATTGTTCCTTGCTGTTCATAAACAACCAAATCAATTTTCCTACTGATGCAATATGACACAGCCTACAATTTTCACATTTAGACCAACTCGTTTATGTGACCACCATAGATCTTTCCATGACACTAATGCAACTTTTCTTACCTCATCAGTAGTACCCCATAAAAACTCTCTGCATTGTTTATCCACCATTTTCAGTACACTTTGAGGGAGTATAAATACTAAACCTAGAAGTTATATAATGAAAACAGAACTAAATTAATGACTTGAATTACGTTGCATAGGATAAGTTCCTTGTTGATGAGTCCCTGATCTTCCCAGTAATCTTGATACACAACTGGCGGCATTCTAATTTACTTTATTTCTTATGAGACAATGGCAAACCAAGATGTTTAATAGGGAATGTGCCTGCAACGAAACAGTAGTCTCCAGCAGTTTCTATTTAATCATATCACTTTAACAACATACTAGATTTCTCATTGTTTGCAACTAGACCAGTGGTGTTAGAGAAGTATTAAATAGCTTCCATTACCCTAGTCACTGATGGTTCTGCCCCCTTTACAAAATATCATTAAATTATCAGCAAATGTTATATGGGTAAGTTGTTGATCCTTGCATATTGGATGGAATCTAAAATCAGGCAACTTGCTCATACTTGTCATGATTCTAAAGAAATATTCCATTACCAAGACAAAGAGGAGAGGTGATACGGGGTCACCTTGCCTCAAGCCTCTTCTGCATGGAAAGAAACCATACCCCTCTCCATTAACTTTGACAGAAAACCAAAAAGTTGAAACGCACTCCATCACCAAGTTAGTACATTTTGGAGGAAAACTAAAACCATCCAAAGATTTCTCTCACAAACTTCTATTTAACCATATCATAGGCTATTCTAAGGTCAATCTTCATGAAACATCTTAGAGAAGTTTTCCTATTGTAGTGCCTCAACAAGTCATGGCATACTAACACATTATGAACTAAAGACCTCCCTTTCATAAAGACAGCCTGATTAGAGCTTACTATTGTTGGTAGTACATTGTTCAGCCCACTACAGATTAGTTTGGAAATGCATTTTTATAGGACATTGCAAATGCAATTGGCCTGTACTGACTAGCATTAACTAGACTATCCACCTTAGGAATAATGGAAATCATAGTTGTATTTAATTATTTCAGAAGTTTATTAGTGCTGAAGAATTCTAGAACTGCTTGGCATATATCATCACCTATCACCCCCCAGGCTGCTTTGTAAAATCCTCCCTCATATCCATCAGGTCCAGGACTTTTGTTGATGTTGATACTGAACATAGCCTTCTGAATGTCTTACTTGGTGAAAGGCTGTAATACTTCATACTGCTGTGTTACTGACACCTTTGGTCCTTGACCAAATATTCTTTCATCAGCATGTTTTCTAGGACCCCCATTAGCACCTAAGAGATTTTGATAGTATTTCACAAATACATCTGCCACCTGATCCTGTCCATGCTTCCGATGACCATGGTCATCCTAAATCTGAGTAATGGATTGCATCAACTTACTTTTCTTAATCACAGAGAAAAAGTACTTGGTATTGTCATCTCCTTGCTTGATCCAATTTGCTTTGCTCCTTTGTACCAACAAAGACTCGACTAGGAACAATGATTTCCTGAACTTAGCACATAAATCTTATTCCTCCCTTTGTAAGTTGTTATTCAATGGATTGCTTTGTAGTTGCACCTGAACTCTCTTTAAAGCCTCCATGTCCTGTTCTGCCTGCGGTATCAAGTTACAGAAATGCTGCTTGTGTAACACTCTAAACTTATGTTTTAGTGACTTGAGTTTTCTGACCACCTGAAATATTTGACACCCATTTATTTCTTGGTTCCAACATTCTTGCACTGTATCTCTAAAATCACTATGAGTGCTCCATACATTGCAGTATTTAAATGAATTCCTCTTCTTAAAAGTGATTTGCAACATCTGAATCACTGTGGGACAGTGATCACTGATGCCCTCTAGGAGCACATGTGCAGTAAGATCAGGCATTTTATCCACCCATTCACTATTTACTAACACCCTATCAATCTTGAAAAATATCCTAACTTGTTTGTCATTCCAGGTGTATTTGCAGCCTGGATTTGATAGTTCCTCCAATCCACATACATCAACACAAGTTTGAAAATCAATCACCTCAACATAGGTCACTGGATCTCCTCCTAATCTATCCTCACTATTTAATACAACATTAAAGTCCCCGAATACAACCCGAGGCTTCTTCTGATTCCCACTCTATTGAATTAAGTGGCCCCATAGTTCTTTCCTATCTTCTTTTAAGTTGTAAGATATACAAGGTTGCTACAAACTCAAGTTACAATGGAATGAACTTCACCTTGCAAGAAACAGATTATGCAGTTTCCTGTAGTATATATGCAGTAAACCAGCCTAGCCTCCATACAATCAAAATTCTTCCATTATAGTAAGAAGAGTGATTGCTATGATATTGTCATCCATGAAACATACTACCAGCTATTGTGTTCACCTTATTCACATTGATTTTTATTTCTAATAAACCAGTTAACCGTACTTCCTGCTCTTTACAGAGGAGGCTAACCTCCTTCTGCTTATTGAGGCCTCTAACAATCCAGCTTACCATCATAACCATGATCTGAGGGGTGTTTAGCAGTCCCCTCTATCTAGCCAGCTTTAGCGGCTTGTACACCATTGACATTATTGGCATTCATCAGTGGTTTAAAGGTGTTAGCAACCTCAACTATTTTTGTACCACTTATGGTTGCCTGATTGATTTTTGGTTGCTAATCTTCCCCTTTTCCTACTTGTTTCCTCCATCTGCCTTCTCTTTGCTGTGGTGTATTCCTTACATATTTCCTTCTTCCGTGGCCTTCAGTTTGGTTCTGCTTTGGAACCACCTCACCAGTACTAGTATTCTCTCTCATTATGTAACGACCGGTTTGGTCGTTATTGTCACACCCCAACCTTGGTAAGGCGTGACTAGCACTTGACACCCTACGAGAACCGAGCGACCCAAACTGTAACTCACATTTTCTGTATCTCGAAAGGCAACATAAGGCCAAGGTACTATAAGCCATGGGGGCACAAGCCCAAAAGATAACATACTTGCGTCTTCAAACTAATCTCGAGTGCATGTGCCGATAAGGCTATCCATAATAATGATACAACATAGTACAAGTCGAGATAATTATAAGATATCTAACAGTGCATATCTGTCTACGAGCCTCTACAGGAGTACATGACATAAAGTAGCCAGAACAGGGCCCCGCCATACCCATGCAATGCATAAGCGATCCAGCCGACTCACAGGCAACTCCGAAGCAAGTGAGTGTCACAACTCGCCCGCCGAGGCCGGTATCCTTACGAAAGATTCGTCAAGCTGTATCTTAAGACCTGCGGGCATGAAACGCAGCGCTCCCAGTAAAGGGATGTCAGTACGAGCAATGTACTGAGTATACAAGGCGAAAAGTGCAACAAAATAGCCATAGACTAAAGATGAGAAGAATAAGAATCAACCTGGCATTTCTGAATTACCGATGGAAATCTAGCATATGTATACATACCTCTTCATCTTCTTGCGATCTTTACTAGGTCTGTATTCCCTACCATAGTCCTGGTTACCTTAGCATCACGTTATTTGCACATGTGTTGCGGCGTGCAACCCGATCCATATATGATACATGTCTCTCTCTATACTCTCGCATGCTTAACCATAACTATGTACAGTACTGGTTCTTTATCTTACTAATCATCCTATACTAACCGCTTAACCGATTAGTAATCGCCGACCGGGCCGTAGCCCTTGGTGTAATAACTTTACGTCCGATATTCGCCCGACGGTAGAGCACAACCGCCTGACCGATCGATTACGGCAATTGCCCGACCGGCCGTAGCACTGGTAATCGCCCCGACTGCCGTCGCAATCAATGGTAAATATATACATACATATCTGCCCAACTGGCCGTAGCACGGTGGTAAATACATAACTAGCCAACTGGTCGTAGACCAGTGGTAAATACATAACTGCCCAACTGGTCGTAGACCAGTGGTAAATACATACCTGCCCAACCGGACTTAGCCCGGTGGTAACATCTGCCCGACTAGTCGTAGACCAGTGGTAATTATAATCAACATCATGATCAAACCTCTACGAGTAACCTCTATGCACTTCTTATAGCCGCCATTTATTCGCTAATGTCCATATAATCACATAAGACTTATAACACATCTCTGGGCCACAACATATAGATATATGTGCGTAACGCGCGTACTCGATCCGATCTCTCATATAGAATCCCTTTATATAATTCTAGTACTCATTCCTTATCTATTCACTTCTAAGCTCTTCTCATGACCATCAATTATCCGTCCACGCTTATATTATCATATAAAACTCATAAGTATTTTTTCTAGGCCCTTAAGACTTCTTCCCGCTTAACTAAACATTAGCCAAATCCTGAGACACATCATTAAGTCTCTTTTCTAGTATCAAATACCTCGTTAGGGATCCTTCGCTAGCATTGTATTCATGTCCCACAAAACATTCCTTAAGACACATTCCTAAACTCATTAGATTGTTATTACTATGGAACTATCGTCATCGCTATATCTCACCTTGAGGGAACAAATATCATAAGGTAAGATCAACATCAATGAATAACACCAATAGCCATGAAACAAGCTCAAGGATATTACAAGAACGTCGGGAACTGTAAGCTTTGGTACTTTTAGAAACAAGGTTATTGAAGATGTCATATATAGGTTCACAACAAAGGAATCATGCCTTAGAAAGAAAGGTTTAGCCTTAACATACCTGGAATCTTGCTCCTTGAATTCCACATGACATTTGTCCAATTTTTCAACCAACAAATCCAGTATACGATTATTCTACAACTCTACTTCTGTAAATAAACTTATATCCATATCAATAAGGAGAGACTCATACCTTATTCTCGCTAGTACCGCGATATCTCCAATATCTGCCTTGAATTCCAACCAAGATTCACCGCAAAACGGTAGTATAATTGCAACTACGCGTTGTCCAAACTTAAATCCGGAGATTATACTTAATTCGCGTTAAAATCTAGTGGGCAGAAGTTGGGAGAGTTTTCTAGAGAATTTGGGAAATATTTGGAATGTTCTTGGCTGAAAAATGAAGTTTAGGATAAGATTTGGTCCTTAAATAGTGGGTCAAATTCGGGTCGGGGGTCACTGTAGCAGTACCGTAGCAAGTCGGTACGGTAGCAGTACTGTAGCAGCGTTTTTGCTCTGTCAGCCTAAATTGCAACGTCCATAATTCTCTACTCCGATGTCGTATCGATGAGCGATTTGTTGCGTTGGAAACTAGACTCGACGGACTTCATTTTAGGCTTTTTCTTTGCTTCAAAACTTCTCATATGCTAAAATATATTCTTTGTCAAAGTTGGACCAAAATTTGCCCTTCATATTTTCCACAAAATCCAAGGTCTCAATAGCTTATTCCGTCAACTCCATTTGGTCGTGAGACTTCCCAGTACTCCTCATATATCACTTTATCCATAAGTATACCTAATAATTATATCATTCCTTAAACCCGAAAGACGGCTCATCTTGATCATAATTCCACGTACTTGTACTTAAACTTAGCGACGTTCATCTGGAAGTATGGGGTGTAACAGTTATTGCATCTCCAACACTTTTTACCCTTTCCTAAGCTTGGTTAGATCACTTTTGATCCGAGGGGACCGTTGACATGCTTCCCGAGGTGTTTGGATTTGATTCGGGTGACTTTTTGTGAAAATTGGGCTTAAAGCAAAGAATAGTTGACTCAATGTTGACTTTTGGGTAAACGGACCTTTTTTGAAAATCTATAAATTTTGAGAGGTCTGGACAGTCATTTAGAACTTGTGTGCATATTTGGTTTGGTTACCAATGCACTCGGGTGCATTTTAGGACTTGGGTTGGAAAGTTAGTTTTGAGGTATCGGGGGTTGACTCGGTCAACAAGACCTCTAATGGGAATTCCGAGGCCACAAGTGCGTTCGTAGCATGTTTTTATGTATATCTACATATTTGGTTTGTGTTCAGGAGGTTCCGGGATGGTTCCGAGGGTCGATTTCAAGTTTGGAAGACACCAAAAAAATCTGGTGTCTGGTGACCGCTTTGGCTCCAAAGCGGTAGCGCTGAAGCGTGCGCGAAAGCACAGCCGAACCGCTAAAGCACTGGCCGAACCGCTAAAGCGCTGGCTGAACCGCCAAAGCGGTAGGGCGAAAGGGCTGGTCTGCCCACGGAAGCAGCCGACGGAGTAGATTTTCTTTTTAAAAGGCCCTAAGTCTTTGATTCATTACCCACTCTGAAATAGAGCTTTTGGGAGCATTTCAAGGCATTTCTTGGGGGAGAATCATTGTGGTAAGTTCTTCCATCTTCATTACCATTCCTTATTCCATTAATCATCATAGGAAAATCTATAAAATGTGCTAGTTTCTTTAAGAACTTGTGGATTAAAAGAGAGTTTTTATGAGTTCTTCTTTCTAGGCTTTTTAATGATGAATCGTTTGGGTTATGCTAGATTATAATATATCTAAGGTTGTTAATCATAGATCTTCCATTATTAGTGTTGGATTCTTGAATTTAAGAATTACGGTTTATACCTAAAATTGGGGGTTTTGCTTGGATTTCGAAATTGGATGAATCCTTGAGTTAATTTAGCAATTAGTTGATGGATTTTGATCACCTAGTGCTTAATTGGATAATTTACCCTCGAATTTCCTATTTTACCCTTATAGGCCCCGTTTCTCCAAAGTCTAGGGTTGGATTTGACCTAAATTGAATTACAACAATATTGGTATCGATCTTCATGATTTCTAATCTAAATTTCGAATATACTTAGACTTCTTTGATCTTGAGGCTCAGCGGAAGGGGAAGGCGAAAGAGTGATTGTCAGTGTTTGCTGTTCGGCTATCCAGGTAGGTTATGGCTTACCCTTAGTGAGACAACGTATAGCAAAGCATATATTTAGATTATATTGTCGGAGAGAGCATGTAAACCTTCGGGTGTGAAGTTAGGTTGGATATTACCTTAGGTTGGGCCCTGTTGCGTGATTGGGGCTAGCCACCCCGTTGTGTTGTGACTTGATTGTTCTATTGTATTAGCTTGATGCCACGTGTTGTTCGTAGATATTGGAATTTGTTATCCATCTTGATTGTGATATTGTAGTATCTTACGGCTTGATGTCGATACGAGGATAAAGTTGTATATTGACTTGTATAGTCTTCACTGATATTGTTGGCTTACCCATGTTAGTACTTGTGACACATATATTACTTGTGACTTTGATATGTTATTGGCGTACCCATGTTGGTACTTGTGACATTGATTATATTGATTGGCGTACCCATATTGGTACTTGGATATTGATCAGATTATTGATGCTGACACATGCATTGCACGCATTCTCATCCATCCATCATACACTGTTGATACCTTGATGATACTTGATGAAACACTGTGATGAGCTGGGCTTGATTTTTACTTGAGTGACGTGAGAGTCCGATATCCGATGTTCTTCCCGAAATCGTGGATTGAGTGAATTGATACTTGATGAAAACTCTTTTTACTTGAGTGACGTAATAGTCCGATATCCGATGTTCATTATGGAATCATGGATTGGGTGAGTGCATGGACTCCGCGGGTCCCCCAGGGTGGTGCCGGTGAGAACTCCCGGTGGGCAAAGATCCGGGACGGGTGGCACTTAGACTTCGCGAGTCACCTTGGGTTGTGCTACCGAGATGTCGATATTTCCGTCCGGAGTACATGTGCACAACATTTGCATTGCATTGTATCCATACATTATTGCATTGCATTGCATCACAGCTTACATTGAGATGTTTTGGTGTTTTACTTGTGATGTTGGTTTCGGATTGGACATATTGAGACTTGACACATTTGGGTTTAGATGCTATACATAGGCGATGACGTGTACTTGGCTTCGATTATGTTTCACTTATACTTGTTGATTTATCTGCTTATCTTGCTTTATTGTCTGAATTATGCTAGCTATACCTAGTCAGCCTATGATACCTACCAGTACCGTTGTTTTATACTGACCTACGTTTGCTGCGTTCTTTTATGGATGCAGAGAATAGACAGGTTCAACACTTTTCCCTCGTGATTGATTGGCGAGGCTGCTATAGAGTCATTCCAGGGTGAGCACGATGACGGCCGCTGCCCGGATGTTCTTTCATTTACTTACTTGTCTTACTCTTATTTCGAGACAGTTGTATTATGAGACTTTATCATCCTTCAGACTTGTAGTATTTAGTTAGTGCTCTTGTATGAATTAGACCAGATCTATGGGGTTGTATTTAGTATTTCTGCACTTTATCTTATATGGATGATTTGAGACTTATTCTATATTTATTTCTTCCGCCTTTACTTAAATTGATTATATTGGGATAAGGGTTCGCCTATCGCGGTGGGAACGATAGGTGCCCGCACGTCCTAGTAAAATGGGTCGTGACACATTGTCTCATCTGCAGTCATAATTTTTGGAGCTCCTTGCTTTTATCATTAGCCTTGTTCCTCCTACATTCCTCAGCAGTATGACCATACTTCTGGCATATAGAACACATCACCATACTTCTGGCATATAGAACACATCGAAGGCTTCCAATCATAAGCCACCTTCTGTTCTATAACATTCCCCCTTTCATTCCTAAAATAGATCATCTTTGGCAATTTGCTGCTAATTTTCACTTCCACGAATAGCTTTGCAAATTTTAGACCCACCATATTTTCAGTGTTCCTGTCAACCATGAGTGGTTTACCGACAAGACTGCCTATTTTACTAAGCCCCTTAGCACTCCAGTATTTGAACTCAAGGTCAGGTAGCTTAATCAAGATTGGAACAGAGTACAGCTCCTCCTTAAAAAATTCCATATCAGCATTCCATGTGTCACACCCTAACCCTATTAGGGTGTGATGGGCACCCGACCCTTACTTAGGGCCGAGCGAACCCTCAGACTCTTACCGCATACAAAATCACGCCAAACTTTTTTTTTTTTTTTTTTTACTCAAATAAGACGAAATACATAGCAAAATGTTCAGCAATCTCTTTTCTCGTAGCCTTTAAATCGAATAAATCTATAATTATACAAAATTTCATTACATAACATAGACCGACATATCGGTCGGATGGAGCCGCATACGAACCGACAACTAATACCCACGACGCTGTCTCGCAAAGTCTCTAACATCCATCCGGAAGACATATCATACAAACTGCGACTCGCGACACTCAGAGCAAATGGAGCCGCCAATCCAACGGGGCATCTTTTATAATGGCTGCGAACCATGCCGGGAGTACCGCGGCATGAAACGCGCCCAAAGAACGGGGGTCGGTACGGAATATGTACCGAGTATGTAAAGCCGTAAATACCGTAACGAATCATAAGCCAATCCGTATGTACGGACCGCAGCTAACAAATCATAATCGGAATCGATGTACGATATATCGGACGGAACCTTATCATGGTCGTAGGTGCGGAAGATTGACATACGGATTCATGGTCGGAGTCGAGTAAAATACGTACCTTATCCAGAATATCAAAACGCTTAATTTCAGATCATAAATAGTGCAAATCAAAGGCATGCATGGGGCACCGAAATATGATCACCATAACACAACACATCATAACATACACACGGTGCCCGGGGACATATACCACGCCGGGAAACCGGACAGATCATAACACATACACGGTACCCGGGGACAGATACCACGCCGGGAAACCGAACATATCATAACATAGATGCGGTACCCCGGGAACCGGACATATACCACGAAAACCGGAACCGACCACATCATAATCCATATACCCGGTGAATCGGGGACGACATATACCACGGTACCCCGGAGCCGTTCACGGTGCTTACCGAGACGGACATATACCACAAGATTCTCGATCCGGCCACGGACTCGGAGATGGACATATACACAGTACTCGAGATCGGCAAATCATACTCCATATACACGGTAGCCGGGGACGGACATATACCACGACTTCCGGAACCGAACACATCATACTATCGCAGCATTCATAACAGATCATTTTAAACCGAATGCTTATATCAAAATTTTTATGCCAGTATACTTGTATCAAAATACTTGTATCAAAATACTTATGACAGAATACTTATATCAAAATACTGATATCATAATGCTTATAGTAAAAGTACTTTTTACCAAATATTTACATTAGATCACTTATAGCAGATTTCTTATTTCGAACCGCATATCCATATCCGAATATTCACATCAGAACGCTTATGTCGGAGTACCTATCTCAAAATATTCATATCAAATTACTTGTACCGGAGTATCTGTATCAGAATAATCAAATCGGAATACTTGTAACGGAATACTTATGTCGGACTATTCATATCAGAGAGGGCATACGAATCATATCAAACTCGAAACTAAGGAGCAATAATTACCCCAAAGTACGTCTCATCGCTAGTGCGAACGATAAGTCATTTATGAGAGAAATAAGACGACAATCGTAGACGAAATTTGTTCGGATGTCCCGACGGATTACGTCGCGAAGAAACTTTTAAGACTGTTTGGATGTGTCAAAATATATCATAGGGTTCAATGGAATAATTAGAACAACTCAACTAATAGATCATACAAAAGAATTCAAACAATAATCATAGTGTATGTCTTGCGGATATCACAATGGGTTATATCAAAATAATCTTTCTAGGATCGTTTTATGCTTCAAACTATGTCATAAGACTCAAGGAATAATCAAAAACACTTATCGTTTATTTGTTGAGGGAGTAGCTACAGGTTTCCTTTAATTATTGTTCAAACAAATTAGTAACACAATAGGAGCAGATTCGGAAATAACGGGCCCACCTCGGGTCAAGTCGAGGTGGCGTACATAAATTACAAACGTTAGACTCTATGGAGTCGCCTATGGGGTTTTAAATGGCTCGGTTACGTTTGTGACAATTGTGGATGTTTAAACGCTTTTCCAACAAAACATAAGGATTCTAGTTCAATTACATATGAATGAATAGTACTCAAAGTCAAACTCGAGTTTCTATGCACGTAATCTTTCCCGAGGCTCGTACTCCAACCTAATATAACTAAGACATGCCAAAAGAAGGAAAGGAAGGACTTACATACCTTAATTGCGCCTACGCTCGTCCAAAGTCAATTCCCGTTTCGCCCAAAATCTACAAATGGTCATATTTACCAATTGTCAATAGTAAGACTTTAGCATCCAAACCTTTAGTTCACTACTTGTCTACGTAAATTTGCAAAGATCTCCCCTATAAGTTTGCCGCCCCGAGAATACAACTCGGCTGTAATGTCAACAACCATACCAATAACAACACTAACAACATCAACATTCAATACCAAACACATTATAACATAAATAGTCCCTCTTTCTACATAATGCAACAACTTCGACTCCAACTTCACACTTTCAAACTAATATCAACATTTTCATATTCATTCTCTAATCAAGGCCATTCAAATGCAAATCAAGAGAATTTCACATTATTCCACAAATTATACAAAAGTTCCGCCGAAACCATAATTCACCCAAAACTTCCAACCTTCAACATACACTTCCACAACACATTTTTGTCTTCCAATCTCATTAACAACAATCACATTTTGCACTTTAACAAATCATTTCCATAATTACATAAAAACTATATCAAAGTACATAATTTCCCATAACGACTTACAACTACTTCCAATGCCAACTTAAATTGTTCAACTCTTATTTACATCATAAATGCCACAACAACACAACTAACAAACCAAATGGACTTCAAATCATTTTCCTTTCCTTGTCTATACCACACGGCCACACACATATATGCACACACCCACACGGCCATGCACACACACACCATAATTTCATGATTTTCATGCACTTTTAATCATCATAGCACATATACTTCTTCCATAACATAAAGGGATGAAATTCTTACCTCTTTCTTCAAAGTTCCACTTGCCACCAAAGTCACCTTCTTGCCAAGATAATTATACCACTTTGTAGAGAATCTTGAACTTAGTAGGAATACAAGCAAATTATAATTTTTGAATCAAAATTGAAGGCTTCAAGATTTCTTTTTTTTTTTCTCTTCTTTCTTGCTCTTGGCCGAACCTTGCCCCTCTCTTGCTCTCCATTTTTTTTTCTTGAAACTTCTTGAACTTTTGTGAATAAAATGGCCCCTTCTCTCTTTTTAATTACCCACTTTGCCCCTCCATGGGCCTTAAGCCCAACCTAGCTACCTACGGGCCATTTTCTTATTTTTTTTTTCCAAGCCCAATCATTTGTAACTAATTTTTGGTAATTCATGAAACATAATTTTCAAAATTCCAATTTTGCCCTCGGCCTTCCTCTATATTTCCACATCGATATGTCATGAACATTACTCATGTATGGAATAGCATAAAACATAGTCTTATTCCTACAAGTCAAAATTAGTTCGAATTTTCCGAATACGTGAAAATACGGGATATAACACCATGCTTTGACTATCAATGATTTGTTGTCAAACTGGTAAATACCACCTTGAATCACCTCATTCTTACCCTCCGCATTGTCAAATCTCACCAATACAATACAATTTTTCAAAATGGATATTTTATTAATACCTAATTCCCCCCCCCCCCCCCAACCACTCAGTGTTTGTATAATTTCAATCAATTCAGGGTCAGAACTCTCTCTAGACTAATAACCCTAAACCTTATTTTTAGCTAATTTCATCACTAACGCCACCTACCCTATGGCCACCTCTATTGGTGGATAGCCTCCAACGGAGGCTGCTTCACCTACCCCTATTGCTATAGCTCCCTCATCTCCATATGAAACCAACTTTCCACCAATAACCCCCCTCCCCCTTTGACCAAAACGAACCCCACTGCCCAGCCTATTTCACAAGAACCAAACCAAGAAAAGATTAATAACCAAACCCAAAACGACCCTACAATTTTACCTAACGAGAAAGATAAAGAACCAAAATATGCAAATCTACTGAAGCCTACAGCAACAATTCAAAACACACAGCAAATAACCATCTTATCCAAGTCTGTTAACTTTATGTATGGGGAACCATACATAGCATGGAACTCTACAGAAATACAACACATGGTAATTAAGAAGCATTTACAATATGCAGTGTTTGGGAAATTCTGATATGACATCATAGATATAAAAGAACTAAGGGATATTGTGCCAATACAATGTGAAATCAAAGGAAGGCCCACTATAGGGCTAACTGATGAAAGATATATTCTCATTCGACTGTCTCTCTTTGAGGATTTTGTAAAGATGTTTTCCACTCCAGCCTATTACCTGAAAGTTCATGATAGAATATGTCAAATGAGACCATTAATATGGGATCCATGGTTTAAACCTGAAGAAGAAACATCAGTAGCAATAACCTAGATAAGTTTCCTAGAATTACCTCCAAATTTGTTTTGCCAGAGAAATTATTTTCTCAATGGTAACGGCAGTGGGAAAACCTTTGACAGTGGACTTGGCAACTGAAAATAGGACCAGACCTAGTTGTGTAAAAGTGAAGGTGCAAATTGATTTATTAGCTGCTCATCCTAAAAGCATTAATATTGCAGAGGTTGATGAAAGAGGAAAAAAATAAATCAAAGTGGATCAAGATCAATTATGATTACTTACCCAAATATTGTAAGCACTGCAAATTACAGGGACATGGGGAGGCTGAATGTAGATCTTTGAATCCTGATTTGCAAAAGAAACATAGAGAAGAGATGAAAGCTTTATAGGCAGAAGAAGAAACAGCAACACAACAAAAAAGGGATAATAACAGAATAGGGTGGAATTATCAAGGAAAGTAGGAGTGGATGTTAAGGAGGAAAAACAAATACATTAAAGACAAGTCTGGAATTATAATTGCAAAGGTTGGGAAGGAGAATAGCACACAAGAAGGGAATACCTTGAAGACCAATAATGCCTTTGCTATTTTAGATGAGGAGGAGAATGATGTAGCACACAGAGATGAGGATAAGAAAGATGATGCAGTAGCAAAGGTAGTCACTATGTCACAAGAAAAGGATGAAAACAATAAGGATAAAATGAAACTGTGAGCACAAAGGAAGGGATTGAACAAAGTTTTCACTCAAACAAAAAGCAGCATATAGAGATGGATTCAAAAAAATACAAAGAAGGGGAGAGTGGGACCAAAGATACAGAAATTACTAGAATGCAAGATAAAGAGGAGCTGACAAAAAATATAAAAGAAGCAGAAGAACACAATGAAGAAATAAGGGAATCATTTTTTCTAGTCAGTGGAGATCAAACAACCGAGGCACATAAGGAAACAATAATACAGCAGGATCAGCAAAAAGACAGTACAGAGGGAGAAACTATAAAAGAATATGAGATACCTAAGGAAGATCATTTAGGCAGCCCTATTATGGAATCTTCAAGGAGTGTGCAAGTGGATACTGGACAAGAAAAGGATAAGATAATTAGCCCAACAAAATAGAAAAGCCCAAGCTGTAGTGTTAAAAAGGCACAAAATAAGAGCAAGGAGGGGAGTAACAACAAAAACATGCAGATAATCAGTGTAACTACTAATACAAGCCATGAGATACAAGGAGTTGGTAAAGGAAAGGATATGGATGGCCAATATTTGGACCAACATTATCAGGAGGCTATAAAGAAAGGAGACATATCACCAAAATGTCTCAAAGGTGGAGGCAGAGGCAAGAAGAAGCATCAAAGAGATATTAGTGTCCCACCAGAGGGATATCATACTAGAAGTGCTATAAATAAATCTAATGTTTAATATGAATGCATTACTTCGGAACATTAGGTCAGTGAATACTATGAAAGACTTCCCTAAGCTAACAAAGATGAATCTTAAATATCAGTTTGGGTTTATAGGAATCGTGGAGCTATTTTAGGATGCTGATAACATTGAGGAACACTGGAGGAAATTGAATATGCATACTGCTATTGCAAACACATCTGGTAAGGTATGAATTTTTATTGATGAAATGTTTGAGATAGAGGTAGTTCTGGATCATATCTAACATATTACTGTAAAGCTTAGATCATAAGGAATGCAAGAGGCTC
This sequence comes from Lycium ferocissimum, assembly GCF_029784015.1. Classification (NCBI taxonomy): domain Eukaryota; kingdom Viridiplantae; phylum Streptophyta; class Magnoliopsida; order Solanales; family Solanaceae; genus Lycium; species Lycium ferocissimum. The sequence continues at coordinate 53,474,470 of NC_081346.1, forward strand.
TCCTTATTACTGTGGTATATGCTAAGTGTACAGAAAGGGAGAGGAAAGACTTATGGGAAAGTTTGGAGGATATAGCAGATGATTTAAATATTCCATGGATGATAGGAGGGGATTTTAATGTCATTACATCTGATGAAAAGAAGTATGGGGGTCTCCCAGTTAGTGTACAAGAGATGCAAGATTTTAAATCCTGTATACATAACTGTGGGGTAACTGATTTAGGTTTCAAAGGGAGTAAGTATACCTGGTTGAATAGGCAGAGTGGAACTGATTGTATCTTCAATTGGATAGATGCCTAGGTAATCAGTTGCTTCAAACTGTGTATACTAACATTGTTATCCAATATTTGATTAGAACAAGCTCTTACCATGCTCCTATGCTTATATCTTATATTGGGAACACTGAATAGATTAAGAAGCCATTTAAATTCTTGAATTTTTGGGTGAAACATGATACTTTTCTTGATCTGGTGAAGGAGAACTGGAAAGCAGATTTTATGGCTAATTCTTTCCCTTTGTTTCACTATAAATTGAAGAAGTTGAAAGCTGCTTTGGTGACATGGAGCAAAAATACCTATGGGAATTTTTTCCAAGAGATTAAGTCTTTGAAAGATGTCATATAAGTGCATAAGATACAGTTTGAGTTGAATCCATCTCTTTCAATAGGGAGAAGCTACATAAAGTCCAAGCTGATCTAAATAGATATCAACATTTAGAGGAGGCATTTTGGAAACAGAAGGCAGGAATGCAGTGGTTTGACGATGGGGATAGAAATACTAAGTTCTTCCATACTTATGTACAGGGTAGAAAGAAAGGCTACATATAAAGAGAATACAAGATCAGAATGGTATATAGTTGGAGGAGAAGGAGGATATTGCAACAGAAGCCATCAGATTTTTCAAGGATCAATTTGCAAAAGAACCAGACCCTATTAGTTTTGAGATTCTAGACCATGTTCCAACGATGGTCACATATGAACAAAATATTAGAATTGCTGCTACGCCAGAATAGGAGGAAGTAAGGGACATTGTTTTTAAACTGAAAGGGGAAAGTGTTGTTGGGCCTGATGGTTTCACAGGGTTGTTTTATCAATCATGTTGGAACATAATTGGAGAGGATGTGAATAATATGGTGAAGAGTTTCTTCTGTGTACTGAATTACCAAGGTTTGTGACTCATGCTAATTTGGTTTTTTTACCAAAGAAGGATACCATAAATACTTTTTCTGATATAAGACCTATAATTTGAGTAATTTCAACAATAAATTTTTCTCAAGATTAATACATGAAAGGTTGGTAGAAGGATTGGAGGGTATGATCTCCCTTAATCAAGCAGGATTTGTAAACGAAAGAAGCATAGTGGAGAATGTACTATTGACACAAGAAATTGTCTCAGATATTAGATTAAGGACCAAAACCGCTAATGTAGTTCTAAAGTTGGATATGGCAAAGGCATATGATAGGATCCCTTACAAAATAATGAGGAAGTTGGGATATTCACATATGGTAATTGACATGATATTCAGAATAGTGAGTAATAACTGGTACTCCATTCTTATAAATGGATAGCAACATAGGTTCTTTCAGTCTTCTAGGGGAGTAAAGTAGGGTGATCCATTATCCCCTACTTTATTTATATCGGCTGCAAAGGTTCTGTCAAGGAATCTAAATCATTTACATTAGATTCCACAGTTTAAAGGATATGGACTACCCAAATGGAGTCCAAAGGTTAATCAACCGGCATATGCAGATGATATGATCAGCTTTGCTTCAGCAGATGTCATGTCTTTACAACTGATCATGGAAGTATTAGGGAAGTATGAAGAAACATTAGGTCAAAAGATTAACAGAGACAAAAGCTCAATATATATGCATCACAATGTCATAGGAGATTTGAAAGCTATTGTGGAGGTGGTTACAGGAATTGAGAGGAAAGATTTCCCTTTTACCTATCTAGGATGTCCCATCTTTTATAGTAGAAAGAGAAAGGATTATTACAATTCTATATTGCTCAAAATTATGAATAGATTGCAATCTTGGAAAGGGAAGATGTTATCTTCTGGTGGAAGAGCTGTTTTAATTAAACATGTTTTATAAGGTATGCCAATTCATCATTTATCTGCTATAAATCCTCCAGACTGTGTAATTAATCAAATGCATAAGTTATTTGCACAATTCTTCTGGAATAATACCGTTGGAGGCAAAAGCAGACACTAATCATCTTGGAAGAATATGTGTTCACCAGAGAAGGAAGGACGATTGGGTTTTAGATCCCTATATGATGTATCAATGGCCTTATACTGTAAAATATAGTGGAAGTTTATAACTTCACCATCTTTGTGGAGTGCTTATCTTAGTAATAAGTACTGCAAGAAAGAAAATGCAGTAGTGGTACAATGGATATATGGATCCCAAAACTGGAAACAGATGTTGCAAGCTAGGTATCTGGTTGAACAACACATTTGGTGGCAAGTGAAGGTAGGAAATGCTTTATTTTGGTATGACAACTGGATAGATTTAGGGGCTTTATATCATATCACTGCAGGAGACACTTATGATGATAGAATTCAAAATGTTTATGAATTGGCCATTAACGGGAACTGGGATGTAGAGAGATTGTAGATGCTATTACCAGAAGATGTAGTGCAACATATAACTTGCACCAGTAAGCCCCCTAGAGATTCAGAAGAGATAGATACTTATTGGTGGTCGTTGGATAACAAAGGAGATTTTTCTGTCAAAACTGCTTGGGAGTATTTGAGGCTTAGAGGATAGGAAAGTGAAATATACAAGAACATGTGGGTAAAGGGGTTACCTTTAAAGATTTCATTCTTTATGTGGAGGTGTTGGAAGTTCAAGGTCCCTTTGGATGATGTTTTGAAAAGGATGAATATCAACCTAGCATCTAGATGTTGGTGTTGTTCAAATCCTAAGGAAGAGACAATTCAACATATATTTGCAAGCTCTTTTTCTGCTAACAGGACTTGGTCCTATTTTTCTTCTTTTGAAGGTATAAACATTGAAGGACTACAATTATAATAGATCATAGTTAAATGGTGGCAACAACCTGTCAATAATAGGTTGAACACTATTCTATATTATACCTGTTATAGTTCTGTGGGATTTATGGAAGAGGAGAAATGCCTGTAAGCATGGAGAGAAGAAATCAATAGGAAGGTGTATATATCAGATCTTTGCTACAATTCAGAACCTGGTCAGATTCAGAAATCCTTCTATACAACAAATTCCAAACAGATGGCATGAAATGCTACAAATGCTGGAAGGGTACAAAGCTAAGGTTAAATACAAGAAAGTGGTATGGAAACCTCCTTCTAGGGGTTGGATCAACCCTGGGAGGGGTGCCTTTGGTTTTTGTGTAAGAAATGAACATGGCAATCTTGTTTTTGCCAAAGCAGAGGAGACAGGGCATGCCACTAACAATGAAGCAGAAATAATAGTAATATTGGAGGCAATAAGGTGGTGCAATAATAACAATTATGACAAAATCATTATTCAAACGGATTCACAGTTTGTTCAAAGGATAATAACAGAAGGGTGGAAACCTCCTTGGAGCATTGCAAGTTGGATTGATGAAATCAGAGCTATAGGAGAAGGGAAACAGGTGACATATACTCATATACTCAGAGAGGGAAATCAATTAGCTGATTCTTTAGCTAATAGAGCCCTAGATAGAGGACCAACAGTGTATGAACGTTTCATAGACATGGAAGTAGAGCTAAGGAAGATTTTGAATAGTGATAAGTCTCAAGTCCCATACTTGAGAGTACAGGTCAAATAACAGCAAAGTAATTGGGAACACACAATCAAGTTTTGATTGGAACAGAATCATACAAAGGAGGTTTTTTTCTACGCTTTTGCTACACAGATATACCACAGGAACGCATCAACACAGCACATGGAAGAAGTTTGAAAGGAGAGTTTGAGACCACATACCTGAGAAGGAAGATGAGAGTTGATTCGTCAGAGTCTAGTTTTCATATTCTCACCCATCAGCATCAACAGATCCAGAACATGCAAGAATAGATCGAGGGTTTAGTAACTGAAGGTGTTATATCAGAGATTAATACAGAAACAAAGGCACATCGAGGTTACCTGAAAAAATTGGAGCTGATAGTGGATATATCGAGTTAGAAGGAGCTTTTTCCTTTACATCATCCTCGATTCAGAGCTCAAGAATGCAGTTCATCGGAAGATAAAGAAGGCGGCTCAAGAGCAACAAAAGAAAATGCAGCAACTTTCTTAAATCCAACCTGCTTTCCTTTTGTTTATTTTTGTTTTGTTTTTTATTTGGGTTGGGTCTTTCAGATCGGATCATTTGGACGATTTTTTTGGACTGGGCTTTGCTTTTTGGGCCCAGTCATGCTTTGTTTATTTGTTTTGAACAATTTACTTATATAAAAAGCCCCTTTGGGTATATTTAAACTAAAAAAAATACCTAGTTTCCCCCATTGCCTTTGAATGTATCCATTAAGCACTAAAAAAGGTGGATATGCCTCAAGGACATAGCACGCCACTGCGTTCTTCCAGTACTCAATCTCTGTATTTATGTCCTCTTCATCAATTTCAACTATCAACTGATCACCCTCACTAACTAGACTTACATAGTCAAATTTAAATCCAACATTGGAAATCTTAGTTATGTCAAAGTTATCCCATACAGAAGCTACAGATTCAATCACCTTAATAGGAACCGTTGATTGCACTTCTATATGTTCCACCTCATCTGCCCGGGATTTCCTCCCCTCACTCGAGGAACAAGTGATGTTGATCTAGTCAAGCGTGTTATCCTTCTCCATAACTGCTTTGGATTTGAGTGGACTGAGTTTCGCTTGCTCTAGGTTACTGGTAGGCTCCGAACACTACAAGAGAACATGAAATTAGCTACGGCATTTGTCGGTAATCCCTAGCTAATCCATCGCTAATAGCTCCTCGCTGATTAGATTTTCTTATAATCCGTAGCTAAATGCTATTAGCATGGGATTTTGCTGTTTAGCTATGAAATTTTGTCCGTCGCTAATTCCATATTTTCTTGTAGTGGAATTATCCTTCATTTGCTCTGTCTGAGTAGCCGACATTGTAGCCTCCTTTCATGAATTGGATTCACTTTGAATTTGGGCTCACTCTTCCAATAGGGGATTTATCCCCCAGCACTCACCATAGATCTCATCGGGATTGGCCCCGATTTCTCAATTTCAGAAATTGCCCTAGTTTTCAAATTCGTGGTTGCCAGTCCTATACCTCGAATCGACATAGTCCCAGCGCTACGTTTGCTCGAATCTACTGATTGGTGCATCGCCATCACCGTTACTCCTCTTGCTTTTTCCGGCGGAATCGTAGACTTGACCCTCTTATCCATGGTGTGGTGTACGTTATGCTAACGTGCACCAGGAGAGAACACGTCTATCCATCCTAAAAAGGTAGGCAATTAATTAATTAATTTCAATTATCAACTGATCAATTTCAAAAAGTTTAATTAATATATAATTTTAAAAAAAATTATCCCCAAATAATGACACACTTTTTTTATAACTGGAAAACCTCCAAATTTAATAAATGCATAGTTCGAAATTTGATGGACAATGACTTACATATTCTTTTGATGTAAAGTATGTTGTTTTATAATCCCATTAATTTCAACATGATAAAGAGTTGAATTGGAATCTTTTCTTCTTTGTATATGTTTAAGTTTGACATTTTGGTTTGGTACCTTACTCTTCTTTTCTTCCGTAAGATGTGCAAGTTTTAGTCTTAAGTTTTATCCTAAGGATAACATGATACTTGTAAATGTCGCGATTTAAAGAAGAGGAATTATTGTCAGTGCACCCATTCTTTAATGTTTATCAGTTCACCCATTCACTAATTGTTTAAATTTGCTTCTTTAAAGTTTAAACACCCTTAATTAGCAAACTTTCTTACTACACCGCGGGCTATCCCTGCCACGCGTGTGATAGTTGATTGGCATTGGACCATCACCTAAAGTTGGTTTATGGCCTGGTATATTGGTCCCTCCCAATCATTAGCAAAATTTATTAGAAACCCAAAGATCATTAATTAAAATCGTCTTTGTTTATAACCCGCAATTATGAGATACATACTTGTGTGGCAAATTGTTTTAGATCGCTCTGAATCATAAATTGGCATTTCTTACCTAACCGTAAGTTTTATCTTTATTTTTGGACCATGTTCTTCTAATAATTGAATAGATTTGTCAGGAAATTTCGAAAGGGACTTTACTAAGGTTTACGTTTAGGCTTTTTGTGGTTATTTATAGATGATGAAAGACTAGACATTTCTCGTCCAGAGCTTGCATGTTAGATGAAATTTCAATTCTTTGGGTCATAACTAGTTCTCTTATAATTTATATGGTAGGGAAGGATTGCATTTAAGAAAGCATGTCCTACTCCTAGAAGAGTCCTTGACTCATATAATTCCCATATATTTCACACCTACCGATCAATATATGGAGGGTGTTTATCAATTTTCTAGTCTCTTTATTTAAATGTGATATGATTTTGTCCTCAAATTTAGTTGGTGGATATTGAGTATCACTAAAATCATGATGATCGTGGAAAATTACTACTAATATAGATTGTTGGCGTATTTGATATGGGAAAAGAGTACGTACAAATCCCATTTTTATGGAGGGTTACGCGTAAATATTTCTTAAACGACTTGATCATAGAGTAAAAAGTTCTTTACACCCTCAGTGTATATCAGTTATTACGAGCATAAATATTGAAGAGAAACGTCTTACCTTTGAAATATTGTATACTTCAATTTGCTGGTTCTGGTAAGAAAAACTTTAGTGTAATAAGGTGTCACTGAGTGAGGATAATATTAACACATGTTGAGGATAATATTAACACATTCATGTTTTTGTTTTTGCACGTTAACACCTTGATGCTGGCCATTACTGGTAACTGATGATCTGCCATTTTCACAAATCACATATACCACTAGTGAGGGAGAATGTAAAACCAGCTATTCCTTGTCAAATTAATCTATACATATATAACAACCTGTCAAATTCAATACACATGCAGCCCATAAACAATTTTTTGTGGATAAGAAACAACTCAAAAAAATAGTGAATACATGCATGCAATAACATAATAAATGCAGCGGTCCTCCAAATATTATTGTAGACAAAAATCATTCAAAATGCCCGTGAAATAGTGATGGATCATCAAGGGCAATTGAGTATTGACTGTCTTTTTGTGCTGTGCAGTCCAATCCAAGATTGAGGGAGGCTTTATATGACTAAAAAGGAAGAGTGTCAAAAATGTTCCTCTACATTGAAAAAAGGCTAAAAATATCCTCCGTTACAAAGTTGGGTCAAAAATATCCCTCCCGTCATTAAAGCTTTCAAATATACCCCTATCTTAACAGAAATCCCAAAATTCCGAAAATAACCCAATTTCATTTTTAAACCCGCTTCATTTAAACCCGACCCAACAACATAAAAATCCCATATGTGATCACCTTGTTCCCGAGTCCTACATTTAGAGCCACTAGGTACAAGAGCGGGTAACCCATATGAGTTTTTTATTTAGTTGGGCCGGGTTTAAATGGAGCGAGTTTAAAAATAAATGGTTATTTTGGAGATTTCCGTTAAGACAGGGGCATATTTGAAAACTTTAATGACGGGAGGGGTATTTTTTATCCAAATTTGTACTGGGGGATATTTTTAACCCTTTTCCCAAAGTAGAGGGGTATTTTTGACCCTTTTCCCTTTCAATTAATTAGTACTTCCGCCGTTCCAATTTATATTATACTCTTTCCTTTTTAGTCAGTCCCAAGAAGAATGACACATTTCCATATTTAGTAAAAATTTAACTTTAAATTTACCTTTTTACCTTTAATGAATTATATCTAGCTACACAAATTTCTATGAGTTATTTTAGACCACAAGTTTCAAAAATGTTCCTTTATTGCTTAAACTTTGTGCCTAGTCAAACACCTTCATATAAAATAGGACGGAGGGGGTATATTTTAGTACTCCTTTTGTTTCAATTTATTTGTTTTACTTTTCTTTTTTTAGCCGTTTGAAAAGAATGATTCTTTCCTTTTTTGACAACTATTTAATTTCAACTTTCCACATGACATGTTTATGACTACAAGATTAAAGGACCTTTTTGATATATTTTATATATCTTTAATTTAAGATTACAAATTTTAAAAAATTCTTTACTTTCTTAAACTCCAAAAAAAACAAACAAATTAATACCAGGAAGCAATTGATATGTGGACACAATTTTAAAGAATGTTCTGAACAGTGCACACGAGTGTTCTTGGTTAATTAAAATAGTTGTGATTGGACTATGTTGGGAATTAACGAAAGCTGCTAAATGACCACACTTATTTGGCTCAAATGTGGTCACACCTGTGAAAAGACTACCATAACCTTCTTTTGACTTTGCAATGTTTTCCTCCAAAACACACTAATAAATACAATCAAACCTCTTTATAATGGCAGCGTTTGTCTGAAAATTTCGTGGCTACTATAGTAAGGTGTTGCTATGTATGTATACTGACATTTGATATTTCGATTTCATTAAGCTTTTATAAACAAAAGTAATTTTTTTTTATGCTAGTATAAACTAAACCAAAAATACTTGTTAATTTTAAAAACCCAATCGATTTTCATATTTCATTAATTAAAAATTGAAAAGACTAATAAATTATTAAGAAATCCATAACTAGTTATACCATACCGATAAAAAATTAAAATATAAGGAACATATGCATTTAAAATTAATTGAAAATTTAAATTTTCAAGTTTGATGTAAGAATTCTAAAATTGTAGATTGTTCCATAAATTCCAGCCTTTTAGTAATAATATAACGTTTGAACTGACAAAGATTTTTGTTCAAACTTTCAGCAAAAGGGAATTCAATAGCGTTCCCTTGAAGGCTGTCTAAGTGCTTAATAGTATAAATGAAGAGTTTTAGATATTCGTACTTGAAATTACTATGTACATGACAATAATTTATTTTATAGATAATATATTTCTTATAAAATATTATCACACAATATTTGAGTGTTCGCTGTTATAGAGATGTAATTTTACAAAGAGTGTACCGCTATAATGAATGCCATTGCTGTTATAGGTAGAATGTTGTTATAGAGAAGTAAAATATAACATAAGAAATCGATTCCGGAGAAAATCAGGCCGTTACAGTGAAATGTTGTTATAACGAATGGCAATTATAGAGATGTTTGACTGTACAATGATTTATTCCTATTCCCAAAACATTTTACCAACAAAAATTAATTCATATTTCCATATAAATGAAGATGAATAGTCTGTTGCTAAACTACCACACTAATTTGGCCCAAATTTAGCCACACCTATAAAGAGACCACCATAACTTTTACTTGTAGAATTTTTGCTACCAACAATTTCCTGCCAATAATTTTCCCTCCAAAATACACTAACTTATGCTTATTCAAGTCAAAATGCTTTGTAGATTTGTCACAACCCAACCCACGGGTCGTGCGGGCACCTACCATATTACTAACCTAGTAGGCGAATCCTTACCAACTAACCCAACATTTAAACAGTTGCGACAACAATCTTTCAAAACTCACAAAATTAAATTAAAAGCTCTGTACAGACTCTGTTTAAAATACAATAAAACTGAAAAGAAATTCTCGGGATCTAGTGTAGATAGGTACAAGAGCTCCTATAGTACAGGAAGACAAAATAAATGACACAGCCTCTGACTGGAGTGAGATGAGTGAGGCTGTAGGAGAATGTCTGGTAAATCCACACGGCGAAACTTCAACTCAGACCTGCAACATATCTACATCCGAAAAGGGCGTAGCAAGAGTAGTATCAGTACACCACACGTACTGGTAAGCATCATAGGTCGACTAAGATTAGTTCACGCAACATAATATAAAGTCAATAAGATAAGCAGATACGTCAATGAACCTCAAGATTCTAAATAAGGGTTATTACACTATCCCCCCTTACCTTTCCACTCTCGATGTTCCCTTCTTTTATTCCCAAAATTTACCGGTATTCTACTAAATCACAACTGTTCCCCTCCTTTCATGCAACCTAGCAACTCTCGTCTCCACGCTCATCGTATACTCTAACTTCTACCCTTTTTTATTATTAATAAAGTTCACCCACTCACATTAATTACTACAATACGATGCACCTAGGAAAATAAATCACTATCTGACGTTCAACACTACACTTATCATATTTAAATCCCCTCTCCACCCAGATTCGAACTAAAAACATAAAATGAACAAGCAATAATAACGACGGTAGTACATGCATGTATAATGTAGAATTATGAGATGTAGTGCAATGCAAAATGCGATGCAAAGGGGCCCAAACACACTGTATATGCATACTATCTGATGTCATTCCTCAGTAGTCATGACCTGCAGGGGACCCATGGTGTCCACGTACCGCTCGTTCCGGATTCACTCCTCGGACCCGAGCACAAACCCTCGCTCCGGAACGAACCTTGGATGCGGATCCAAATCATATATATATTCTTCACGTATTCAACTCAACGACCACAAGACCAGATAACATAATGCCTACACTCAGCCTTCCCTGCTATATATATTTCCTCATAAACCATGCAATGCAATGCAACGATGCGATATGTCAAACCAATCATAATTCCTGCCCTTAATGGGTGTAATGCCAATCCAACTCAATATATGTTACATCTCTGAGATTTCGGATTGTAGCATTGTGAGTGGACTAGTGCGAGTTTTAGGTGAACATGAAGTCCTTAGGAGATTAAGGAGAGTATTTGATAACTTTAAGCACATACCATAAGATTTTGGAGTCATATGAATCGATGAAAATAAGTTCGTCGAAGGAAGTGAAATGCAAGTCATGTTTAGAAAGGTTTTCGCAATAGTTGAGCTAATAATTATTTAGTAATGTATTGAAGAGGAGCTATAGGGCCTCTTAGATGGTTAATGAAGTGTTATATAAGTGTCAATAAGGTTCCCTAAGGATTGGGAGTTGAACGAATCGACGCGAGAAAGTTTCAAAAAATTTTGGGTCGTACAACTATTTATACGGACTGTATAAGTTATACGGCCCGTATAATGGTCCGTATAACCATTCCAGAAAGGGTAATCCCATAGTGGGATTATACGGTTCATTTCTACAGACCATATAAATTATACGGACCGTATAAATGGCCATATAATCAGGTTGGGCAGCTTTTTTTTCTTATATATATATATAGACGACCCTTGTTCTTATTTTTCATTTCCCACTTCTCCCAAACTCATAAAAGCTCTAGAACCTTCTCCCAAGAATATTCCACTCAAACTCAAGAGAAATCAAAGATCAAATAGCAAGAATCAAGATATTCAAATGTTGGGAGACTCACTAGGGTTTGTAGGATTCAAGAATTTCTTGGATGTTGAAGCTAGGGTTTCATGCAAGTTGATAACTTGATCCAAAGATAATTCCTATGTGATAAAAGGTTAGCTTTCATGTCTATTTCATGTTATTAAGTATGCTTGGTTGTTGAATAACTTGGTTGAGCGAAGAAAGTAGGAGATGAAGTTCAAATGTAGATTTCATGATATTTTGAGTAGTAACTTAGCTTGGGTTATCATTGTTAGAATGTTATGAGTATAATCTTGTTATGAAGGGTAATAATGATGACAAGGAAGTGTTGTACACAATTGTGCAAAGGATTGATATAAAGTTATTGATATAAGTGGAATATGAGAATGACTTTTGAGACTTAATGGAATATGACTACTTGATTAGAATATTGTGGATGTTATTATAGTTGTTTGGGAGTTGTTTTGCAATATGGTGGAAGTCGATGAAATAGGGGAAATGCTGCCCAATTTTCGTTAGCTCATGAGTTATTCTAGTTTGAACTTAAGAGTGTCATTACGACTTAACCATGGTGTGAATCCTTTTAAATGTAGATTTCTCAAACTTTGGAGGTGAACGTTAAATAGTTAAGAAGGCGTAAAATGTATGTAAGGCTAACCTTTCTTTCTTAAGGCATGATCCCATTATTGTATTCCATAATGTCTTCCATGATGACTTCATTCCTAGAATCACAAAAGCTCATAGTTCTTGATATTCTCATGATACCATTGGTTCCATCCTATGATAGTTGATCCTCTAGGGAAAGATATAACGAAAGTGATGATGATGATGATGTTAACGATAATTATGCACTCCTATATATATATATATAAAGTAACAATAACACTGAGCCTTGGTAGGGCCAGGTATGTATAACACCGAGCCTTGTCATGGTCGGGTATATGAGACACCGAACCTCTATGGTTGGGTATGATACTACTATATATATAAGTGTATGTAATGAAAGGTTCCCATTAGAAAAAGGGTAAATGAATATGATGAATGTCGCTAGAGGTATAAATGGCTTTATCATTCTATGACACTTCTATCTTATATTATTTTTCATGCTTCTATTATGTTATTGATTATGCCTTACATACTCAATACATTATCCATACTGACGTCCTTTTGTTTGTGGATGCTACGTCATGCCCACAGGTGGACAGGGAGATAGACTTGATCCTTAGGTTGCCTTTCCAGAGACTGTTTAGAGGAGCTTCATTTGATCCGGAGCTACAGCTGTTGGTACTATTCTTTTGTGTACATATGGGCATGGCGGGGCCCTGTCCCGCCTATATGATGTTACACACTCTTCTTAGAGGCTCGTAGACAGTCATGTACAGTTAGATGTCTTTTAGCCTTGTTGGCTCATATTTTGTATATCATTTTGTCAACCTCGTCGGCTTATATATATGTATATGGGCATGTTTGTTGATGTTGATACAAAAGTGCCTTAGCCCAATGGAAATGGTATTATTGATGCATAGAGATTTTTAGCAGGCTATCTGGCTCACCTAGATATGATTGTGAAAGTATGATGAGAGGTGCCCGGCAGGTTAGCTCCGGGTGCCCATCATGGCCCTCCGGTTGGGTCGTGACAATATACTTCTTTCAATACAAATCTCTTGCTTACAAGGGAAAACAACCATATGAACATTCAACACAATCAGTGAAAAGACAGAAATCACCCTCTTCTAGGGTTGCATAAAGTAAACACAAAGTAACCCCCAGTGATAACAACACTTCCTATTAATAATAACTCATTATTACCCTAGCCATCATTTACATAATAATTTAGTCACCTTAAAAAGTATGTCCATCCAAACTCCATGTCCGAAGACCTAATCATGCAGTCTCCTGTCAACTTTAAAAATATATACGATTCGCTAATCAAAGTCTAACTAAAGTAAACCATAACCTACCTTCTTGACGAATAGCTAATCGAATCTCCATGAATTAATCGTCTTCTTGGCCTTCATCTGAATCCATGAGCAATAATATTCGTAGGGAATGGTGGGGAGGAAATTAGAAAGGTTTCTTTTTCTTGGTGTCAAGGGTTTTTCTTTCCTATGGAACCCTAGGAGCAGCCCTTGAGAGCCTTTTGTTGAAAAAGGAGAGAAAAATAAACTAAGTAACCAAAAACGGGTCACTGCCCCGCACGGACCGCTGCGGCGGTCGCTATGCCGCTATAGCGGTACCGCTATGGCGGTCCGCGTTTTTTCCCGGGCCCGCAATTTCTAATTCTTTTCGAAATTGATTTTTCCCACTCTCAACCCTTAAAACGCATCATGGAACTTGTTATTTATGACCCTCGACCTAGATTGGGCATGGTTTCGCGAAATATTAAATAACGACCGGACGGGTCATTACACCAGATACCAATTAAACTATCGTTCGTCTCCGAACGGGGTGGGGTGAGATAAGGGTCACCTCCCTGAGTCATACACCATGAGAAACAGAGGTTTGAGCCATTGCTATGGAGAAAGAATGAACGACAAAACAAAACAAAAATAAAAATAAAAAATTTCACTGCCACCGCTATAGCGGCCAGAGGACCGCAATGGCGTTACCGCTGCAGCGGTTGAAATGCCGCCGGCAGTGGTCATCGGGCAGAATCAAAAATAAAGGGTTGGGGAGGGGGGTGAACTCAGTTCACCCCTCCTACTTCCCTTATTCCCCATAATCGAAAAACCTCTCCACTGCCCACGAAATTCCTCCCTCCTTATACATTTCTCAACCCCTCATTTCCCTCCTCACTCCCTTATAACCACCCTAACCCCTTCCATTTACCAAAATACTTACACAAATTCTGAAAAAGCAAAGGTTTCCTCTATAACCCAAAGTTCATTTTTCTCTTGCCAGGCTTGCAGATCTCTCACCATTTCAAGGTATGCGCTCTCCTTTACTGACCTATAACTTGTCTATGGCTTTTCATTTAGAAAACTTCATGCTTCACTTGCTAGATTAGGAAGAAATTCGGTTTTCTAGACAAAAAATGGGTTTTTTTTTTATTCTTGGGGAGGGTAGTTCCTTGGATCATGGAGGGTTAATTTACATTCATAATGTCTTAGCAACACTTTATACTGAAGATCTGCTAAATATAGGGTAGTTTTATGTTGGGGTGAGATGATTTCTAGTGGTGCAAATTTTGTTGTTCTTGCTCAAAATTTTGGTAACTATGGTAGTTGAAATAGGGTAGGACAAGTTATAAAACTCGTGCATGCTATCATACTACTTGATCCATGACAAAAATAGGGAAACCATGGTGAAAATTTTGGGTTTGGAACAGGGTTGGGGTAGGAATTTTTCGGACTGGAGAAGGTGGACCGCTGCAGCGCAAGAGACCGCTGTAGCGATGGAACCGTCGCTGGGAGCGGTCCATCAAGTTTGGGAAGTGGCCGCTATAGCGGTGACCTGCTCGCTATAGCGAGCCCGCTACAGCGACAAAGCACCACTATGGCGACGCCTTGGCCGCTGTAGCGGCCATCTTACTGCTATAGCGGCTTCGCTACAGTGGCCATACCACCGCCGCCGGCCGGCTTTCGGCAATTAAATTTTTGGCTTTTTCTACTATTTCATGCATGGTCTATCACCGCTAACTCTTTTCACCACACTATTCTAACTCTGTTTTTTACCTTTTCAGGCTAACTCTCTTACTTTACTATGGCGGACCAACAACAACAGGGACCACAAGCATCCCCCCCCCATACACCAAGTTCCCCACCCATGCTTTAAGAGGCGTTACATGGAACAGCAGACCAAGGGCCTGCTTCATGAACGGGCTTTCATTATGGACCGGGTTGAGAAGTTGCCCTCGAAATTCTATTAGACTCTACACCGCATTCGTTGGGGTCCGTTAGTCGAGGATCCCGAGAATATCAACTGTAACTGGGTCAGGGAGTTCTATGCTATGCTCCCTACTGTGGATTAGACTGTTCCGGAGCCGCAGATTACCATTTGAAGAGTTAACATAAAAGTAGGTGCTGAGGCCAATAATGTTGTTCATGGGCTGCCCAAGCCTTCACAAGAAGAGCTTCGGGCTAAGGACGTTGAAGGTAACAGGCCTTGGTTGGTAAGGATGTTGGTACCAGAATCAAAGAAGAAGAAGGATACTTAGGTTGTCTCACGTTTGGCTATAAAGAGCAGACACTTTACTCCTGAGGCCCGAAGGTGGTAACACCTCGTTGCCCGACGGGTTCTCCCCTCGAGCAATACTACTGATGTCACTTACCCACGGGCCCTTGTGGTGGCTTGCATCTTGGATGGTGTGCCCGTGAATGTGGGTATGCGGGTGATCGAGGAGTGGCGGGATTTTATAGCCAGAGCTTGATGTTTCCCTCCCTGCCGTAATGTTGGGGTGCCCATAGAGCATGGGGACTGCTATGTGGAGTGCGATGTCGCTTTTGACCCTTTGAAGGTCAAGGGATCACAGGGCAGGGGCAAAAGAAAGAGGACTGGCTCGGATGACAGCGAGGACAGCGGTGGGCCACAGGACGGGAGTCAGTCACAGACCCCGGGTACTCTGGAGCGCATGGAGGCTGATATGGCTGCGGTGAGGGCGGCCATGATGGGGTTTGCACGGCCTTCCATGGAGGTCGGGTCGTCTAGCAGTGCTGCGGGTACTGGCTATTTTACTGCTGAGCAGATGAAGGGTTACATGGAGACCCAGACCAAGATGGGAGAGGCTGTGGATGCTTTGCAGGGCGCCTATGGATCCTTAGCTCAGGCCCATGTGGATCTCCGGGATGACTTGAACGAGGAGAAGAAGAAGAGACGGACTAGGGACAAGCTTTTTGTGAAGATGTGGAAAGGCATCAAGAGTCTCTTGAAGGCCCTAGTCCCAAAGGTGAAGCCTCCCAAGGTGACTACCAGAGATGCCTCCCAGTTCTCTTTCCTCATCGAGTCCGAACTTGGCAGCGAGGACTCTAGTGACTCGGAGGATGGTGGCAATGAGGCGACTAGCCGAGGAGTGGCTTACAGATCCTTCCCCCCTCCCCTTTTTATCAACTTTGGTTAGGATTTGCCCTTGTAGGGCTTTGATGTTTAGACGATCTGTTTGCTTTGGTTGTGTTTTGGCATGTTTGGATAATCCTTGTTTTTGTTGTTTTGGTGTAGGTGCCCCGATTTAAGGGCGCTCATAAGACAATTGCCCTAGTTGGGCGGATGTTTTTATGAATGTGTTTGCTTTGGAAACTGATTTTTCCTTGACTTGTTGATGAAACAAATAGGTTGGAAAAACAGGGGAGGAAGAAAATTGCTACTGGTCAAATGGTACCGCTACGGCGATCACTAGACCGCTGCAGCGGTACCGCTATGGCGGTGAGCACGCCGCTATAGCGGCCCTCGCAGAAACTCTGGGTTCGCTATGGCGGTCTGATGCCCGCTATAGCGATCCCGCTGTAGCGGTCCCCATATCTCTACAGCGGTGCTACAGTGCCAATGGCTGAATTTTTTGGTATTCCAGCTCAGATCGCATAGGGGTTTACTTAATTGCTTAGCACGTAAAAACATGGTTTGCACCTATGAGTATGAATGCGCTATTAACTTCAGTAATGGTCCCAGAATAAGCACCCAGTCTATAACACTAACATTACTACAGAACTTTCACTTGGTCACACAATTAATTACGCACCTACTTATAGAAGGTCTTCCTTGAGTCGACATAAAGAGATACCAATTGGAATTGACAGATACCAATTAGCCCGCCAAGATACCAATTGGAATCATCCAGATACCAATTGGATCCAACTAGGAGACGGCGTATTGGGGTGGCACGATTCTAAATAAGGGTTATTACACTATCCCCCTTACCTTTCCACTCTCGATGTTCCCTTCTTTTATTCCCAAAATTTACCGGTATTCTACTAAATCACAACCGCTCCCCTCCTTTCATCCAACCTAGCAACTCTCGTCTCCACGCTCATCGTATACTCTAACTTCTACCCTTTTTTTTATTATTAATAAAGTTCACCCTCTCACATTACTTACTACAATACAATGCACCTAGGAAAATAAATCACTATCTGACGTTCAACACTACATTTATCATAGGTAAATCCCCTCTCCACCCAGACTCTCAACTAAAAACATAAAATGAACAAGTAATAATAACGACGGTAGTACACGTATGTATAATGTAGAATTATGAGATGCAGTGCAATGCAAAATGCGATGCAAAGGGGCCCAAACACACTGCACATAGATGCTATCTGATGTCATTGCTCAGTAGTCATGACCTGCAGGGGACCCATAGTGTCCATGTACCACTCGTTCCGGATTCACTCCTCGGACCCGAGCACAAACCCCCGCTCCGGAATGAACCTCAGATGCGGATCCAAATCATATATATATATTCTTCATGTATTCAACTCAACGACCACAAGACCAGATAACATAATGCCCACACTCTGCTTTTCCTGCTACATGTATTTCCTCATAAACCATGCAATGCAATGCAACGATGCGATATATCAAACCAATCATAATTCCTGCCCTTGATGGGTGTAATGCCAATCCAACTGAATATACTTCTTTCAATACAAATCTCTTGCTTACAAGGGAAAACAACCATATGAACATTCAACACAATCGGTGAAAAGATGGAAATCACCCCCTTCTAGGGTTGCATAAACTAAACACTAAGTAACCCCCCCCTCCCCCCCCCCCCCAAGGATAACAACACTTCATATTAATAATAACTCATTATTACCCTAGCCATCATTTACACAATAATTTAGTCACCATAAAAAGTATGTCCATCCAAACTCTATGTCCGAAGACCTAATCATGCCATCTCCCGTCAACTCTAAAAGTATATACGATTCGCTAATCAAAGTCTAACTTAAGTAAATCATAACCTACCTTGTTGACGAACAGCTAATTGAATATCCATGAATTGCTCGTCTTCTTGGCCTTCATCCGAATCCATGAGCGATAATATTTGTAGGGAATGGTGGGGAGGAAATTAGAAAGGTTTCTTTTTCTTGGTGTCGAGGGTTTTTCTTTCCTACTGAACCCTAGGAGCAGCCCTTGAGAGCCTTTTGTTGAAAAAGGAGAGAAAAATAAACTAAGTAACCAAAAATGGGTTACTGCCCCGCGTGGACCGCTGCGGCGGTCGCTACGCCGCTATAGCGGTACCGCTATGGCGGTCCACTGACCGCTATAGCGGTCCGCGTCTTTTCCCTGGCCCGCAGTTTCTAATTCTTTCTGAAATTAATTTTTCCCACTCTCAACCCTTAAAACACATCATGGAGCTTGTTATTTACTACCCTCGACCTAGATTGGGTATGATTTCGCGAAATATTAAATAACGACTGGACGGATCGTTATAAGATTTCAACTTGAAAATTTCAATGAGAAATAAATAGAAAAATGGATTAAGTGACTAAAACGCCCCTGAACTTGACACGTTTTGCAACTTCAGTCCCCAAACTATTGATGGACTTCAAGACATCCCTAAACTCGGCTACATTGGTTTTATTACACCCCCGAGCTCATGACCCGGAGTGAGTGTAGTCACTCGCGGGTCCAGCTGTAATAAAAGGCTTATGTGGCCCTCCACGTGTAAAATATTAATGCCATATGGCATTTTCATCCTATGTGTCCTCCAAATAGATAAATTATATTTAAAAAACAATGTAAAACTGTTTTTTTAATATAAAAAACTGGAACAATGCAATATTTATTTTAAATCTAGAAAATTTGATTTAAAAAAAAACTGAAAAACTACAGTTTTAATTAAAATATCTGTAAAAAATGGATTTTAAAAAAAATGAAAACTTGATATTTTTTTAAAAGTGTCCTAAAAAATCCAGATTTTCATTATTCTTTTAAGACACTTCTTTAAAAAAGAACTGGAAAAAATGATTATTTTTTTAAAAAAATAATCCTGGAAAATTATATTAATTTTTAAATCAAGAAAAAAATTATCAGTTTTCCACTTTATTCTTAAAAAAATCTGTATCCAATATTTTAAAAAAGTCCAGGTTTTTTAATCATGAATTCAATTTTTCAGATTCTTTTTTAGAAAAATGGGTTTATTAGTTTTCCAGATTTTTAAAAGTCCAGGTTTTTTAATTTAAAAAAATCGATTTTCTAGATTTTTTTTTTAAGAAAACAACGGGTTTCTCAGTTTTCAAGATTTAAAAGTTCCAAATTTTTTAATAAAAAAATCCAGTCCAGATTTATTTTTAAAAAATGGGTTTTCCACATTTTAAAAAAAAATTATTTTTTCTGATTTTAAGAAAATATACTTTTTAATGAATTTTCCAAAATTGATTTTTTTTATTTAAAAAAAAAATGACTTGGAACCTCTCACGCTCCTGTTGGCGTGTGACTACACTTGCTATGTGGCAGCTCGAGGATGAATTAAAACCCATTTTCCCAAGTTTAGGGGTGTCTTGAAGTGTAGCAATAGTTTGGGGTCTAAAGTTACAATTCGTGCCAAGTTTGGGGGCGTTTTAGTCACTTAAGCCTAGAAAAATTGAAATAGTATAGAATGTTCTTCTTGCTTGATCCTTTTCGCCAACTTTAATCAAAGAAAAATCATCATTATTAAAATAATTAGCTCATTTTATATATATTATTTTCTCCTAGCACTTAAAGTAATTGGAGGTAATATGAAAACATGAATAGGTCCAAATTTTATATAATTGTATAAAAGAAATCAGATACTTTATAAACATTTTAGGAACTTTTACTAGATCTTTTTGGCATACATAATGGAAGAAAAAAAAAGTATACTTTAAACTGTTAAATCCCAATAGTTGTTTGCAATTTTATTTATTTCCTTTATTAATTATGGCGGTAATAATTATCTTGTAAGTCTAACTAATATTAAAAAAATTATATTAAAAAAACAATGAAAAAACTGATTAATTATATCATTATTTTTTTTCCTCGTTAAAATTACTCCCAGCCCTCCTACCAAAGAAAAAAAATTATTACTACACCAAAATTTTCTTGGCAAAAAGCGGAACTAGAGTTTTAACTACAAATTCGCGCAGAAGTTAATATATAGTTCTGGTCAATATCACATCTCTCCTAGAAGTTTTACTTAAAAACTTTATTAGAGAATTTGTATAAAGAAGGATTATTTTCCGCAGCGCAACAATTCTTTCATTATATTTGTATTATAAAATCTGTTGAATACGTATAAATAATTTATCAGAACAAAAATTAATTTAATATAATTACAAAATTACTTGAATATGTCTTGAAAAATGAATTTAAATATGTAATTCAACTAGTAAAGCATCAGATGGTTGAATTAGAACATTATGATTATATTTTCTTTCGCACTTCAAATGTTGGTAAATCTATCACTCACCAAAGCTTAAAATTGTGCATCAAGATTAACAATTCAAAATTTTAAGAAGAAATAGAGGAGAAAACATAAAAAAGACTCATCGTTTTGCTTGAAAATTTTAATTTATTTCAAATTAAGTATTCAATCTAAATAATACATCAATTAAGTAGAGTTACGTTTTTTCTTAATTTGAATACTTCATATTGAAAACAAAAAAAGAAATAGTAAAAGTAAGTTTCTTGTTATTCTGTTATTGCTATATATGCAAAGTTATTTATCTTAAAAAATATAAATTAAATCTTAGAAATATTCTAGAAATTTTGATAAATATAATTAAAAAGATATTAAATCAAGAAAAATAAACTAAGCGTTGTTAACACAAAGACGGACTCACATGTACTGTAAGGGGTTGCCGATGCCTTAAATTTTGAAAAAGTGTCTCTTCACTAACAGGATCTAAATTTAACTTCGTAAGGCTAATATAATTTTGTTCTTTACGTATCATGCTTTCTACCTCTCAGTCTTTCATACTTTTATTTTTATTTTTATTTTGTTTACATTTTTATTCATTTACATTATTCTTTTTATTTTTTCTCATAATGTTTTTTTCCTCTTGTTCTTCTATTCTTTAATACTACAAGTTATCCTTCACCCTTAATTTAGAATAAGAGTTGAAAATTTTAATTGAACTTGTTAATAGTTCTACTGACTTTAATTAGTTAATGTGCATTTATTTTCTTCTGATTTGATTATGTAAAAATGTGATAGCTGTCAAAAATGGCTTTGAGTACTTTTTAGTAATCTTAATATTTTTAAAATGTATTATTAACAAAAAGAGATCAATACCATAAAAGGTTCAAAATCATTTACACCTCCCAACTTTGCTTTAAAAATCAAACTCCCCCCTCAACTTTGAACAATAGTCATTCTCCCCCCTTTATTCTAATTGAGTTTTTTTAAATTCCTATTTTACCCACACATTATCAACTTATGTCTTTTTTTTTTCTTTTTAAAATCAAGATATTCTTCATTTTTTTTAAATCTATGTAACAAATTTCCTATAAAAAATAAATATTATCTTCTGGGTGAAAAAAATGGGAAATATTAATTGAATAAATTTTGCATTAATAGCAATCAAAAATCTAATATCTATTTATACAACTGAAAACAACAGGTAATAATAGCTTTATAAATATATTTTAATGCAACTAATACAAAAAAAATAAAAAAATACAATAGAGACAAATTCTTAAAAATTATTTATTTATGTTGTAAATGAATTTTAAATTATAATTTAAGAAATATTCCATTAATTACAACAAAAACTTGCTTATGTTTATGGACAATAAAGAATAAGGGAGACATTAAATTTAATTATACATAGACATGCTTGTACATACATATATGTAAGGGCAACTTACAGAAATGACTACATTTTGAGGGCTTTTTTTTAGGCATAGCTACATTTTAGCTAATTACATTCGCGTGCGCTACAGTAGATTATATTCAAAATTCGGATTGTATTCAAAATTCGGCTGAGTCAGATTTCGCTGTATTCAAGTCAGATATATTCAACTAAGTTGTATTCAAGTCAAATGTATTCAACTAACTGTATTCATTTGTAGCTACTTTTACACTGTATTCACTTTATTATATTTAAAATCGGATGTATATAAAAAAAATCCTTCAAAATACACCCCTAAACACTGAATTTTGCACTAAAAATTAACGAATACAGGAAATAAAATACAACCCAAAAAGAAATAAAATACACTTCAAATTCACTGTATTCATTTGTATACAAAAATATCTCCTTCGAATACACTCAAATACTGTTTCACAAAAAATCCCTACCTGTTCATCAATTATAATGGATATACGGATGAACTAGCGTTTGTTGAGGGGTAAAGGGTTTATTGTGGGTGTTGAAAATGGCGGATATGAACCCATTTGATTTGCTGGGTGATGATCACAACGATGATCCATCTAAGTTGATTGCTATCCAGCTTCAAAAAGTTGATCCAACGGCTAAAAAGCCCTCAGCTCCAACGGCGGCAGCGGCTAAAAGCAGCCGGCTAAGATGGGTCAAACCACCAACAACAACTCTCGTCCACTTCCACCCATCTCGTCGGGCAGATCTGAGCCACCGTCACTCCGCATCTGATCTAACCGCCACCACACAAATCCATACAAAAATCAACAAAAATCAAACGTTAGAGAGAGAAAATAGACGATATATATATATATATATATATATATATATATATATATATATATATATAGAGAGAGAGAGAGAGAGAGAGAGAGAGAGAGAGAGAGTGGTCGGGCTCGTTCGCCGAGTCCAATGACGGCGGTCCGTGAGAGCGAGGAAAGTAGTCAAAAAATTTTATAAATAATAATAATAAGATATTCTACTTTAAATATATATATAGCTATTAATTGTATTTAACATATTACTCTTAGCTATATGATGTAATTTATCTAAACTATAGCTATTAAATATAAATATGTACTAGTATTAGTTATGCCATGTAGATTTCCCTATATTTAATGCATATGTAGAAGTAATTTATAAATATCACTACTATACTTTGGTAAATTTCCAGTTAAAAAAAAAATTGAGATAACAATTATACAAAATAGCATTAGATTTCGTGACAAATTCATAAAAATATTATTCCACTTAATATGTTAATGAACTTAAATAAGTTTATAAATACCTAAGTTAAAAAAAAAATTACATATAATATAAAAATGTATTATATAAATAGAGGATTGAAAATAACAAGGACGAAATAAACATTGCATAGGATAAAGTGGGGAGAATGACTATTGTTAAAAGTTGAGGAGGAGCTTGATTTTTAAATCAAAGTTGGGGGGTGAATCAATTAAATCTAACAAAAAATATCAAAATAAAGCTATAGATTTTTCATCTACTTGTCTAATTAATATGAAAAATTTTAAAAATAGAAAGAATTTATTTACCATTTATCTTCAAATTTTATTCATTATAAAAAAATGGGGGAGAATTTTCTAATAAATTCAAAAAAAATTGGTTTCTTGACTACTTAAATATTTATAAAAAGATTATTATAATAATTGAATCAACCGCAAATTGTTTGAATATAAATGTTAGTATCATTTTTAAACTACTAACTCATTTACTATACATGTAATAGTCCGCCCGTGACTGTCAAATTTTGAATTCTCCTATGCGATGGCGATGAAAGAACAATAAAGTTACATTCAACTTATAGCTTAAATTCTTGAAATTTCTCATTTTGAATTTTTTTAGAGGAAAAATGACTAATATATGTGATTATTTTAAAGTTACAACTTTAAGAATTAGTTTTAATTTACAAGTAACTAAGTAATCCATGTATGAAAATTTTCTAAAAGTTTTTTTAAAAATAAAGATTAGATTTTCTTTCCAGTAATTAAGGAAGAAAAATATGTATGCATCTTTTGAGATTCTCAATGCATTGAGAAAAAAACCCAAAATTGAATTGATGAGAGAGGATTCCATGCAAATTTTGAATTAATGAACTTTGGGAGGAAAGGGTAGAAATGACATAGACCAAGCATAAATTATTTAATTTAACCTAGATATCCATGTGAATTTATTGAACTAGCCTCAATTGGGCCATTGTGGCCAAAATTAGTGTGGCACAAAGACCTTTCCATTTTTGTATTTGATGTATAGAGCAAACTATACGGCTTATTTAATTTAAAAATTTATACACTTTACTAAAAAAATACGATCTACTAAAAAAAGTACTGCTTTACAACTTGTTTACTAATCTATATTGAGTATAATTAGTGTCAATGTAGATAAATACAACATGTGGGTCTTTTCAATTTGATACAATCAAATATTCTAAACAATATTTGATCCTGACTGCTGAGACAGAGACGATAAATCTGTACGCATCACCAGCTTCGGCAACTGCTAGCCCTTCAATGAGTCCTAATGAAGTGGCTAAAAAGCTGAATCTCAGTCCTAAAACCCCAGAGGAGCAAGGAGTGGTGCTGATGAAGGAAGCACTGGCCCTCGTGGCACCTGCGACTGCGAAGAATAAAGAGAAATTTTCGGAATACAAAAACCCTATCCTAGTGGACGATGATAATCCAAATGAGCAGGTGGAAAAATGGACTAACTTGTTCAAAAATAACAGGGTTGCAGCTAAAGCAATGGCGCGATATATCTCCCAAAATTGGTCTAGTGTGGCGGACCCTAACTTTTATTTACATGATGATGGATACTATATTGTCAAATTTCAAACTGAGGATATGCATGAAATTCTGTATGCTGGTCCTTATACCATCAACAATAGGCCGATGATATTGAAACCTTGGAACAAACATTTTGACCTCAGTGATGAATTTATGGTTGAAATCCCACTTTGGGTGCAATTTCCCAAGTTGCCACTGGATTGCTGGGGCTTGGGGTCTTTGAGCAGGATTGAAAGCGCCATTGGGACTCCTATATTTGTAGATGAATGTACCACCAAGAAGAAAATGCTATCATATGCTAGGATGATTATTGAAGTCAATGTGACAAAACCTCTACCAGATGAGATAATGGTTAAATGCCAAAGGATTGGACAAATTTATAAGGAGCAAGCTGCAGAGAAGAAACCAGACCCACAAAGAAGGAGGAGGAGAGCACAGCAGGTCACTAAAGAATGGAAAACTACAGGTGTCACTTTTCCAGCCACTAGTGCTACTGCCCAAGCAGATTTACCCCCAGATTCAATGGTGGGGAGGGGGAAGGGGGCATACAGGGGCAGACAGATCCACCTAAAAGCCCTATAGATGTTGTCCAAGAGGTGTTAGTCACAACAACCCAGACCAAGCTTCTTCAAGTAATCCTGGAGGTAGCCTTGTACTTAACCTGGTAAATTTTCCTCTACTTGCTGTTGTCTCAAACAGGAAAGGAAATGAGTCTCTGAACAAAAGGAAGTGTGATATTGCAGCTTTACCTATAGATAGGGGTGGATTAGTTCCAAATGTTTAACATGACTTGGATGTTTTGCAACATTAGAGGAATAAATAAGCGGTACAAGCAAAAAGAGTTTAAAAAGTTCTTAGTGAATAAAAGGATCAGACTAGTTGGCTTAATTAAAACTAGAGTGAAGGACGACAACATGATAGGTAGGATAAATAGTATAGTGCCAGGATGGAAAGTGCTGGCAAAAGTGCTGGCAAATTATTCTTATGCTGCCAATGGAAGAATCTGGATCTTATGGGACCCAAATTGGTTTGAGGTGAGCTCTATTCATAGTACTACCCAACTGATTAATTCCAAAGTTAGAGATAGATCATCGGATGACCAGTGTCACACCCCGACTTTACTAGGGTGTGATGGGCACCCGACCCCACGTTTGGAGCCGAGCGAACCCGCTAACTCTTATTACATATCTAAACTCTTAAAAAGTTTGTACGTCGACAAGTAATAGAAGTCGTGGTTAAAACTCCAGATTTTTTTTTTTTTGAAACATAATACAACAAGACACGTTGGCTGATGAAGCCGCTATCAGAACTGACATACTAAAATCATGACTCTATCTGCAAAGTCTCTAACTTTGAATCGAACATCATAGCGTAACATGCTGACTCGGCGACACTCCAGAGCAAATGGAGCTTGCCAACTTTCTTCAAAACATCTTCTATCACGGTCGCTATCCATGCGGAGTACACGCGCGGCATGAAACGCGACCCCGGAGAAGAGGGGTCGGTACGAGCATTGTCGAGTATGTAAGGCATGAACGGTAACATAATAAGAGATGTAAAACATGTCACATGAGAGAGAGTATCCGGTACATGTGAGACATATCATGTGTAAAGTCATTTGTCGTCCATATAAAGCATATTGTATAAAGGCAGTAACTTTGTAGGTATGAGTGCCTCTTAAGGCGGAATCATGCATGCTTATCTTTGCGGAACGTGCAGCCCGATCCATATACTATCTTTGCGGAACGTGCAGCCCTATCCATTTGTATATACATGTACGTATTCTTTCTTTGAAAACATCTCATTTTCATATATAAAGAAAATAGAACATACCGTATTGCCGAGGCGTCGGCTCCGATCCATTTAACCACTTATCCCGCGTCCGGGCATCCCGCGTCCGGGATGATGTCATATCATTCTCCAACTGATCAGGTGGCTGTGCGCCTATAGCGCCTGCCCTTTTTCCCATCTTCCCCATATACATATACATATACATATACTTGTACATATATCATGTCATAGCGAGCATGCGTGAGAGCCCAAGGAAAATCATGTAACTATCGGAGTGACATAAGGTCGGAAACCTCCGATTGTATTATGAAATAATCATGGGCGCTTTATCTCACCCCTAAAAGAACTAGTAATAGGCGAGACTATCAATGGAGAGTGACATCATGAGAAATCATAGGACAGGAGCATAAGGCATCATTTCGTTTACCTTAAAACCTTTGAAAGTAGTCATTATTCAAAAATAACTTAACATTTCATATCGTCGTATTCGTAGTAAGGACATATCCTCGACATATTCATCACGTACTTCTTCTCATATCGGCCTCATCATTATCATCATAGAACCGTAGTCGTCGTTTTTGTCATTAAGACTTTCAATATTGTAAAACTTGGTTTTTGAAGAAAAAGGGATATTTTGGAAAACACTTGTAAACTTTTAGGAAGGAAAATCATACCTTGGGGTCAAGGGTTTAATCAACACAGCTATTGTTTGGTAGTCGGAATGATAACCATGAACTTCCATCGGTATAGTACGGAATCAAGCCTAATGGGACTATAAGAGGGAATTCGGGAATAGTGGGCCTACCTCGGTCAAATGAGGCGGCGTACACAATTTACGTATAATACATTTCATGACATTACTCGTGAGAGTTTTAGGGTAGTCGGGTCCTACTTGTGCGAGTTCTAGATGTTTAGGCACTTCTTTCCACTTTTCATGAACATTTGCTTCAATTCTCTTGAATGAATAGTAACAAATTTCAATCTCGGATTTCTAGGAAAGGAACCGTCCCCGAGGCACGTATTCAAGCCTATTATAGCTAAGACATGCCAAAGAAGGAAGAGTGAAGCCTTACATACCTTTTCCGCCTCACGCGCGACTCCAAATTCAAGTTCCAAATCCACCAGAATCTACAAATTGGTCACATTTACCAAATGTTAACTTGAGCATCTAAAAGTGAATTCTCGAAGTAACACTTGTCTACTAAAATTTCGGCGACATTTCCCCTGTAAATGCGCCATCCCCGAGATTCTAACTCGGCCAATTTTGATCAACAACAATCCGGGAATTCAACCCGGCCAAACTATCCATAATACCAACAATTATTCAATTCTATTTAATTCAATTCACATGATTTTCAAAACGATTCAATCAACATAGCAATCCATCCAACACCTCCCAACTCAAGGAATACAACGACATATATCTTTCTTTCAACTTCATAAACTATATCAACAATCTCATATGCTAACAACATCACTTCCATAAATTCAAGAAAACATATTGAAATCACATGGAACTCCAAATCATCCCACATAGTTCTACATCTTCAACATAAGTTATTAAACTCTTATTCTCACCATACAATTCTCAACAACAATAGCCAAGAACACTAAATAAATTTGATTCATTTTTCCTTCAACAAGCGATAGCCACCATTCGGCCAACAATGACAACTTCAACATTTCATGAGTTTCATTCATTTTCTACACATCACAACAACACACAAACATGCACAACAACCAAATTACACTAAATAGAATTTGTTCATCATGCCTACTCCAACAACACAACTCACGGCCACAACTTGCACAT
Organism: Lycium ferocissimum; assembly: GCF_029784015.1. NCBI lineage: Eukaryota > Viridiplantae > Streptophyta > Magnoliopsida > Solanales > Solanaceae > Lycium > Lycium ferocissimum. The sequence goes on from NC_081346.1 coordinate 53,503,012, forward strand.
ACAACCCTTTATGATTTTCATCCAATCCCATATACTACAACATGCACATATCATCTATAACACATGTAAAATAAGATGGAACCTTACCTACTTCTCCTCCCTTCATCTTCTCGGCTAGCTTCTCTTTTGCAAGATAGAATGGTTTTCTCGTTCCAACAACTACTCCACGTCGTAGAGGACCTTCTAATTAGTAGGAAAGCTTGAAGAATATTTTTTTCTCTTGACCATCACCATGGCTGAAATTCGGCCAGCCATGGCTCTCTTTCTCCTTTTTTTTTTTTTCTTTCTTGAAATTTCTAGACTTAGCAAATGATGAATTGGTCCTCCTCTTCAAGACTTATCATATTTATATATACATATGTAACACATGCCATGCACATGGCAGGTTAGCTCCCCTCTTTTTCTCAATTTTTCTAGATTTTTCCTTAATTGTCAAAAGATGACTAATTAAATTGGGCTTGGTCATCTTTGTCCATAATTAAATTGGGCTTAGTCATCCCTTGGTCCATACATATATATTTAGCTCCACAAATATATAATATACACTTGTGCCATCTCATGAAATTATTTTTTCCCACTTTTAGCCTCCTAGTTTTCCTTATTCCAAATTTATCCTTAACGCTCCACACCAATAAAATTGAATACACAACTTATGCATTCTAGAACAAAAAAATTTAACCTTGTCCTTAACTTCCCGCCATTAACTCGGAATATTCAAATGTACAAAATGCGAGGTGTAACATCCTTCCCCCCTTTTAGAACATTCGTCCTCGAATGTTCGACTAGTCTTACGGGGTCTCATAAGCACCTCGGGGGAGCTCCCTTTTCATAACTAGCGCTATCCTTCACATTATCTCTTAAGCTATCCAATACCGTTCTCTTTGTCATACTCTTTCTCTTCATACACGTCCATTTTCTAGTGTCCTGTCATTCGAGGTTTTGCAAGACTTCTCACCTTTGCCTCAAACACCATCCCGATTCTTATACACTTATTGTTGGTTTTCCGAGCTCCCTGACTTATTTCCATGAAGGGGGTTTCATTTGTAATCCAACATCCATATCCAACATATTACCGTATCAACTGTCTCTATCTCATCCTTACATTTCTCTCACCTGCTTCCCCCCTTTTGGGTGTACCTATACCATTATCCATTTATACTTCGTCTCATATCCTCATTCCCAATCTCAATCTATAGTAGAATAATAATAGCTTACTTTGCAACACTTGTACCATTTACTCTTGCTGTCTCTCGAACTTCGGTACCCTTACTCGATTAATGCCTTTCATACCGTAGCTTCGATTACTGGGACTCACATGTCCACTGATACAATCATATTTGGGATATTCCACACCTTTATATATACATACATATAATTACTATTAACTAGCCCACAAAATACGTCCAAACACTGTTCAAGCCTATCCTAATTCCCAGGGCTGTGGTGCACTTCCTATCTCTTCACCGGGCAGGTCTGTCTCGTCCTACGCACCTCCTTGTGGTCTCCAATCATCCCATATACTCTAGTCTTCCTTAGGCTCCTCTAACTTCCCACTTGTCTCTTAGGTCTGAATGTGTCGAATTTTTCGCTTACTTCCCAGGGGGTCACCCATCCTCCCACCTTAGCACGCTTAACCTCGAAACTTTGCTGAAATTCGATGCCTTAACGCTGATATTTTCGCGTCTCCTTCCTCGTATACCCTTTACTACCTGATCTAGCGTCAATCGAAACTTTACAGCTCCCGAGACGTTTTCGTAATACATCCTTTCTTTTGTTATTACTATTTTACCCTTTTCAATTTCCAATGTTCACCTTCCACTGCGTGGGTATGGCTACCTCCTGTCCTGGACTTCCAGATCCCCGATCATATCTTTGTCGCCTCGCCACATTCGTAATCCTCCCGAGACAACACATCAACATCTCACTTTTTGCCTGTTCACAGTATTCCCTTTCTCTGCTTCCTCCGTCGCACGCGAAGCTTATATAAGGAATTTCTTTCTCCTGTGACTTGGCTCTATCGCACGATCTAAGACGAAAGAAGGTCAACCATTCCTAGATGCCCCGCAGCCTCCTCTTGTTTATAAATGTGGCGGCTTCACACCCATAAACAGGACTCTACCGGACACGACTTTGCAGACAACCCTTGGACCGACCTGCTCACTTTGTCACACCCCGACTTTACTAGGGTGTGATGGGCACCCGACCCCACGTTTGGAGCCGAGCGAACCCGCTAACTCTTATTACATATCTAAACTCTTCAAAAGTTTGTACGTCGACAAGTAATAGAAGTCGTAGTTAAAACTCCGGATTTTTTTTTTTTGAAACATAATACAACAAGACACGTTGGCTGATGAAGCCGCTATCAGAACTGACATACTAAACTCATGACTCTGTCTGCAAAGTCTCTAACTTTGAATCGAACATCATAGCGTAACATGCTGACTCGGCGACACTCCAGAGCAAATGGAGCTTGCCAACTTTGTTTGAAACATCTTCTATCACGGCCGCTATCCATCCGGGAGTACACGCGGCATGAAACGCGGCCCCCGGAGAAGAGGGGTCGGTCGAGCATTGTATCTTGAGTATGTAAGGCATGAACGGTAACATAATAAGAGATGTAAAACATGTCACATGAGAGAGAGTATCCGGTACATGTGAGACATATCATGTGTAAAAAGGCGCGGTATCCATATAAAGCATATTGTATAAAGCTATAACTTTGTAGGTATGAGTGCCTCTTGGGCGGAATCATGCATGCTTTTTCTTTGCGGAACGTGCGGCCCGATCCATATACTATCTTTGCGGAACGTGCGGCCCGATCCATTTGTATATACATGTACGTATTCTTTCTTTGAAAACATCTCATTTTCATATATAAAGAAAATAGAACATCCCACCGTATTGCCGAGGCGTCGGCTCCGATCCATTTAACCATATATCCCGCGTCCGGCATCCCGCGTCGGGATGATGTCATATCATTCTCAGGCGATCGGTGGTGTGCGCCTGTAATGCGCCCTGCCCTTTTTCCCATCTTCCCCATATACATATACATATACATATACTTGTACATATATCATGTCATAGCGAGCATGCATGAGAGCCCAAGAAAATCATGTAACTATCGGAGTGACATAAGGTCGGAAACCTCCGATTGTATTATGAAATAATCATGGGCGCTTTATCTCACCCTTCGAAAGAACTAGTAATAGGGCGAGACTATCAATGGAGAGTGACATCATGAGAAATCATAGGACAGGAGCATAAGGCATCATTTCGTTTACCTTAAAACCTTTGAAAGTAGTCATTATTCAAAAATAACTTAACATTTCATATCGTCGTATTCGTAGTAAGGACATATCCTCGACATATTCATCATATACTTTTTCTCATATCTGGCCTCATCATTATCATCATAGAACCGTAGTCGTCGTTTTTGTCATTAAGACTTTCAATATTGTAAAACTTGGTTTTTGAAGAAAAAAGGATATTTTGGAAAACACTTGTAAACTTTTAGGAAGGAAAATCATACCTTGGGGTCAAGGGTTTAGTCAACACAGCTATTGTTTGGTAGTCGGAATGATAACCATGAACTTCCATCAGCTATAGTACGGAATCAAGCCTAATGGGACAATAAGAGGGAATTCGGGAATAGTGGGCCTACCTCGGTCAAATGAGGCGGCGTACACAATTTACGTATAATACATTTCATGACATTACTCATGAGAGTTTTAGGGTAGTCGGGTCCTACTTGTGCGAGTTCTAGATGTTTAGGCACTTCTTTCCACTTTTCGTGAACATTTGCTTCAATTCTACTGAATGAATAGTAACAAATTTCAATCTCGGATTTCTAGGAAAGGAACCGTCCCGAGGCACGTATTCAAGCCTATTATAGCTAAGACATGCCAAAGAAGGAAGAGTGAAGCCTTACATACCTTTTCCGCCTCACGCGCGACTCCAAATTCAAGTTCCAAATCCACCAGAATCTACAAATTGGTCACATTTACCAAATGTTAACTTGAGCATCTAAAAGTGAATTCTCGAAGTAACACTTGTCTACCAAAATTTCGGCAAAGATTTCCCCCGTAAATGCGCCATCCCCGAGATTCTAACTCGGCCAATTTTGATCAACAACAATCCGGGAATTCAACCCGGCCAAACTATCCATAATACCAACAATTATTCAATTCTATTTAATTCAATTCACATGATTTTCAAAACGATTCAATCAACATAGCAATCCATCCAACACCTCCCAACTCAAGGAATACAACGACATATAACTTTCTTTCAACTTCATAAACTATATCAACAATCTCATATGCTAACAACATCACTTCCATAAATTCAAGAAAACATATTGAAATCACATGGAACTCCAAATCAGCCCACATAGTTCTACATCTTCAACATAAGTTATTAAACTCTTATTCTCACCATACAATTCTCAACAACAATAGCCAAGAACACTAAATAAATTTGATTCATTTTTCCTTCAACAAGCCACCATTCGGCCAACAATGACAACTTCAACATTTCATGAGTTTCATTCATTTTCTACACATCACAACAACACACAAACATGCACAACAACCAAATTACACTAAATAGAATTTGTTCATCATGCCTACTCCAACAACACAACTCACGGCCACAACTTGCACATACAACCCTTTATGATTTTCATCCAATCCCATATACTACAACATGCACATATCATCTATAACACATGTAAAATAAGATGGAACCTTACCTACTTCTCCTCCCTTCATCTTCTCGGCTAGCTTCGTCTTTGCAAGATAGAATGGTTTTCTCGTTCCAACAACTACTCCACGTCGTAGAGGACCTTCTAATTAGTAGGAAAGCTTGAAGAATATTTTTTTTTCTCTTGACCATCACCATGGCTGAAATTCGGCCAGCCATGGCTCTCTTTCTTTTTTTTTTTTTTTTTCTTTCTTGAAATTTCTAGACTTAGCAAATGATGAATTGGTCCTCCTCTTCAAGACTTATCATATTTATATATACATATGTAACACATGCCATGCACATGGCCGGTTAGCTCCCCTCTTGTTCTCAATTTTTCTAGATTTTTCCTTAATTGTCAAAAGATGACTAATTAAATTGGGCTTGGTCATCTTTGTCCATAATTAAATTGGGCTTAGTCATCCCTTGTCCATACATATATATTTAGCTCCACAAATATACAATATACACTTGTGCCATCTCATGAAATTATTTTTTCCCACTTTTAGCCTCCTAGTTTTCCTTATTCCAAATTTATCCTTAACGCTCCACACCAATAAAATTGAATACACAACTTATGCATTCTAGAACAAAAAAATTTAACCTTGTCCTTAACTTCCCGCCATTAACTCGGAATATTCAAATGTACAAAATGCGAGGTGTAACAACCAGTTCCTCCTTACTGTCATTTATGATTTTAATACTGATGAAATGAGAAAACCTCTGTGGCAAGAACTGAAGACAATAGCCCAAAGGATCACTCAGCCACGGCTTATCAGTGGGGACTTCAATGTCGTACTACACCTTAATGATAGGTTGTTTGGCAACCACACAGCAGCATGCATGAAGTCCAAGATTTCTCTAAAACAATGCACTACATTGAGGCTCATGAACTTCCTTGGCATGGTTATTATTACACTTGGTCTAACAAACAATAGGGTACAGAAAAGATAACTAGCAAAATTGACAGATGCTTTGGTAACTATGAATGGATGCTCAAATGGGGTCAAGCCTCAACATTATATGATTTAATACTCATCTCAAATCATGCCCCCATGTTGTTGAGTCTCAAGCAAAGAACATAGCCCCAAACTCACCCTCTTTAAATTTTTTAACATTTGGGCAAACCATGAGCAGTTTCTACAGATTGTAACTGATAAATGGCAAGGGAGGAAAGCTACAAACAATATGCAAAATGTTTGGCTCAAACTGAAGTGCTTACAACCAACTTTGAGAAAGCTCAACAACCAAGAATTCAAATTTATTAGGCTCCAGATAGATAAAACTAGGGAGGATCTAGTGGCTTTGCAAGAGGAATTAGCTAAGCATGATGATGATAAATTGATTCAGCAAGAAAAGGAGGCTCTGATTAATTTGGAAAAATGGTCATTGATAGAGAAAAGTGCACTTAAGCAGAAGTCTAGGGTCAAGTGGGTGAAACTGGGAGACTCAAACAATAAGTATTTTGTTGCTTTCTATAAGGAGAGGAGCCATAGAAGCCAAATCCTAGAACTCACTTCTTTGTCTGGTGTTAAGTTGTATGACCCTGAGAAGATCAAGGAGGAGTGTATCGTGTTTTATCAAAGCCTGATGGTTTCTTCAGCTACTACTTTGCCAGCAGTTTGCAGAAACACTATAAGGAAGGTTCCTGTACTCAACCATCAACAAAAACTGGATCTATATGCTGAGGTGACAGAGGTTGACATTTTCAATTCCCTACAGGCTATTGGGGATGATAAAGCTCCTGGTAAGGATGGGTTTAATGCCCTCTTCTTTAAAGAATCTTGGGTTATTGTCAGAGAGGATATCATAGCTGCAGTTAAAGAATTCTTTGCCATAAGTAATTTATATGCCCCAATCAACTGCACTATTATGTCCTTGGTTCTAAGACTCAGTGTCCTGCAACTGTTATGGAGTTTAGACCTATAGCATGTTGCTTATTTTTGTACAAGATCATTGCTAAAATCCTTACAAACAGACTTCATGATGCCATAAGTTCTGTGATTAGTGATTCCCAAGCTGGATTTGTTCTAGATAGATGCATTTCTGACAACATCATCCTAGCCCATGAGTTAGTAAAAGGGTATAGTAGAAAGTCTATCTCAGCTAGATGTATGATAAAAATTGATCTCTAAAAAGCCTATGATTATGTGGAATCGGTATACTTAGAGCAAGTGATGATAGAGATGGGGTTTCCTCATAAATTTGTTACTTGGGTCCTCGCTTGTGTTCAAACAATAAGCTACTCTATTATTGTTAATGGGGAGCACAATCCTAGTTTTCTAGCAGCCAATGGCCTTAGATAAGGTGACCCCATTTCGCCATTTCTCTTTTCCATAGCAATGGAATTCCTAAGCAGAAGTCTGAATGATCTTAAGAGTACCAAAGCTTTCAAGTTTCACCCCTAATGTGCCAAACTTGGAATCACTCACTTATGTTTTGCTGACGATCTTCTATTATTCTCCAAAGGTGATCTGAAATTAGTCAGGGCAATGTAATAATGTTTCATGAAATTTTTAGCTACCTCTGGACTCTAGGCCAACCTTGGTAAGAGTTCCATATATTTTGGGGGTGTTCCCCAAGATACTGCAAACCAAACCCTTCAACAGTTGGGTTTCTCTTTGGGTGAGCTACCCTTTAAGTACCTTGGTGTCCCTTATCCAGAAAGAAAATGTCAATCCTTCTATGGTTACCCCTCATAGAGAAGATCACTGCCAAAATATCAATATGGACAGCAAAAAAACAGTCCTATGCTGGTAGGGTGTAGTTGGTCCAATCTATGCTCTTTGGGGTCTAAGCTTACTTGTCCTAATTATTCCTTATTCCCTCAAAGATACTTAAGATAATAGATGGATATTGTAGAAGCTTCATATGTGTTACGCCTCTCGTTTTCGTTGTAAGAGAGTTTATGGTTCCCTAGTGGTTGATACCCTTAGTATGGAGACCCGTGCCTAAGTTTTTGAGATATTAAGTGCCTTAACTCGCATGTACCGAAGTACAAGTATACGTTCCTTGTAATACGATAGGATTAGAAATTAAACGAATCGAATCGACGTGAACCGGAGCAGCTCAGGGATTCAGGCATCAGTGCACATTGACGGTGCAAAGGGATGGGCTGTCGACATGTCGACGAGCCATCCTTTCACACCGTCAACTTACAATAGCCTTTGAATCTCAAGTGTAAAAAAGACGGTGCAAGTCAACGGACCGTCGACATGTTGACGGGCCGTCGACCCGCTCGTCAACCCGCACCGCTGGAACTTTTTGTTCCACTTATATATCTATGACCCTCACATTTTCTTTCCTCATTTTTTCCATTCCCCAGCCAGAGAAAACCCCTAAATTATTCCCTCTCAATATTTCCCATCATATTAGTGAAGTTGTACCAAGATCCGAGCCCCATGAACCCGAGTTTGTGAAGGAAAAGTTATTTCTAGGGTTTTGTGGAAGTTATTGAGCTTTAGAATTGGAGTAGAAGCTTGAGTTTTGGGAGTTCTAGTTTCCTTAAGGTATGTATGTGATTCTTACCTTTTTAATTGAGTTAATTATCAACTTTAAGGTGAAGGAGATGGTGTTATGGAGACGTAACCTAGTTTGTGGGTATAGTTGCCTTGTGGGCTGTTTTTTATTAGAATTTTGGGAAGATTCTTACTTGTTTATGTTGTTGTTAATGTTTGGGTTGAAGTGGAAACTGAAGGATTGTTAAGTTTTCGAGGGAGATACTGTCCAAAATTTGTTAAGTTCCTTTCGTGCTAGAATTGGATAGTAAGAGACGTAAATGGTCTAATTATGGCATATGTTATCTTGATTGTAGACTTGCGAGTTCAAGAAGTAGGCGTTGGACGATTAGATAGGCTCCAAGGTATGTTAAGGCTAACCTTTCTTTCATGTGGCATGATCCTTATGATATGAACGAACAAACAAGTAAACGAGCTCCCATATTACTCCACTCTTAGAAGCACTAGGAGTACTTCAGCCTTTGATGATCCCGTACCCCTTGTCATGATTATTCCTTCTGTTCATGGGTCTTGAGATTACGTGTATTTGATGATGTTAGCTCAAAAGAGGTCTATCGGAGGTAGTACAACCTTATGTCACTCCGAGAGTTCTATGTATTCATTTCACTTATGCATTGCATTTATTCATACATATGCACATTAACCCATGACCAGAAGGCGTTATATACGCGTATATTATATGTATATGGGGTATGAGGGAAAGGGATAGGCGTTATATACGCATTACCACCCGATCAGATGGTGTACAGTGATGATGATATTGATGATGGCCGCAGAGAGGTCGATGGGATATGAGATATGGATCGGGCTGTACGTTCCTCAGCACTATGACCTATATATATATATATATATATATATATATGATTTTCATATAGAGCATGCATATCATACGCCCTCAGCGGCACTTTCAGTTATGCAGATATTTTCAGATATTCAGACATACAGATGTATTCAGATAGTTTGTTTGGCCTTTGAGTTTCAGATTTCTTTCATGATTCTTATGTATATGTTACTCTTATGCCTTGCATACTCGGTACATTATTCGTACTGACTCCCCTGTTGCTCGGGGGGTTGCGTTCATGCCCGCAGGTTCAGGTAGACAGATAGGCAGTCTAGCTCAGTAGGACTTCCACCCAGCGGTAGTCACTGCACTCCACTTAGTTCGGAGTCTGTTAGCCTATTTTTGGTATCTTTGTTTTTGACATGTATATATGGGTATGACGGGGCCCTGTCCCATCCTTTCTACAGCTTTGCATTCTATTAGAGGTCTGTAGACAGTGGTATTTATTTGACATGTGATGTAGCCTTGTCGGCTCCTATTCTTTTGTGTACAACATATGTTGCAGCCTAGTCGGCTTGCCCTGTTCTTTTCAGCATATATATATATATATATATACAGATGGTTGAGAGCCTTGGTACAAAGTTCATAATGTCGTCCTTTCAAGTCAGTATAGTTCAGTTATAAGTCATGTATGGGCCACCCTATCCTTCAGTGAGCTCCAGGTACGAGTATAGGGTGCTTGGTCAGTAGAGGTCAGGCACTCGTCACGACTTAGCGGTTTGGGTCGTGACAATATGGTCAAGGGAGGGTGTAATTGCTAAAAAAACTCTAGTGGCTTGGGAATACATGTGCAGTCCTAAATCAACTGGTGGCATGAACCCGATTCACTTAAAGAAATTGAAACAAGCTGCAACCATGCTGTTGTGACAAAACTATGCTGGGACTTAGCTCATAAAGCAGATAAGTTATGGGTTAAATGGATCCATACTTACTACATTAAGAGGCAGCAGTTGAGTGTGTTGCAATGATATGATTCTTATTGGCTCGAGTGCCTTTATAGAGCCTATGATTCGTGGTGGAGCTCAACTTAGAGTCTATGATCTTCATTGGAGCTTATTCACCACATTTGGAGCGTTTCAAAGGGTCTCAAGTGTGTATTTCCACACTACACACTTGATGATGATCATTGATGAGAGTCAAGTCTCTATGAGCTTCATAGAGGTGGAATCCTACAAGGTTTGGGAGATTGCTTGGTTGGGAGATTTAGAGCTCGAGGTGGCTATTTGCGCAAAGGGCTATTTGTGCAAGTGGTGACTTGGCGCAAGAAGGGTTATGCTTGCAAGAAGGTCATGCATGCAAGGTTGATTAGAGGGTCATCTATGCAGGGAGGGACGTGTTTGGCCATTGAAGGTCAATCCTTGAATTGAAGACTACACTAAGAAGACTAGCCAAACAAGGCCCTTGCCTCATTAATGACATTTTTGTAATAACTTAGTCTTCTTTAGTCTAGGAGTATAAATACTAGGCTTAGACATTTCATTACTTAGATTGTGTTGAATGATAAATTGAGAAGCTCCTTTGGAGATAGATTGTTTAGCTTAGTAGCTTTAGGGTTAGTTATTATAATGGTGGATTCCATTGTTGGTCTTTGAACCTTTAATTTCATTGATTTCATGAAGAGTTGTTCATTTGTGGATTCATTTGAATCACTCTTGCCTTGATTTCAAATAGTATAGGTTATTTTAGGATTGAATTAGATTGGGAGGTATTAGATTTGATATATCCAAGATTGCCCATAAATTCACCCTAATTGGATCTTGCTTTTATCCTCTTTTCTCATCCCTTTTCTTCAATTCTCATCCCTATTTCTTGTTATTTTAGTTTTCCGCATTTTTGTTGTTGAATCCGTGTCTTCCGCAATTCGGATTGTATCATTTGGTATCAGAGCTTAGGCTAGAGTGTTGTTTCTACAATCCTCAATCCTAGGTTCTTCATATTTAAAAAAAAAATTGAAAATTCGAAATATCCCAAAAAAAAAATCCAAAAATTTGTTGTTTTTTGGTGGATTTGAGGTCAAATTTGAGTTCCTTGATATTAAAAACCCCTAGGTCTCAAATTTCGTGCCATTTAGAGGTGTTTTGAAGATTCTACCATTGTTGAAGCTTGAAGGTTTGAAACTTGAAAGTGGGTCTTGGTGATTGAGGATGAAATTGGCTTCAATTGATAGTGGGCTTTGTTCTCCTAGGTGAAGGGAACTTAGATCCGAAATTTGGGAGGAAACGGAGTTGATTTGGGCATACATTGGATTTTGAATTGTTCTTAGTGTTCTTGGTGTTCTTGAGAACATTCAAATCTTCAAGAGGAAGAAGACATTAAAAAGGGGCCTTTGATCCAAAATTCTTCAAGTAAAGAGGTCAAAAAGTGTTTGTGGGCCAAGCAAAAAAAAATAAATCAAAAATCAGAAATATTAAGTCCAATTTTCTGATTTTTGAAAAAAAATAAAAATTGGCCACTTCATCTGCCACGTCAGCGCTGACATCAGCATCTGACGCGCTCGTGGGGTCCAAATTCAGAGGCTTGATTTTTTTTTTTTCAACACTTAGAAATTTTTTCTAAGTGTTGGCAGATTTTGGTCCAATTTGAGAGGGCTATATCTCCATGTATATAAAGAGTTACGGGGCCCATAATATATCGAAATTCAAGTTTGAAAAGTCTACTTTCCAAATCAACAAGACGTTCGTGAATCTGAGCTCTGTAGAAAGAATTATGGGTGTTTCAAAAACATGTTGCAAGCAACTTCGAATTTTCTAAGTGTTGGCCAAAACCTTCTCAAATTTGTCTAAGTGTTTGGCCAAGGTTTGTTCACTTCTTCTTCTCATTTCTTTTTGATTCTCCTAGCTAATTAACAACTAGTAATTGATCCTTACTTGGTTGTTAACTAGTTCTTGAGTCCGTCTTTCTTTCGTACCAATTCTTTTCAAGCTTTTCTCGTTTAAACCTCGTTGAATCTTCTTGGCTCAAGTCCTTTTGCTTTATCGAGTCGTCCGTCATTCATTAAACAAGAATCCATTCTTCCACAAAGCTTAGCAACCTTGTGAATTGATTTGGGATAAGAGGTTCTTTACCAACTTTGGAAGAAGCACTAGGTTGAGAGGTAAGGTGAGTGCAAATATGAGTGACGTGAGGAATTTTTGCTACTAACGTGTTTGCTAGTTTTGCAGGTACAATGTTTAAGCTAGGGAATTTGGCATTGCCTCCTTGTAGTATCGAGGCATACATGGCTCAACTTGCGCAAGAAAAAGAGAACCTATTCGTTGCAAATGTGCAAAATACCAACGTGGAGTGGCCAACCTTATATCCAAAATCTAATGAAGAAGGTTCCTTTAAATGGGAACACAAGTTGGATGAGATTTTTGAATGTTACCACTACTTGGAAAAAGAGAAAGTGGAGCTAGCTTCTAGCACCCTCAAAGGGATTCTTATAAAGCATTGGGAGCATGAGAAAGGAAGGGGGAACCCAATTGAGACTTGGAGTGCCTTAAAGGAATTTTGGAGGTGTCGCTTTTTCAATCCATATGGAAAGAAAAAAGACACCAAGCCTACTCCTAACCCTTCGAAGGGCATTTTAGAGCTCATTCCCTTTTCAAAAAACATGAGAGATACAAAATTGAGAGGAAGGGAGAGCTATGTGACAACTCTAGAGCGAAAAAGGGAGAGGTTGTGCGGAGTGACGTGAGGGAGTTGTCACAACATCATTCTAACCTTTTTACTTCTTCATCTTGTTATGAAGACTTTTTTGTAGGTACTCAAGAAGATAAATTACTAAAGAAGTCTTCATGTGAAGAACTCTCATGCTTGAAAGAAAGAATGAAGGCCAAGACCATCCCTCCAATTGGTCAAGTAAGCTTACTATTGGTAGCTCAAGGTAAAGAAGATCCTTTGTATGCACATCGAGGTAAAGAAGCTTATCCTAATACTCCCACTTCTTTGAGTTATCTTGATGCCGAATTGAGTATGAAAGATAGTTTACCATGCATTAAGCTTAATTTCTCTTTACCATGTGTTGAGCTTAATTGGTCTTTGATGAATATTGACAATGCGGTTGATAGGGGTGCTCCAACACTAGTTGATCCTATTGATGACCGAATTGAATCTTCTTGTGAGGTCAATTTGTGTCCACCTAGTGTTGACACTTGTGATTTGCATTTTAGTACATTGTCATGTGATATGATAGCTCACCCACTAGTTGATCCTAGAGATGACCGAATTGACTCTTCTAGTAAGATCGATTTGTGTCCAACTAGTGTGCGTATTTGTCTAGATCAATTTGCTTGTGATAATAGTCCACTAATTGAGGATTTGTGTGTTGTGCTTAATGGACCTTAATTTAGTGATGATGTTGATATAGTTGATCACTTATCTAGTCATGTGCATGAAATTAATTGGAAAAATGATATTTGTCCTTATGAGACTGGAATTGCATGTTTTGAACCTTTATCGTTTAATGATTGTCCTCTCATTAGAGATAATGCCTTATTTGAAGTTGACATGACTTGTGGAAATGATGTACCTAGTAGGGTGTATGGTAATGTTGAGCATGTAGTTTCCTTTGGAGACTATAATGTGTTTTGTAACCCATTATGGGATGATGATAAGCTTAGTCTTGATGACAAGCATGGGGTGGGTGAAGTTATTGACACCATCCCCGAGGACGAGGGATCCTTCATGAGGGTTTGTGACCCACTTGATAGACCAACGTCGAATTTGAGAATGGTTTTCGAAAGTGAAGACTACTCTTTAAAGAAAGGGAGTGAGTTACATGAATAAGAGCACACTTCTTGGAAGGACTATGCTAGATCTCCTAACCTAACGGATGGGGAGATGCTACTTCTAACTTGGCATAGGTTAGATAACCCTTTCCCTTGTGATGGAAACCTTCCCTTGAAGGGAAATGACATGATAGTTGGGGAAGGATGTGTTGAAAATGAAGGTGAAACTTGTTTGCAAATTGTCACTTCTTCCATGAGTGTTCCAAATAGTAATGGCTTGCTTGAACCCCATAATGAGTATATACTTGAGGTCACTTTAGTTGAAGAAGTTGTTTTGTGTGACACCTTTCTTTATTACCTATTTGCCTATGATGATCTTTGGAGGAGTCAACTTCTTAGTGCCCCATATGTGGAGTCTTTCTTCACATTGATTATTGATGAGTGGTTATACCACAAGTTTGTGCATCCTTGGTATGTTGGTCGATTTGTTTGTGCTAACACTAACCCTCATGCTTTGAGGATCTTGCTTATTGTTGTCTTCCTTTGGTTTTTGCTAGGTTCGGATTCGAGGACGAATCCTTTTAAAGAAGGGGAGGATGATATGATTCTCATTGGCTCGAGTGCATTTATAGAGCCTATGATTTGTGGTGGAGCTTAACTTAGAGTCTATGATCTTTATTGGAGCTTATTCACCACATTTGGAGCGTTTCAAAGGGTCTCAAGTGTGTATTTCCACACTACACACTTGATGATGATCATTGATGAGAGCCAAGTCTCTACGAGCTTCATAGAGGTGGAATCCTACAAGGTTTGGGAGATTGCTTGGTTGGGAGATTTAGAGCTCGAGGTGGCTATTTGCGCAAAGGGCTATTTGTGCAAGTGGCGACTTGGAGCAAGAAGGGTTATGCTGCAAGAAGGCCATGCATGCAAGGTTGATTAGAGGGTCATCTATGCAGGGAGGGACATGTTTGGCCATTGAAGGTCAATCCTTGAATTGAAGACTACACTAAGAAGACTAGCCAAACAAGGCCCTTGCCTCATTAATGGCATTTTTGTAATAACTTAGTCTTCTTTAGTCTAGGAGTATAAATACTAGACTTAGACATTTCATTACTTAGATTATGTTGAATGATGAATTGAGAAACTCCTTTGGAGATAGATTGCTTAGCTTAGTAGCTTTAGGGTTAGTTATTATAATGGTGGATTCCATTGTTGGTCTTTGAACCTTTAATTCCATTGATTTCATGAAGAGTTGTTCATTTGTGGATTCATTTGAATCACTCTTGCCTTGATTTCAAATAGTATATATTCTTTTAGGATTGAATTAGATTGGGAGGTGTTGGATTTAATATATCCAAGATTGCCCATAAATTCACCCTAATTGGGTCTTGCTTTTATCCTCTTTTCTCATCCCTTTTCTTCAATTCTCATCCCTATTTCTTGTTATTTTAGTTTTTCGCATTTTTGTTGTTGAATCCGTGTCTTGCGCAAGCCAGATTGTATCATTTAAATTCCCCAAACTGCTAGTTGGATGACAAGAAAGATTGTGGCAGCTAGAAGTACCATGGTGCAATTGAATGCAAATCACCACCCTAGGCATAGTCTGATTAGAAGATATTACCTTCAGCTGTTGGGTGACTTATCAAGAATTCCATGGAAGTGTCTCATGTTTAGCAACTGTGTAAGTCCAAAAGCTTGCTTTACATTATGGCTTTGTATGCATCAAAGGGTTATTAACTGCAGACTGGTTGATAAAATGGGGGCTTGAGGCTAAAACAATATGTGTTTTATGTAATCAGGTACCTGAGAATCATGAGTACCTGTTTGTCCAGTGCTCTGTTGCAAGGGCCCTGTGGGCTAGAGTGTTGAAATGGAGCAATGGGAGACGCTTTACTGCTACAAATTGGGGAGAGTTTTTGCACTGGTGTATTGCACATGGCAAAGGCAGATCTCAGCAAGCACAAGTGTGCAAAATGATTGTTGCTGAGATGATATATACTCTATGGACAGAGAGGAACCAGAGAATTTTTTAGCAAAGAAGTACCACTGGGGAAAGATTAGCAAAGGAGCTGGCATTTGTGTGCACTGTTCGGACCCCTGTTGGTGTTCAGAATTTAGTGCATAAGTTTTCTTTTTAGCTGATAATGTTTGATCCTGTAAAGTGTTAGCTTGAGTATCTAAAGACCTTCGCTAGCTGTGTTGGCTGAGCTAAATTTGTAATGTTGCAATGGTAATTAATAAAAGTTCATTAGTTACAAAAAAAAAATATTCTATCTAATTAATATTTATTTTAATTACATGTGAAATTATAAGTAATACTTTGTTTAATATGAATTATTTATATTTATACTAGCTTTGTTACACACTTATATATCAACCATATTAAATCTTTAACATTATAATTTTAATAACATAAAAAAGTGTAATAAAATATCAAATAAAAGTCACAAGAGATGCAAGACCCTTTTATATATATATATATATATATATATATATATATATATATATATATATATATATATATATATATATATATAATCATATTAATTTTATTCATAAATACAGTGCACAATTTGATTTATGATAGTGAACAAGTTATTAAAATAATAAAGGAATATTACAATGTAAGACCTGGATCTTGCCAGGAAATTTCCTTTTTCCACAAGATATTGCTCTCTTCCCCTTCGATCAATCCAACATTTTCTTTTCCCACGATAGCGATATTCCTTTGCTACTTCTTGGAAAAAAATGTACTTATTTTGAAATTTATATGATACTTTTCACACATTAATTAGATATAATTTCATTATTTTTTGAAGTTGGAATTTACAACTAGTACATATTTAATAAGAATTGGACTTAGATACCAACCATGTTAACATCTTCCTCAGCGGAAAAAAAAAAAGGTACCGACCATATTAGATTTAAATTTTTTAGTTTAATTTAATAAAATAAAATTATGTAAAACTAGTATGAATAATAATGTAAGCGATAGGAATTTTTTGTCTAAAACTTTATGCACCAAAAATTAGCGACAAATTTCATTTTTAATCGCAAATTCTTCATTATTTTAATATATATTTTTCTATTTATTTTCTGATGTAACACAAAAATCCATCATTATTCCATTATTGTGTTGCTACGAAATGTCATTAAACTTATTATTATTAATTTATCAATTTATCAAAATTAAATGCACCAACACCACTGCAATGTTTATCAATATATGAGAACCTATTTGAAAAGTGAATTCTTAGATATATGAAATTACTTTTGATTACTTATTAAAAATAGTTAAGGATACATATTATGTCCACAAACTTTAAAGTCTTCAATATGAATATTTTCTTTGAAAATGAGTGCTTAATAGAAATTATCTGTAAATAATAAAATACCAAAAATACATAAATATCTTTACAATCATAATAAATAATTGATTTTACATACAAAAATGTTATTTTACTTTCGTTACATACAAAAGTAATAAGTTGCAATAAAATAAATATGAGCTTCATAAATCTTGAGGTTACAACTTACAAGTACATATACAAATGATGTATTGTTAATGATTACCTTTTTCATTTATTTCTTTTATTTGAATGTTAATTGATTCTTAGGAAAATGCCCAAAAATACCCCTATGCTATTCGAAATAGGTTAGATTTACTCTTTGTTATATTTTTTGGCTTATAAATGCTCTTGCCGTTACGTTTTTAGCTCAAAATGCCCGCTAATTATCCAAATAGCTCAAGGATACCCTTCCTACTAATGGTTGTTCCAAAACAAGAGAAAGGGAACCAATTTTGCCTTTTTTTTTTTTTTTTTTTTTTGAGAGGAGGAGAGTGGGGTTGAATTTGTGAGAAATATAATAATAACATATGAAATGAGTAGTATAAACACTTCTAGGTTTAAAATACGTAGTATAAACAATACTACTCCGGTCCAAAAAGAGTGTTCACTTAGCCTTTGTTTTTTGGTTCAAAAAAGTGTCACTTATCCAATCAAGAAAGAATTAACCTTATTTTTTCAGATTTTTCCTTATTAAGTATTAAATGACCAAATCCTAATACCTATATAATTAGGGGTAATTTAGTCAAATTACTAATTTTTACCTAGAAATTAGCATTTTCTTAAGGGGTGTGCAAATGGCTAAGTAGACACTCTTTTTGAACCGGAAGGAGTATTATTCACAATTCACCCGAGTCCGTCACTTTTGTAGGTTAAAAAAAAAAAAAGTTGAACCAAAATAGCACAAAAAAAAAAAAAAAAAAAAAACACATAACTAAGTTTCATGCACGAATTTCGTTCGTGAAAGGACCAAACTGTAAAAAAAAAAAAAAAAAAAGTTTGGCCCTTTCACGCACGAAATTCGTGCGTGAAAGAAGCCAACAAAACTCCCTCCTGCCTTTGTTCTTTGGAATTTTTTTTGAAAAATTAACGTTTTTTCCGTACTTTGCTTGAAGATTAGTCATGTTTCAAAATGCCGGAATATCAATATTTTATATAGAACTTAATATCTTTTTTTGCGTACAATAATATTGGCTCAATACATCAAGTACACCTAAACGTTTGGATCGCCGTTTTAGGGGTTCTAAAGTACCCCCGAAGTAAGTTTTCTTTGTTTGGAAACTTGTTATCTTTAGGTTTAAGCGTCATATTTTATAGGGTTTTGATTAATTTAGGACGTCGCACGAGTTATTATTAATCGACAATCAAGGCTAAGATAACTAATTATCATTAAGAAAATAATAACTGAAAATATATATAATATTAATATAAAATGTACACTTTATTTACAAATACACAATCTCAGGTCCCACATGTGGGAGCCTTTAGAGTACGGCTAGGCCTAAGGCCAACCCCACCACCCCTACCATCATCTCCATCCCCCTTCCTCCTCTTAATCTGTACATGCTCTATGGCATGATCATCCTTGCTTCCCTTCCTTCCCTTCTTTCGACCCGGACCCCGGTTCATAACATGCTTCTTATAGGAGATGACGGTAGGCGGTGGGACTGGGACAAAAGCATCAGGAGTCTCATCAATCTCATCAGGAGACCCGTCTACAGGAGCAGAAAAATGAACCTGAAATAACATATAAACAAGTTAGTTTAGATTTATTCTAAACTAAACAATTAATTAATAAATTATTTTATTTTATTATAAAAATCAAACCTGTGTGTCGACGGCCTCCTAAGATGCCTGGTGAGAGGGCTCCTAAGCTGGCTCCTCAACGGTCTCCTGAGTGGGCCCCGGAATAGGAGATGGGTCCACAGGCCCAGAAGAATGAACATGAAATAACATATAAACAATTTAGTTTAGATTTATTCTAAACTAAACATGAAATAACATATAAAAAAATAATTAATAAATTGTTTTATTCTAAAAATCAAACCTGTGTGTCGAAGGCCTCCTGAAATGCCTGGTGAGAGGGCTCCCAAGCGGCTCCCGGAGCAAGAGATGCAGATGGTGCCGTATCAAACACAAAGTCCTCAAACATGGCGTCGAAGTCCAGATGTAGGCCACCCTGTAGACCACGAACCGGCCGCTCACCCTGTGGATCACGAACTGGTAGATGTGGAAATAAAGGTCAGGGCACATAATCTGAAAAAGGGTCCTGCATATACAGAGGTGCCTGTGAAGTCGACGGTCGGGAAGAAGAAGTCGATGGGATATCTGTAGTCGATGGCCGGTAAGAACTCGGCGGGATCTCTGAAGCCGACAGAGCCTCATCACCTCTGCTAGCCCTAACACCTCTGCGACGGCCACAAGCTCCTCGGCGACCACGACCACCTGCTGCCCGAGGTAGGGCAGCTGTCTGAGGTGGGGCACCGGGAACACGCTCACCGAGACACTCAAAGTCATGTGCATGTCGCATACCAGTCTCAGCAAGCTCAATCATCCGTGCTGCATACTCCACTGTCTCAGGGGCCTTTGTACGGGCAGTGCTCTCATAGCGCATCATTTGAACGGTCCGTACCTGCAAATGTTTGTAAATATTAACAATTGAATAAATTTGTAAAGTAGTACATAATACGATGGATTAAGTTTAAGACTAACAAAACTTACCAGCGCCTCATACGCTCCTGCGAGAGCTACATATCCTAGGCTATCTGGATGACGCCTAGAGGGGTTGCCAATAATGATGCGAGTGATCCGCATGAACCACTCCATGTACACATGGATCGGAGTGTCATGTCCGACCGCTGTTAGGCTCGTCATCCTCGCATCCCAACTCTGGACCTGCTACTGCATATGGAGCTGCCATGCATCATCGACGCCCACACGCTCGTCCCTCACATAGTGGCCGTACGCCCAATCCGTAGCCGCGAGTCTATTCTGTACATACCCAAACTGTCGTAACACGCGGGTCGGGCGCGTGATACTCAACGATATCCATATGTATCAATGGACACCGCGAAATCCACATATGCTGACCAACCCTACAAAATGCCGGCAGCTCATCCAAAATATGATCATACGGCGTCCATATAAAAGCCTGTAAAAAGAATTGAACTAGTTAACAATAAAAGACTAAAATAGTAGCTATGTGGTCTAGCGTGTGAATCCAAAATATGAACATACCGTCTGCGCCGTCATGCGGTCTAGCTGATGCCTAAACGGGAGAAGGCTATGGTGTGTCTCCACACATCGGTATACGCCTCACGACCATCTCCGCGCGTATGGCATCGGCACAGCAAGATAGTTAGCGGGAGGGTGAGCTGCTATGGGCTGAAAAGGTCTCAACCTAATCCACACCCATATCTGATATAGTCATTTAAAAAAAAATTATCAGTTGTCGTTTTAAAAAAATATATTTTGTGTTTAATTACACACACTTAAATATATTACCTGAAGGAGCGAGCAAAATGCAGGGACCTCTACCCTCGTGCCCATAGAACATCGGCAGAATCCTCGATACATGTAGCTCAGCACAGCAGTGCCCCAACTATAACATCCTAACTCTGCGAGATCGTTGATATACCGAAGATACTTCAAGCTCACATGCGAACCCGAAGTGTTCAGGAACAGGATGGCCCTGAATATGATGAGTAGGTATAGACGCGCACGTCGGTCAACATCAGCATGAGGTGTGTCCTCTCCAATCGGATGCTGCATGTCTGTGAGGCGCAAGTGAGCATAAAGGGACGACAACAAAAGACAACTCTGGCCCGAAATATCACCATCCTGAGCCGCGAAACCGGTGAGCCTAGTCAACTCATCCCAGTAAGGCGACAGCACATGAGGCTCCTCAATATACAATGGGCGTCCATCAACCTGTAGCCCATAAATGACCTCTACATCCTGGAGGGTAATGGTAGCCTCACCGGTGCGGCGATGAAATGTGCGCGTCTTCGGTCGCCACCTCTCAATCAAGGCCGTCACTAGCGACCTATCGTGTTGTACCCGACCAACTTCGACGCATCGGTAGATACCGCCCCGACTTAATATATCTAGGACACGAGGATATGGGGGGTGAGCAGCTAAGATCTCCCATACTGAGTCCCCTAATCGGGTACGGACCTGAGCCTCAGGCTGTAGGTCGGATGTCCATATATGCTGCGAATTATGCTCGGGCTGAAGATATTGTAACTCTCGGTCGAAGGGCCCTGGATCAAGAGGGTGGTGATCCATCTGTTTTACGCATTTTAAATCAATCATTAACGAGTAGTATTAGTTATGTAATCTTTTATTGAAAATTATATTAAGAATTGTGGTGACCCATCTGTTTTAAGCATTTTAAATCAATCATTAACAAGTAGTATTAGTTATGTAATCTTTTATCGAAAATTATATTAAGGGTTTTCAATCCTAAACTACGGGTTATTAATCCTAAACTAAAGGTTTTCAATCCTAAAAGATTAAGATTAATAATTAATAAGTCAAATAATTAACAATTAGCTAGCAAACAATTAGCATAAACAATTAATAAATAAAAAATTAACTAACTAATCAAACAATTAACAAATTATTATCATATATTTAATAAATAAACAATTAACTAACTAATCAAACAATTAACAAGTAAACAATTGGCTTAATAAAAACTAAATAAATAATTAGCTAATCTAACAGTTAACAAATACTTAAGTCGCTAATCTAACAATTAACAAATACTAAATAAACAATTAATAAATCATTAACTAATTAACAACAAATAAAAAAAAAAATTAAAAAGGGGGCATTCCTAATTTGCCCCAAAAACGCAAAAAAAAAAAAAAAAAAAAAAAAGCGCAAAACTTTTTGTTTTTCCGAAATCCGCAATGACTACACAATGATCATGCTTAGGGTAATAATACATTTAACAATGTAATAGAAAATTCATAGTGAAATACCTCGATTGAAGTTTTTTTTGAGTTTTCCGAATGAGTTCTACACCGCTCTATTCCGAAATCCAACATTAGTAACTTGTTCCTACACGTCAATATACCAAGAATATTGACTTTCGGGTTGAAAAACAACACGAAAACGACGTTTTTGGGGGTTGGGGACCACTGAATCGCCCTTTAATAGCGGGTCTTTTTTTTTTTTGAAACTGGGACCATGGTGGGGAAGGAGGGTCTGGGGGAGTTTTGTTGGCTTCTTTCACGAGGGCCAAACTTTATTTTTTTACAGTTTGGTCCTTTCACGCACGAAATTCGTGCGAGAAACTTAGTTATGTGTTTTTTTTTTTTTTTTGGTGCTATTTTGGTTCAACTTTTTTTTTTGTGCTATTTTGGTTCAACTTTTCCACCTGTTGTGAGGCAAAAATTGTCACCATTCCTCTTCTACTAAATTTACACCTTAGAACTAATAACTATCTCAAAAGACTATTGTGGTCGTAAAATATCCAATAATATTATAAAAATTAAAAAATATCAACGTACTAATGTCTGTTTCATTAGCAAGCAAGGGTTGCGCCCTTTCCACATTTTATTGTCCATATTTCTTCCTAAAAATATATTATTACTTCTTTAGAGAAAGCAAGGACATATAAAAATAATGAACCACAAATGTTAAGACAAGAAGCTAAGGCTGCGCATACTCTCATAAATACTGAAATCAGAATTTTTGACACTTCCATTTCGATATTACGGTGAACAACCGTTACTAGGAAGGCACTTTTAAGATATTAGATTAATTTAATTATTTTCTACTAATCATTATTCACAATTTTTTTTTTTAAAAGTGAAAATAAAAGGCGAAAAGGAATCACTACATATCTCTAGAATAAGTTCTTCTCTTGAAGAAAGTGCTCAACTAATTTCACGTGATTCTATATACAAATATTAATAGATAATCTTAAAAAAGAAAAAGTAATTAATAGGTCAAAATGCATTAGTGGTGTAAGATGAATTTTGGGAGGAAAGGGTAGAAATGTCATTGACTTCGCATTGATGATTTAGATACCCATGTGAATTTACTATACTACTCCCTCTGTTCATTTTTATTTGTCTTGTATGCTAAAAATAGATATTCATTTTTACTTGTTCAGTTTGAAAAATCAAGAGATAAATTAATATTTCATATCTATTTTATCGTTATTATTATTTATTGAGTTGAAAACTTCAAAGAATTGTTAGTGGTTGCATAACTTTTAAAGTATGTTTGATTGATTTTAATCATTAGATTGCTTAGTAATAATTAGGGGTTGATATAGTAAAATTATTATTCTATTTATGACTTCTTAAGAAATGTGCGAAGTCAATACATGAAAAATTAAAATCGACGGAGGGAGTATAGTTTAGTGCTACCCCCTTTTCTAATTTAAGAGTAATAGATTTTTTGTTTTTGAAATTAACATGATTGGAAAATACAAATCTTACTATAAACTTGGAGTACATAATTAGGAAAACTTGAATGAGGTAACTAATACTCACCACATTCACAATCATGAAGTGTAAGATCACCATGTTCATCAGTCCATGTAATATAAACTTAATTTTTTTTTGTTTGAAATATTTTTGTCTACCAATGACCGTGTCTATGCTGATCACAATATATATTTTGATGTATCGCTTTGACGTAACATTGCACTACTTTGCCAAAATAATTAAAGGTAATAAAAAAATTCCACTCGCTATATAGCGTTTCCTTACTGATGTTATAATTATAATTTTGTAATTTTCTGTTCAAATTCATAGTTTTGTTAACTAATTAATAGTCGAACATTTCTCTTTTACAATATCAAAAGAAAAGATATGTAAACTTGCATTTTCTATTTAGAATCCTGGGAAATTCTTTTGTTGTTTTCCTTTTGTTCCATTTTTCCGTCTGAAATCATGTAGAATTTCACTTTTTTTTTTTTTTTTTTTTTTTTTAATACACAAATTGATGTGATCTGATAAATCTAGAATCCTTTACTGTGATTAGTTATCTGACTATTGTTGCATTACATGTTATTTATTATTTTGGCCATTATTGCTCGGTAAAGTCATTTTCAATTATCATCCATGTACAAGTTTGGATTGTAAATAACTATAGTTAAATTGCTACTGTCTACTTATTTTCCCCTTATGATTTTCCCTTTTTTCGCTTTTTCTTTTATAAAGATATGTGGTCCTCAAATACAGGTTAACTTTTTTTCCTCGGTAGTTTTTCTCACATTCATTGAAACTCTCCTAATTTAGTGTAATCATTTATTTTCTCTTATTTCTTGTTCGGTGAATGTAGATTCAATGAATCAATGTATATTGATGATTATGTACCAAAACTAACTTTAGCAAAAACACACCATTTGGATTTCAAATGATTGGTCTAAACCTGCTTATAAAAAATTAGTTTGAAAAAAGAGCCTGACACAGCAAGTAGGCAGTGGCGGAACTAGGATTTTTACTATGGGTTGAAAAATATAAAGAACTAAACATACGAAGAAGCCAAGGAGATTCCACATCTATTATATATATATATATATATATATATATATATATATATATATATATATATATATATATATAAATGTATATAAAGTGTAATTTTTTGCCGAAGGAGTTCGGATGAACCTCTTCGGCCCAACGTAGCTCCGCACCTGCAAGTAGGCCGTAACAACAGAGAAAATCCTACTCAGACCTTGTGTCTACAATAAACAATATAGTATCTTTTATTATAATTTATAATAAAATTCAAATGAGAATATGATTTAATTAATCATATTTAAATGATATAAAAATTTATGCAAGGACATGCAATCATGTAATTATTAGATTAGTATAAATATTCAATGTGATTGACTTTTTTCCCACCAGACAACCACAATAAACACCTCGGTTAAGCTTTAAGGCAGAGAATGATCCAAGAAATCTGGTACAAATTCAAAAAGTATGTATCGACATGCATGCATGGTTCATGGTTGCAGTTTGAAGGCAAATCCACATTATTAGTTAGAATCGCCTTTGCAATCAAATTAAATAGTAGATAAGTCCAAATAATGAGTCAACAATGTGCTAGACTGACTAGCATCAAATAAGCCGCCGCTATCATTGATGGGTTTCTGAAAATGACAAATTGATCACCATATTTTGACAACTAGCTCGTTTCGTGACATTTTAACGACTTGCTCTGTATGATTAATTAGCAACCAATGAGTAATATTCCTAATTAGACTTCTTTGGTTATCACACTTTTTTGGAAGAATGATGCCTTCGTTTAGTGCCATAGGTACCTCGTTCGTTACCGAAATTTAAATTTGATATGTTTAAACTTTTAAGTAATTAGTTTCATAATTTAATATTTGTTAAAATTTTAAAAATTCTCTATTCATATTTATGATCCCTATCGAAAACACTATGTTAATTAAAAACTTCAATTGCACCCTTTGAATACGGCTCCATCTCCTATATATGGCCCCACCATACCCTTTAGAGAGCTATACAAATGTTTGGAAGCCCGGATGGATTTGTGGAGTATCCCAGGGAATTCAAGACTTATGCCGAATGGACGGCCACCAGACCTTTAGCTTTTGCCATTTGCTTTCTAGGAACCATAGTTTTTTCCAAAGATTGGTCCTTAGCCATGGACACCCGAGTCATTTCGGTCGCCCATTCCATCTTCTACGGCATAACCCAACAAGAAGAAACCAAATACTTTGACATAACCCCAATCATACTAGCCGATTTGTACCAAGCCTTGAGCCTCTACCGGAATTACTACAAATACTTCCAAAGCTGTAACTTACTCCTGCAATGGTGGATCCTCAAGCACCTGATCAGGGTTAAGGGTGAACAACACTTAAGTAAGCCGGCCAAAAGGGATGGTCTTCGGGATTTTTGTCCAAACTTCGGAGAACAAAACAAACAAAGTTGGACATTCACCTTTTCGAGATTAAAGGAGGAAAGCATTTAATGGATGCTCCACGACTTCGTGTCCAGTGAAGTTGTGGTTAAGGGAAGAAAGTTTCCATTCTTACCACTTATGGGAATTCGAGGGATTTTCCCTTATACGCCCGCTAGGGTCTTGAGACAATTTGGAAGGATCCAAGTCGTGCCCCAGATTTGAGGCATGGGGGATTTTATCATTGACTATGACATTGATAGACCGCCAAGAGCTTTGGATTGCATACGAGAATGGAAGGGTCGCATGATTTAGGGTCCCGATGTTGCGGGTCTATATTTTTCGATTTGTAATTGTACTTGCCTCATTTTAAAGGAAAGTGTCCTAGGAAGTACGGTTGTCAATCGTACCGGGAAAAAGGAAAAATATACCTCTACGTGATGGTGCTCTAAATGGACTTTATTTTTTTAGAACCGCCACCTAATTTTTAGGAAATTAGGAAAAATTAATTCGAAAAGGGTTCATTTAAAACGGCTAAATTTTAAAAGAAACCTAATCTAACAAAAGTATGGGCAAGGGTTCTGGTGATCTCCTGGGGAAGGTGTTAGGTATCCCGGTATTAAAGATCCGTAAAATACGGTTAACCTACGGGTTCTAATAGTATGCCTTTGTAGATATAATTGTTTATAGTGAAGAATTGTTTCGGCTTATATTTCCACAACAAATAATTTAGTCATTCATGCAAGATATACCACGTTTCAAGAAATGAAAGTGGTAAAATTTTGCCTGAAATTGGACGTTTGGGTGTCGGACTAGAACACTTAGGTGAATACCCGAAGGCTCTTAATCCAAGTAGGACCCTACGTCAGTCCACCAAAAAATAGTTTTGAAAATATATTTTTTAAGCATAGAAAGTAGTTTTTAGGAAAATAGCTTTAGGCATACTATTATAGTACATATATTAATCGTATTCTATATATATAGTCCATTTTATTTTTTTTATTTTTTGTCAAGTTTTATTCAGGTTTTATTTTTTTTGTCTAAGTCTAAGTAGTCACAATCAGTCCCGCAAATTCTGAACATCGGTCTGAATCAGTCCATATGTCACAAGTCCACAGGTTTCATAAATTTTCAATTTAGTCCTTAATTTCATAAAGAATCGGCAGGTTTAATCCTTTTGTTCAAATGCGCCCCAATTTCAAGTTGATGTCTCAAAGCTAGTCTTAATTTTTTGTAACAAATTCATTTTTTGTGGCGACTTTAAGATTCGTGATAATCCTATAAGGGTTCCAATTGATAAATAAATACACAAGTACAAAATTTAAATGCGCAAATAAGGAAATAAGGACATTAGGCCGACCAAGCCCAAATAGAAACAAGTATGCAACGGGGTGTCTTTAGGGCCCAAAAATTACGTATGCTCCAAGAGAGGTTGACCCGATCTAGATAAGTTAATGAGCCTCATTGAGGCCCACCTACGGGTTTAGGTGGACAACATACAAACGGGTATACATAGTATTAGTACATGTTCGTAAATCAAATTGTATAAAGTTAAAATCAAAATAATTATTACAAAGCCAAAAGGAATTGTAACCCATTGGGCCTAGCCCATTAATAATAATCAATGACATCCAACAGCCCAAACAGTCCATATATAAAATAAGCCCAAAAATAGTAGTAAGGATAAGTCAAACAATAGAAACGCAGATGACAAGCCCAAGCTAAAAATTTCCTAAGTGTTAAGAGGTAATATACATGATATACCACAGGTATACTACTCCATTTTTTCTCAAATTTTTTTGTAAGTGTCAAAGCTGTAATATACATGATTTACCACTGACATACCTATTAAAAATAGAGAGCAAAACCCATAAAAGGGCATACCCTTTATACACCTGATATACACCATACATTCAGCTGATTATCATCACTCAAACATCTTACTTAAAGCACTATAGAAAATTTTAAAACTACCTAATGATTCTAACAGTCTCCAAATTCATATTTCATTATATCAAAAAAGACCAATACAAGCTGGCACAGTCCTCTAGGACTGGTTACAATCATAGAACAAAAGAGTCACGTGGTCCTTTAGCAAGCAACAAAGAGAACTTAAGTGGCTTTAGACAATGCAAAATGTAGACAATGCCTAGACACAATAGACGCTTGAAGTTCATGCAATCAACTATGACAATGCCAAGAAGTGTATGGTTGGTTTTAGCATGACAAATAAGTAACAGCAACAATGGCAGAGTAGGGAGAGCACAATAGTACAAGAGCAAAAGTGACAAGGCAAAGGTCCCAATTATCATATTCAAAAATCTTAACTTCTAGCCCTCTCTAGGAGGTCAGTAGCTAATAGGGGCAAGGTGATACATTATCTAGTCAAGAATCCATTTTTAACCAAGAAGGGATTGGACCAAGTGCCAGCAAACTATTTTCTTAATCCATCCCCCTCACCAGAAGCCACAGAGGCCAGTTCTTATTACTTACAACCATTTTATGCCAATTTTAGCTTAAGCAAGTTTAGCTATCAGTCAGGTTTAAAGTACAAGTCCCATAAGTGGTCTAACAACAATGGATCCTATAAGAATACTAGGACAAGAATCTCAAATGATGATCTAATATCAGTTTATTCTCAGGATGGCACAAATGGTCTAAGGACCTAAGGGTGGATAAAAAATGACCAATGCAAGTTTAAGGAAATTCCAATTAGGGAGGCAATCAAGACAAGTTATAGAAGGCAAAGGGGATCTAGATGATGCATGATACTGTTCCTAGGCTTAAAATACCAAGTAAACATGTCATGGTCACCAACAGTCAGACAGAGGTGGAAACCATGTATATAGGCTATAGAAAACCATAAGTTAGTTATAGAGGCAGGTACAGGTGAGCAAGTACTATAGCTGTTCCTATAAAGGTAGTTTTTGATTTCACTTTTAGCATGGCATTGAGTGTAAAAGTTCATAATCCAAACATAGCATAAATCAAAGAAGGCATGACACACTTTTTAGATGATAAAGCAAGTAGTGTTGGTAGTGACGAGACAAGGAAGTGAAGTAGTACAAGATTGAGGTAAAAGAGATAGAAGTCAGGCCAGGGGCCATATTCATAATCCTTGTTTTAATCTCTCTAAGGGGGTAGGGGGAATCAAGAAGAAAAAAGTGATGAATTGACCAGCCATGAGTTCATTTTTAATTAGTAGGAAACCGAATCAGTGCTAGGAACCCTTCCTAAGCTAGCCTGCACTTATCCAAAAGTCATAGTGGCAAGTAGTAGGTCCAAGTCCTTTCGGGCTAGTCTTAGTTTAAACAAGTCAAGGTGTCTAGCAATGCAAACCACAAGTTATCAACTAATCATAAGAAATCAACTCAACACATAATAGGCCTTAGGAGGTACCAGTGGAGTTTCAAAAGGTGGTCTGACCTCATTCCCAGAGTTACACAAGTAAGCAAAACATAAGGCAAAATCCAAACCAGATCCAACAAGCTACATCAAGGACAAAGAGGGAACATGATGCTTTCCTAGGCCCAAGTTCAAAACAACCATGGTCATAACAGATCACATATGATAGGAGGTTTCAAGTAGGAGAAATGATAAGCTCCAAGGAATCAAAGCTAGAACAAAAAGGATTCATGGCACTGTCCTAGGTGCAAAAAATGGAGCATTTAGACATGTCTTGATTCAAGCAAGTAGCGAGAGTAGAGAATCCAATATATGAATCCTCTAAACAAAAGCTTCCAATTGAGTAGCGAGGGATAAATATAGATAAACATGTGCTATAATTAGACTTTTGAGAGTAGTTTAACCTTTATTTCCAATCCATTCACCCTCGCCTCTATGTGATCCATGTTATACAAGAAATCTCGAAAGCCGTATATATATATATATATATATATATATATATATATATATATATATATATATATATATATATATATATATATATAAAGCAATCTTTCGGGAAAACTACAAATAAATGGAGTACACAGAAGTATCAGAAATTCAAAGACAAGACCACTGTCCCCCAATCCCTCTTGTTTCAACCTTGACATAGAAAACCAAGGTTTTTTTTTACTCATTCATATCTATTATCTACTCTGAAAAGTTTCAAAAAAAACATGATCAACAAATACACACAATGCACCTAAGGTTTAAGACTCTTAAGCTCTTCAAAGACCAACAAGATAAGCTACTTTTTTTTTTCTTTTTTAAAAGAAAATTCTCAATCTAGACAGTCTCATAACTCACTAAAACAGATTCAAGAAAAATCATTTTTCATCTTCATATACTTTGTCATATCTAGGAGTGACAAAACAAGACACTAGCCAAAGCAAAACAGTCATAAAAACACACAAACATTCGTCCTATGGTTTTACAAGTCACATAGCCAAGACAGAAAACCCAGATTCATTTTAAAGATTTTCAGAATCAGCTAAGTTCATTATTTCCATGGTAGTATCCAGAATCTAGGTAAACAATCCTTTTAAGAGAGATCTTTCAAAAGCCAATTTCAAGGGAGTTTGAAGAAAAAGTTCATTTTTATATCAAATCCTATCTCAAGGAGTCTGAGTATCTAGTATGTTCAGAGTTTTATGCTTGCAGATCACCCATAAGTTCTCAAAGGGTAATTCTAAGTTTAGCTACCACAAGCAAACAGAATTATAGGTTCTGTTAAGTCCAAATATGCAGAAAACAAAAGATAAGCCTATTATTCAAAAATTTTAAATTATTGCTCAAACGCTTCTTCAAAGGCTCATTTAAAGCTAACACAAAGGCAGTCTTGAAAGAAAGTATACACAAGTGGACCTTTTTTTTTTTAGAAGAAAATCAAGACTGAGGTTCATTTTAAGACCTATTCTTATCATGTGGCTATCTTAAACCATCGTAAGGCATCATTTAGGCTAAGCCTAGTCTACTGATAGTTAACAAAGAGACAGGGGCCATTTATACCCTTTGAAATAGCCTTGGTGAAGAGCATTGACAATAAACCATAGGCATCACATATTCCTCTTTCCACTAAGACCAATGTATACATAAGATTTATAACTAAAGAGTGGTCCTAAAAGAATCAGTATGAGACTAAGGTGAACACAACATCTACAAGAACTCAACAAGACACAGAAAAAATTAAGAAAATGCTTCTGAGACCCTAAAAGCAGTAAAGCAACAACTATGGTTTGAGGCTGACATCTCTACCTCATTTCAACCTATTTGAACTTTAATCTTATTAGTTAATGCTCCTAAAAACCCTTTTACACTTTGTTATAATGATACTGCCCATAACAACCTCAAATTTCCAGTAATATAATAAACCAACATCCAAAACCAACACCTACCTTTAATTCTTTATTCTTAAAACCTAGTAACTAATGATAAAAAATTTAAAAAAGAACTTCATTATGCTAGTATTATAACACAATAACATGATAAGCACAATGAAACAGCAAACAAACAGCCTTTATACCTACATGAACAACATCAACATATCTATACCAACTAGATGCATGAAACAGTAACTCTAAAAACAGCTTTTAAACAATCATTCACAAACAAACAACCTTCATACTAACATGAGCAACATAAACATATATATGCCAACTAAACTCATAAAACAATGACTTTAAAAATAGCTTTTAAAACAATCATTCACAAGTTAATACATAGGATAAGCTAGAGATAGGAATAAAATGAACTAAAATGGAGTATTACCTTTTCGTGGGGCAACCCGAAGATCAAAAGAAGATTCGATCACACTTCAAGAAATGAAAACCTTTTCTATCCTTAGATTACTTTTTTCCCTTTTTTTATATTCTCTTATATATTCACCAACTGTATAGATGAAGCATAGTAAATTTTTAGGGATCGAAATCTGCCCTCCTCTCTCATTTTCTCTTGCTATTTATAGCCAAAACCTTATAGGAATCCTAGGATAACATAGAAGGACACCTGGACCCCCAAATTCCCAAGGTTTGTGCCCTATTCCCATTTCAAAAATAAAAATCAGACAGGACAAATGAAATATTAATAAACTTTTACCCTAAATCCAATAAAAATTTACAAAAATTAGCTAAATACAAGGAATAGTACATATGCCAGAACAAAATCTCCCATGGTACAATTCAAACCGAGCTATTAGGAATTACCCTAGGTTTTTCTCCGCACAAGTGCATGTGGTGCACAAGATGGCTAGGGACTCAAGGTCCCGCCCATGGCGATCATCATGCATGGGTAAAACCCAAGCAACACCCATAATTATGGCTCAAACGATGCAAACAATTAGAACTAAACGAAATAAAACCTGGTAATCACAAGAACACATAAGAGGACACAGAAGCCCCCCTCTAATTTGGGTAAAAACGACCAAGAAAATGCTGTGAAACGCCGCCAGCGGCGGTCCAAAGACAAACCCTAGAAGTCGCCTGAAGGAGGGAAGAGGAAAGAAGGTCGGGGTCCAAATGAGGAAATGTGGGAGGGGGGGGGGGTTGAAAGTTTATTTTATTAAACTTTCACCCTTTTAATAAAAATCACCCCCCTCCCCCCCACAAAGTTTTTAAAGCATTTAAATTAACCCCCCTTTCCCCAATTTAAATTAAATAGAGACTAAATATTATAAATACACATATAGCTAAATAAAATAGTTCCTTCGGCTAATTAAAATTTAAAACCTGTAAATTTAAAATATTAGCTTCAAAACAAGCCTAATATTGATATAGTTCCGGGGATTATTTAAAAATGTAAAAAATGCGGTAAAAAATGAGCCGTAATTCATACATCGTCTTAATTAACAATTTTTCCGAGTTAAGCGTAGCGGGATATGTATTTCCTTTTGAACTATGAAAGTAAATAACTCGTAATTTTCTTACAATTGTCAATCTTTACAGAATAATAATTAAATGTCAATTTTTGCAATTTTCTCAGGATTTTGAAATTTTAATTTTTTGAGCGTGCATCCCTGTTTGACTCGGGAATTTTGAAAATTAAAATACGTGTCTTATGAGGTGAAAATTAGGTGTCAACAATTGCCCCTTTGGAGTTCGAGGATGGAAAGGCCATCCTTGAGCTGCGAATTTGACAAACCTAATTTTTACCGAATAATAGAAATTACAGCTCTTTTCGCGCAAAATTTCGCAAATATGGCCGGACCCTGATTTCTGGGCTTCCTATATATCTCAGGCTGCATGAGAATTCAGGCCGTTTGTAGTTATGACTTTATGAGGACTATAAAGAGTTTTCTTTAAACTATCTCGAGGTGTCTCGAGATAATTTTAGGAATATGGCCGATCCTCGAAACTTGAGTAGCCTGCATATCCCTGGCTTTGGGAATCAGGCCAATTGTAGTTCGACTCGATGGCTGGAAAAGGAATATCCTTTTATGTGCGAATCCCTTTGGCTGTTTCCGGTTGAAAATTCGAACCGGAGGCGGTTATTTTTTCTGGAAAGGATTTATTAGGGTTTAGTCACTTGAAGTGATGTTCCAATCTTGGTGTAGAAAGCTTGACTCTCGTACACAATTTTTAACCGGTTGCCCAAGAAAAAGTTCCACGTATGCTCCACATGTTTTGAATCCGGCTTTTGCTTCCATCTTTGGTAGCTTGTAACCTGTTTCCAAATGCTGAGTCCTGCGTGTTAGTCTTTTTTGAAAATTTTGATTTTAATGTAATCATACCTGAGTGGCATTTTGCCATTTTGTTGATATTGAAGTCATCCTCCGATATTATGTCCGTCTTTTCGCAAATGCTTGTCCGTCTTCTTTCTTTCCTCTTGTAAGTGTGTGTTTTTCATGTATTTTTTGAAAAACTGATCTACTCTGGATAATAATCATGATACTTTGACCGGTTGTCATTTTCAGATGTTTTCATTGTTCAATGATAACTTCCGTTGGGATCTGGGTCAGGCTATACCGCAATTTTGTGAAACCTACACACCCCAGTCCGGTTGTCATTTTCGTAAGTAAGATGCTACTAATGAAAACCATGTTTTCAAGTGTGGGGTCATTTTTGTTTCTTATGACATCCGCCACCCCTGAAAATTTAGAGTCACATCATTTTCACATATTGCGGTGACTGCCGCAAATCTGGTGTCGACTGCATCGTTATTCTCATACGAAGTCTACGGTATACCAGTTCGGGACTACATCACGTATAGTAAAAAATACCCAGATGTAGGCTGCATATCAGAGTGAAGTATCATATTCCTTTCATGATGACTACTAACCTCTGTGTCCAGAATTAGAACATTTAGTCAGAATATTCAAGTTAACTACTGCATACTCAAGTGCGGAGCCTTTTCTTATGACTACCACTATCCCCGAACCAGATTACGTTAACTTGAAATAAAGCTGTGAGAGCGACCGCAAATCTTGATGTAGGAATCATATTCGTATTTCAACGATTGTGGACGTCAGCCTCGGAATTATGCTACCTATTTTTGGCTATACATATGGATGACGACTCAGCCCTTTCGGCACGTAGTCGATTAATCCATATCATCATCTTGAGGAATGAAGCTTACCTCGACGGCAAGACTAATGCCTTCCTTTTTTGACTCCGGGGAAGAATGCCCGCCCGTCGATAGGGTTCACATCTTCTAAAAGGACTAGACTCGATTGTGAATACGGCATTGCAATACCAATATCAACGCGTCGTCTTCAAATTGTAGATTTTTAAAACGTCTAATCAGTCAATGTATTAAGGCAAGCCATGCGACGTCTAGGCCGGGGTCTCAATACCTTGACACCATACTGTTTAGTGGAGACCAGGCTTTAGGTAAACCGTGATTATATCCTTCAGTATTCTTAAAATTTTCTTTTGTGAGGGCTTATCAGCGTAAAGCCAGCTTTACTTAGGGAGGGCTTCGTTATCCTTTCGTATACTTTTTTGTGGCGTTATTCCTTGAAGCTTCTTCTTCACTTGGCTTGTTGTCGTTATCATATTTTAAACATCTTAGCAGACAAGTTAGTGTAAAAAATATCCATGCTTGTTTGTTCCTGCATCCACAAAAAATTTTGTCAGTTTCCTATATGTTGACCGCTCTCCCTGTGCATGGACTTCTCCCGTTCACACTTAGGCAGGAAGGAATTCTCAATTTCCAAAGAAAATCTTTTATTATCTTTTTTAACAAAGTTGAAATTTTTTGGGCAATGATTTTGGAAAACACATATGTATATTTGGTATAGTATACATGTTTCGAAAATGATATATTTATACCTGGCCTTTTAATGTCATGACATTAGTTACACAAATAAGGTCTTCCGTCTCTTCTTTTTCTTCTTGATCTCGACTTGTGAAATTTTCGAATCCCTTTCGAAAATTTTGCCCCAGTTTGTATACCTCTTTGTACCAACTCAAATTTCGCTATATCAAAGGAATTTTTGAGACCTTCTCAAAAATTCTACCCCAGTGTAAGTGTGTACTTGTCAATTCTGAATTTTACTGTGCTTGAGGAATTTTTGAGATTCTTCTAAAAAATTTTGCCCCAGTGTAGAAGTTTTAATCAATTCCTTCCTTTGAACTTATGCATTTAAAGAATTTTTGAGGTCCTCTAGAAAATTATGCCACAGTTTCCTTGTGGGGTTACTTTTAACTCTCTCTTGCTAAAGCATTTTTGAGGTTTGCTAAGATTCGTTGGGAATTTTGTTTGGAATGACCGAGCTCGGGAGAGCACCTACGTATCCCACTTTGGGAATCAAGTCGAAACGTAGTTCAGGGTAAACATATTAGAATTTTTTCTGGTGAGACTGAACTCAAAAGAGCACCTACGTATCCCAAATGGGAATCAGGTCATAACGTAGTTCAAAATACATAATTTTGGATTTTTGGGTTAAAGCGACCGAGCTTGGAAAAGCGCCTACGTATCCCCTTATAAGTATAGGGAATCAGGTCCTCGCGTAGTTCGTACATAATTTGGATTTGGTTTTTCTAAGGAAAAAAAAATACAAAATTACAAGCAGAGGGAATGCAATTAAAGTAACATAAACTATAAAACTCCGGATCTTCGTAGTCATCTTCTTCTTCACCCGTAGCACCTCTTGATGGCATCTAAATTGATTGCCCTTGGCCACTCTTGACCATCCATCTCAGCAAGTACCATGACTCCTCCTGATAGTACTTTTCGCACCATATAGGACCCTTGCGAGTTTGGTGCGAATTTTCCTTTGTATTCTTCTTGATTAGGGAATATTCGTTTGAGCACCAATTGCCCAATTTGAAAAACCCTGGCTCTCACATGCTTGTTGAAAGTTCGCGCCATTTTTTGTTGGTACAATTAACCATGGCAAACAACAATCATTCGCTTTTCATCTATCAAAGCGCTTATTCATACCTCTTGCGGATCCTTTCTGCATCGTCTAACTCATCTTCTTGTATGATTTGAAGTGAAGGGATTTCTACTTCGGCTGGTATTGCTACTTCAATGCCATATACCAACAGGTATGTGGTGGCCCCAGTTGAAATCCTGGCAGTAGTGCGGTATCCCAGTAATGCATAAGTCAGTTGTTCATGCCAGTATTTGTAGTTATCAATCATCTTTTTGAGGTTCTTCTTGATTTTTTTGTTGGAAACCTCTACAACGCTATTCATTTATGGCCGATATGAGATTGAATTATGGTGAGTGATTCAGAATCACGCGTACACATTTCTTTCATCAAGTGGCTGTTCAAATTAGCCCAATTGTCTGTTGTGATTGATTCTGGGATGCCGAATCGGCATATGATGTTGTTGCACACAAAAATCTGCAACTACTTTCTTTGTTACTGATGCATAAGATGCTGCTTCAACCTACTTGGTGAAGTAGTCTATGGCAATCAAGATGAAACGGTGTTTGTTTGACGCAGCTGGCTCAATCGGTCCTATGAAATCTATGCCCCAAGCGGCGAATGGCCAAGGCGACATAATAGCATTCAGTTCTGTCGGACGGACCTTTATCAAATCTCCATGAATTTGACACTTGTGGCATTTCTGGACGAATTTGCTACAATCGTTCTCCATGGTCATCCAAGACAAACCGCTTAAAATCTTCTTTGCTAGCACGAGCCCATTCATGTGAGGCCCGCAGGTTCCAAAGATGCACTTCTTCAATCAGTCTTGTGGCTTCGATTAAGTCAACACATCTCAAAGAATCCCAAATCTGGGGTTCTTTTGTATAGAACATTCTTGTTGAGGAAGAAACCATTCGCCAATTTTCTGATGGTCTTCTTCTGATTGATGGTGATTCCTTCAGGATATTCTCCTTTTTCTAAGAATATTTTAATGTCAACGTACCAAGGTTTTCCATCAGTCTCTATTTCTATAAAAGCATAGTGAGCTGGTTGATCTCTGATTTCAACTTTGACAGGATCAATGTATCTACTGTCGGGATGCTGAATCATGGATGCTATTGTTGCTAATGCATCAGCAAACTCATTTTGGGTTCTTGGTATATGTTTGAACTTGACTTCTTGGAACCGGTCTGCCAATCTTTGCACAAGTCCGACATACGGTATGATCTTCTCATTTTTGGTGGCCCACTCTCCTCGAACTTGATGAATCAACAACTTCCTTATCGACATTGGCTAGCGAAAGATGTACCTTAGGGGGTCCATTACTGAAATTAGATGAGTTGTGTATGCAACTATATAATGGCTTAATTTATGAGACACCCATGTCAGAGCACAACACGTCTTTTCTACCAAGGAATATCTGGATTCACAGGGTGTGAACTTCTTACTAATGTAATAGATGACTCTCTCTTTCTTCCCTGTTTGTTCATTTTGTGCTAACATGCACCCAAAAGCATTTTCTAATACTGTCATGTACAGCAGCAAAGGACTTCCCAACCTTGGCGGGACCAAAACAGGTGGATTTGATAGGTACCTTTTGATCGTGTCGAAAGCCTTCTGATAGTCTTTCGTCCATTTTGTTAGAGAATCTTTCTTGAGGAGTCTGAGAATTAGTTCTATAATTACTGTGGACAGAACGATGAAGCGTCCAATGCAATTCAACCATTCTAAGAAGATTATGAACTTTTTCTTTGTTTTTGGCTGTGGGAGTTCTTGAATTGCCTTGATCTTCGTGGGATCCAACTCAATACCACGACGACTGACTATGAATCCTAGTAATTTTTTGGTAGGCACTCTGAATGCGCATTTTGCAGGATTCAACTTCAAATCGTACTTGCGGAGCCTGTCAAAGAATCTTCTTAAATGTCCAAGGTGGTCCTCACCCACTCGGGACTTGATCATGACGCCATCCATATACACTTCAATCTCTCTATGCATCATATCATGAAAAATGGCGGTCATTGCCCTCATGTAAGTAGCGCCAGCATTCTTGAGCCCAAAAGGCATTACCCGGTAATGATATACTCCCCATGGTGTGATAAATGCCGTCTTTTGAGTATCTTCTTCATCTATTAGTAGCTGATGATAGCCCACATAACGTGATCCACAAAAGATTGCACCTCATGCTTAGCGCAGTTGTCAATGAGTATGTGAATGTTCGTGAGTAGGAAATTATCCTTTGGGCTAGCGCAGTTAAGATCACGATAGTCTACACAGATCCTTATTTTCCCATCTTTCTTTGGTACCGGGACTATGTTTGCTAACCAGGTCGGGTATAGTGTCACCTTCACAACCCCTGATTGAATCTGTTTTTCTACCTCTTCTTTAATTCGATGTCGAGATCGTGCTTAGCCGGCTCGATTTTTTACTTTCTGGGCAAATCCTTCAAGGATCGGCAACCTATAGGCAATAATGTTTGTACTCAAACACGCATATTAACGTATGACCAAGCGAAAACATCTTCATATTCTTTCAACAAGCTCCGATACCCTTCTTTCTCAGTTTCTGTCAAATGCACACTTATTCTAGTTTCCCGAACCAACTCCTCATTTCCTAGATTAACTGCCTCTGTTTCCTCTAGGTTTGGCGTTGGTCTATTCTCATATTCCTCTTCGACATCTATCAACCCCTCTGGTTCAGTTATCTCCTCTTCTTGGTCGTTGTTTTGTTCGTCGACATTTTTACTTGTTTTGTAGCATGTCATGACATTATTTGCGGCCTCTGTATTATTACCGCAAAACAAAATAACATGATTATCAATCACGTAAAAGCAATATATATATATATATATATATATATATATATATATATATACGGGTAAGTAAAACGATTTTGTCTTATTGCAAACTTTGAGGCGTTGTCATTAAAATTTTAAAAGGAGTGATACAAGCTGTGGTCCTGACTCGGAATGGAACATCGAGCCATTTCCGTTATTAAACAACACGTAATAAGAAAAGATGAAAAGGTGACAAGTCGGGCCTCAAAGCCAACTTTTGACGTTTTTCTGAAAATGAGCATTCTTTCTACCACAGAGTGAACAACGGGGTAGAAGTCCATCCACTTGTTGTTTCCCCTGGCTCAGCTCGATGAATCTCCAATGCTTCGAAGTATTCTTCAATGATGGCTGCACATTCCTCTTCCCAAAATAACATACTTAAACCCTCTTTTGGATCTTTCCTGTTGTGACTCAATGGGCATGCTGTGAAGGACTGGTATAGATGAGGGAACGACTTTCTCATTTCAATGGGACCTCTTGGTGTCACGACCCAAACCGATGAGCCGCGACGAGCACCCGATCACTACTGATCGAGCACCCCTAAACTCACTCCCACTCTGTACTAAACAATTTGGTGGCCCCTTTTGACTGATATTCCACTGGTACCGTTCGCGGTAGCAGTTATACGATAGATCTTATCTCAAAATTTCACGAAACATGCATATGGATATGTGTATGTGAGCATACTAGCAGAGGATGACAACACAGACCAACTTGGTCACCGTATATACTATTCACAAAATTAAGGGACAACTGAAAGCACATGATGACCCCCACTATATATACACTGTCTACAGACCTCTATGGAATATAGACTACACAAAGGACAGGATAAGGCCCTACCATACCCATATATGTACATGTCAAGAGGCATACCAAAGGGCTATAGCTCCGGTCCAAATGGAGCTTGCTGGCTGGAACTGGAAAGAGGTCCTATGGGTCTGGCTCACCCGGCTGACAATCTGAACCTGCGGGCATGAACGCAGCGTCCACAAGAAGGGACGTCAATACGAGCAGAGTACTGAGTATGTAAGGCATATATGATAACATAATAAGGAAATATAGAAGACATAAGAAGATAGTATAACTGCGACTGCTTGCCTCTTGCGGCGGAATCATGCATGCTCACTTTTACCTTTTAAACATATCACACATGTATACATAAACTGTCTGAATCAAATAACATCATTAGCCCGCGTCTGGGGTAATCATCTCATGACGCCCACTAGTGGTGCTGCCCGTGCCATATAGACACGGTATATAAGCCGCCTGCCTTAGCGGTGCTGCCCGGCCATCTAGGCGTGGTGTAATCATCATCATATACTTCTCATGAAGCATGCATAGGAGCTCAAGTAAAAACTGTAACTCTATCAGAGTGACGTAAGGTCGGTAATCTCCGATTATGTTATGGAGTAATCATGATCGTCATGTCCCACCTTGAAGGAACTAGCATTATGAGGTGAGACTGCCAATAATGAATAACATCAAAGGAAAACATAGAATAAGATCATAAATCTCATAAAGCTTTAATTCATAAACTTTGGAATCTTTAGAAATAGAGTCATCATCATCATTATTATCATAAAACACATCTCTTCTCTATCTCATATGGAGCTCTTAATAATGTTGAGCTTTCAACTCTTGGGATGTAAGAAGGTCATGGAAATATAAGGAAGACAATAATATACGAATCATGCCTTTGAAGGAAAGGGGACTAGCCTTATATACCTGAAAATTCACGTCTCGGCTCTTCCACCTATTTTCGGTCTTGCAATCTACATATAAGACCATTCATGCTATAATTAGGTCCATTGTTATATACTTATCCTAAGCCTTCAAATAAATCTTTCTAGAATCTGCCGAAATTTCGGCAGCATCTCCTCTGTTTATATGCCTAGCCAAAATCGTAATTTAGAAACCAACAACAGCAACATCAATACCAACATTAACAACATCACTTTCAATACCAACATGTGCCATAAAATAGCCCACACGCTGTTTTCCAACTTCCATAACTAACCAACTCACTATACAATTATCTAACGACTTTATCTTCGTAAATAAGCCTTAAATAATACCAAAAGAGAAAGATTCATACCTTTTTCTTGTCCAAACAATAATATCTTCAAGATTCCACCTTTAATCCAAGCCAAATCCAACGCAAAATAATACCGTGATCACAACTACGCACTATCCGAGCCTTGATTAAGCAAAATCACTTCAAACCCTCAACATTTTTATGACATAATTGCCCTTTGTGTTGCTGCTCTCAATCTGATTTTTTTTGGTGAAAAAAATAGGGTTTTGCTCCTTTTATAAGGTTCAAATTCGGGAGGGGGGGGGGTTCACCGTAGCGATCTTAGCAGGTTGGTACTGTAGCACGCGTTTCTGCTCTGTTATCCGAACTTGTAACATTCATAATTCTCTACTCCGATGTCCTATC
The DNA here is from genome assembly GCF_029784015.1 of Lycium ferocissimum. Taxonomy (NCBI): domain Eukaryota; kingdom Viridiplantae; phylum Streptophyta; class Magnoliopsida; order Solanales; family Solanaceae; genus Lycium; species Lycium ferocissimum. The sequence continues at coordinate 53,544,605 of NC_081346.1, forward strand.
GACAAGCGGTTTGTTGTGTTAGAAACTAGACTCGACGAATTTCATTTTAGGCTTTTGTTTCACGTCAAAACACTTCATATTCTAAGAGATATTCTTCCCTCAAGTTGGACCAAAATTATCACATGAAACCTTACCCATCTTTTCTCCAAAGTCGTACTATTCCATTTCTTCCAGTCATTTCCTTATAAAATCTTCCAGTATACCTTATATACATCCTTCACTCATTAAATATACTTAATAATGCTTGTTCCTTATATTCCAAAGTGGTTTTACTTAACCATACCTCAACGTACTTATGTTTCAAATTTGATAAGTGCTTCTTCGAAGATACGGGGTGTAACATTCTTCCCTCCTTACAAACATTCGTCCTCGAATTTTGTAGTGTGCCGATCCTCAATATCTTCATTGAATTTTTTGTTCGACTACCGTATACTTATACTATAATTTGGTCAGTTTTGTTCCGTTCTTCTTAGCTCTTTATCAAATTCATTTGTGATTCGTACAGTCCTCAATCCTTATATATATAGTCACAAATCAACTAGTATTCCGTTCTCATTCTGTCTCCATTCCTATGGTTTAACTGGCCACGCCACAGTTACTCGTCTTCCTGCGAGCGTCTTTCCTCTTCGTTCCTCATTTCTTTAATAATGGATAACGCCCTTGCTCGAATCAACACTTTCTTTTGTTGACTCCTCCGATACTATCTTGGCTATCCCTACTTGTACTTGTTGAGCTTAGATACGTGCTAGATTATCCCCTCGTAATTCATCAGCCAAGCTCTCTGATTCATCATAAATTTTCTTATACTAACGTCCAGTTGCTTGTTCAGCGGTACTCTGCTACTGACAAATCCTTACTCTTAACGGTTACGTTTCTTCAACTATCCGTTTTAATTTCTTTCCATGATCAGTTATAACCATATCCTAAATACAATTTCTTAAATACGTACATTCCTAATGTTCCATCACCATCTTTATTATTCCTCGTAGTAGGATTATATATCGTGATGAATTAATAATCATAGTTCAAACTGGTCTATAGCTCACAATATCTTCGAGTTCTTGTCAAAACTCTCCCTTTAAATCTTTTGCCTCAAATCTTGCAATATAACTTATAATTATAAAGTTAGGGCAATCCTCACTTTACCACAGCTTCTTTTCTAACATCAGTATGGTACACTGAATCACTAAATTGCTGAAAGAAAAAAAAAAAAAGGGGAAACGTGCCAATAGAAGGAGAAAAAAACCAGTGGGACAAAGGAAAATAAAGGGAGAAAAAGAAAGGAAAAGAGAGGATAAAAACAAGAACTTTCATCCCAAATCATCAAGGTAATGACTCTAATATTTTATTTAAGTTTATTACATAATTATGGGTGAATCTTTATGGTGAAAACATGGGGATATTTTGAGGAATTGAGAAAGTTTAGCTCTAGGGTTCTTCAACCAAAATCATTGATTTGAAAGGGCAAATAGCGTCGGATTTTAGACTTCTATATATCGTTGGAATCCTCTCGTTAAGGCCTTTCCAAAAACATAAGTCTTGTCGGGTTTTGAACACATTGACCAGAGGGCGTTTTCGTCCTTTAAAATTTGACTTTAACCTTTTAAGCCTCTAAAAATATAGAAGTGGTTTACCCTAAGGGTTTTGACCATTCTAAATCCGTTTTTATGTAGTTTGAGGCAATCCAGAGACTCGAGAATACATTTTTGATTTATTGGGAAGTTTACTTGAATTGTGAATTTGAGGTAAGTGAGACTTTAAGCTTTGGATACTTGCTTTTGAAAATTCGTTTTAAAAATATATTTTGTCTGCCTGGTCCATGTGTTGGGGCGAGCGTGTGCTTGGCAGCATCGATGGTCCTTAAGGTCAGCCGCATATATTTTATTTTCAAATAATCTAAAACTCTCTTTATAAATTATTTTGTGATATAATATAGCTGTGAGCCATGAGGACATTGTGTATGCTTCCCTTAGCATTGTGTATGCTTCTTGATTATATTAGGGCATTGTGTATCCTTCCCTTAGCATTGTGTATGCTTCTTGATGATATTAGGAAATTGTGTATGCTTCCCGACATATTTGGCACATTGTGTATGTTTGCGTGGATTCATGGTATTGATTAATTCTTTAACTGCTGTTTATGACAGGTCCTTAGTGTAAACTGTGTTGAGATATATAATATACTTGATAAACAGTGGTTTGGGCCTTAGTTGTTATTATATAATGATATATTCATGTGCGTAATATTTTGTGCTTGTTGTGTGTTTGTATTTTCTAACACTTGTTTCAAGGGTATTTAAAGTGGCAGGTCGATGATCTTACTGGGTTATATTTATGTATAACTCACTCCTTACCTGCATATCCATTTAGATACTATCATTGAGAACGAGGCTGGTAGTTGAAGATTTCGTGAGTGGATTCTGTTGCTGAGGTGAGCCACCGCATTGTTCATGGAGGCAGGCATTTCAGCTTTATCTAGTTTACTTCTAGTTATTTCTTTTATCTTGGGTTTACATGCCCGGCATTCATGCTCATGTAACTATATTAGATGCTCCATGGTCTTAGCGTGGGATGTGGGCTAGAGATTCTTTTTATCTTAGTATTGGTTGGTTTTCATAAATCGATTATGGATTTGGTTGGCGACTATTTCGCATTTTTATCATTAATAACGTTGTTGGACTTGCATTTATTTTCTTTTAGTGCTTTCGTAAATGATTAAGGATATGATATATGGTTCGCCTGGCGAGTGGTGTTCTTGGGTGCCAATCACATCTAGCGGGTATTTTGGGACGTGGCAAAGTTGGTATCAGAGCCTAGGCTTTAAGTCCCGAGTCATGGAGCAGTGTTTAGTAGAGTCTTGTTCATGGGTATGTAGGTGCCCATACTTATGACCTTGAGGCTACTGGACATCTAGGAAGTTTTCCCTTCTTTCATTCCTTGTTCGTGCGTGAGTTGAATCAAGTTTAACCTTGTAATATTTATTTTGCAGATGGCTAAGAAATGCGCATCTTCAATCCGCACAAACGTGGTACCGACGGAGTGCTACCCGCGGTGGTAGACAAGCCGGTGCTCGTCGACTAGAGCTTAGACTAGGACTCGAGCCACTCCTTAGCTTTGAAGTTGTGAATGGGGGTCGGCCAGGAGTTGCGTCGAGCAAGTGCGGGAACAAGTGGTTCGGAACACTCCACCGGTACCGCCGCCCTACTATTGCTATGCCCTTGGTGTGGTGACCCAGATTATTGAATGTGTTGGAGGCATTGGCGCCTAATCATGGTGGAATTCCGGTCCTCGGTGCTACTTCACAAGCACAAGCTCAAGTTCAATTGAATGTTGCAGCTAATCAGACACCTCAGTTGGCCCCTCAACAGGTTGTCCCGTCTGTAGGACAATCCAAGGAGTTTAAGAATTTCATAGATCTTAAGCCACCAGAGTTTGATGCTTCACCAACCTCTATTGAACCTCAGAAGTTCATTGATCGTTGTGAAAAGATATTGACTACGTTGGGGCTAAAGGAGACTCGTGGTGTGGAATTTGCCACTTTCTTATTCTCGGTCCGCGTAGTCTTGGTGGATTTCGATTCGTAGAGGTAGACAAGCGGGGTCGCACCTATTACTTGGTTAGAATTTTTAGCAATTGTTTAAGGACAAAGTTTATTCCATTAAGCAAGCAAGATGATATGAGACGTCGGTCAATAATCGCGTACGAAATATATTTGTTAAAGAATATGAGGCAAAGTTTACAGATTTATCCAGGTATGTACCTTATTTGATAGAGGATCTGAGAGAGAAGGTGAGACGATTTGTGGATGGACTTGAGCATCGCTATCGTGGTCCTGTGGTACGAGATGTGTGATATGGTACCTATTCAGATGTAGTTGACACTGCTTTTCGTTACGAGTCCTATCTAGAAATGGACAAAATTGAGCGTGAAAGCAAAAACCACGTAACACGGTGGGTTTAGTGGTGCTCCATCCGGGGCAAGATTGGTTTTTATCATGGGCGATCCGGATCTACTCCGCCGAATCGGTGGTATAGTCTTCTAGTGGTTATTCCGCTGAACGGGGCCGACGACGATGCGCAGGAAGGGTAATAGCTCATATTAGTCAGGTTATCATCCGAGGTGTTCTAACTGTGGTAGAAATCAAAGTGGTCATTGCTTTGAGGCAGATGGGGCTTGTTTTACTTGTGGTGAAACGGGGCATATTGCTAAATACTGTCCTAAAGGAAATTCTGGTGCTAGTCGAGCTACTACACGATCGCGAGGGAACTACTACGGCTACACAAGGTCGGATTCAACCGGCTAGGATCGCTCTACAGGTGCTCGTGGACGGGGACGACGGTGCACATGTTGCTCGGGGAGGGGGTGGACCGCCGAGATTCTTTGCTATGACCGGACGGATGTCGAGGCATCTAACGCGGTAGTCACAGGTATTATTACTATTGGTTCTCATGGTGCATATGCTCTTATTGATCCCGATTCTACGTATTCGTATGTATCTCCTTCTTTTGCTATATTCTTAGAACGGGGAGTTGAGTCTATTAATGTGCCATATACGGTAGAAACCCCAGTGGGGGAGAGGATATTAGTTGATAGAGTTTGTAGAGATTGTGTGATATCTGTTTAGGGCAGGGACACTGTAGTTGATCTATGTGTGTTATCGATGTCCGCTTTCGATGTGATTATGGGCATGGATGGGTTGGCATCATGTTATGCATCGGTTGATTGCTATGCTAATCTTATACGTTTTAATTTTCCTGGAGAACCTTTAGTGTGGAAAGGCATGACTCACTTGTGACTCAAGGAAAAATAATATCTTATGTAAAGGCACGCCGAATGATTAATCATGGGTGTTTGGGTTTTATTGCCACCGTTCATGATACTCGAGCGGAGAATGTTACTATTGATAGTGTTCCTGTTGTTCGCGAATTTGCGGATGTGTTTCCTGAAGATTTACCCGGCTTACCGTCGATGAGGGAAATCAAGTTCAGTATTGATTTAGTTCCAGTGACTCAACCTATCTCTATTCCTCTATATCGTATCGTATGGCTCCGGTTTGAGTTGAGAGAAGCGAAGGCTCAACTCCAAGAGCTACTTGATAAGGGGTTCATTAGGCCTAGTGTATCGCCTTGGGGTGCACCTGTGTTATTTGTGAAGAAGAAAGATGGCACGATGAGAATGTGCATTGACTACAGGCAACTGAACAAGGCGATTATCAAGAATAAGTATCCATTGCCTCGTATTGATGATTTGTTTGATCAGCTGCAGGGTGCTACTCATTTTTCCAAAATCGACTTGAGATCAGGTTATCATCAGCTGAGAATCAAGACTGGGGACATCTCCAAGACAGCTTTTCGGACAAGATATGGGCACTTCAAATTTTTGGTGATGTCATTGGGGCTGACTAATGCCCCCGCAGCATTTATGGGCCTCATGAATAGGGTATTCAAGCCATACTTAGACCATTTTGTGATTGTGTTCATTAATGATATATTGGTCTACTCTCGGAGTGAGGCTGAGCATGGACAACACTTGAGAATTGTGCTACAGACACTTAAGGAACGAAAGCTTTATGCCAAGTTCTCAAAATGTGAGTTACGGTTGAGCACGAGTTTCCTTTTTAGGACACGTGGTGTCTCGAGATGGGATTCAAGTTGATCCAAAGAAAATTGAAGCGAGTTCGAGATTGGCCTCGGCCCACTACTCCCACGAGAGATACGCGGTTTCATGGGACTAGCTGGATATTACAAAAGGTTTGTGGAGGGTTTCTCGAAGATAGGCGCTCCGTTGACACCTTTAACTCGAAAGGTGTGGTATTCCGGTGGTCGGATGAATGTTCGAAAGCTTTCGAAATTAAAGACTGCATTGACTACGGCTCCGATTTTGACCTTACCTCGATGAGGGTGGTTTCACCATTTATTGTGATGCATCTCGAGTCGGGTTGGGTTGTGTCTTGATGCAGAATGGTAAAGTAGTAGCTTATGCGTCTCGACAGATAACGAAACATGAGAAAAATTATCCAACTCATGATTTAGAATTAGCCGCAGTTGTATTTAAACTCAAGATCTGGCGTCACTATCTTTATGGTGAGCCGTGTGAAATCTATAATGATCACAAGAGTTTGCAATACATATTCAAGCAAAGAGATCTGAATTTGAGATAACGACGGTGGTTAGAATTACTTAAAGATTATGATCTTACTATTTTGTATCATCCTGGTAAGGTGAATGTGGTGGCAGACGCCTTGAGTAGAAAGTCTATGGGCAGCTTGGCCCAATTTACTGCTGAAGAACGACCTATGGCTAAGGATATTCAGGCATTAGCCAACCGCGGAGTTCGGATTGATCATACAGTACAGGGCAGGTTACTTGCAGTTATGGTGGCACAATCGTCCTTAGTGGGGCAGGTCAAGGCTTGCCAATATGAAGATCCCCATCTTGCTAGACTGCGAGATCGAGTGCAAAATGGGAGCGTTAAGTCATTCTCTATTGATGGCGAAGGCGTGTTACGTTGTCATGGTAGGCCGTGTGTATTCCTATGGTGGGTGATGTGAAGCAACTAATCCTTGAAGAGGCTCATTGCTCGCGATACTCCATCCACCCAGGTGCTACGAAGATGTACCAAGACTTGCGTGGATTATATTGGTGGAAAGGTATGAAGGCTGATATTTTGAAACATGTGACAAGTTGCTTAAATTGTTAGCAGGTCAAATATGAACATCAAAAACCCGGCGGAGTAATACAAAACTTGATTATCCCAGAGTAGAAGTGGGAAAGGATTACTATGGATTTCATAGTTGGTTTGTCGAATACTTTCAAGAAACATGACTCAGTCTGGGTGATTGTGGATAGACTCACCAAATCTGCTCATTTTATACCAGTTCGGGTTACTCATACCGCAGAGCAGTTAGCAAATAATTACCTCCGTGAGATAGTATGACTTCATGGTGTGCCTATTTCTATAATATCTGATCGAGGTGCATAATTTCTTTTCGAGTTTTGAAGTCTTTTCGAGAGTCGTTGGGTTCACGGAGTCGAGTTGAGTACACTTTTCATCCACAAACCGATGGACGATGCGAGCGATTTATTCAGATTTTAGAGGACATGCTTAGAGCTTGCGCGATTGATTTTGGTGGTCAATGGGACGATCAGTTGCCTTTGGTAGAGTTTGCTTATAATAACGACTACCAATCGAGTATACGGATAAGCGCCGTTTGAGGCTCTATGTAGTCGCGGTGTCGTTCACCGATTGGATGGTTCGAGCCGGGCGAAGCACAACCATTAGGTCCGGATTTGGTGCGCAAGTATTGAAAAAAGTTGCATTGATACGAGAACGGCTTCAGACAGCACAAAGCAGACAAAAGTCCTATGCAGATAAGAAAGTACGTGATATGGAGTTCATGAAGGGGGGAAAAAGTCTTTCTAAAAGTATCCCCTATGAAAGGAGTTATGAGATTCGGTTGGAAAGGTAAGTTAAGTCCTAGGTACATTGGTCCTTAGATTTTGGATCGAATTGGGTTGGTGGCATATAGACTTGCTTTACCTCCGAGATTGTCTGCTGTTCATCCTGTATTTCACGTGTCTATGCTAAGACGATATGTTGGTGATGATAGCCATAAGATTCAACCAGAGGATGTGGAGCTCGATGAAAATTTGACTTATGAGGAGGGTCCGATATCTATTCTTGATTGGCAAGTGCGACAATTGAGGTCGAAGAAGGTAGCTTCAGTCAAAGTGTTATGGCGTAATCATCCAACCGAGGAGGCTACTTGGGAGTCTGAGTCGGATATGCGAGATAAATATCCTCATTTATTTGACGCAACAGGTATGATCTAGATCCGTTCGAGGACGAACGTTATTTTAAGTGGTGGAGAATGTAATAACCCAATTTTTAAATAAGGGTTTAGTTGGTAATTTTAGCTAAAAGGAATTTAAAAGAAAAGAAATTCGTAATTAGAATTAAAGAAAAAATAGAAAAAGAAGCAATTTAGTGGGCCAAGCCCAAAAAGGAAAAGGAAAAGGGAAAAAAAAAAGAGGCTTTAAAATTCTGATGGCTAAGCCATCAGACGTGAATCACTAAATTGCTGAAAGAAAAAAAAGAAAAAAAAGGGGGGAAACGTGCCAACAGAAGGAGAAAAAAAACAGTGGGACAAAGGAAAAGAAAGGGAGAAAAAGAACGGAAAAGAGAGGATAAAAACAAGAACTTTCATCCCCAATCATCAAGGTAATGACTCTAATCTTTTATTTAAGTTTATTACATAATTATGGGTGAATCTTTATGGTGAAAACATGGGGATATTTTGAGAAATTGAGAAAGTTTAGCTCTAGGGTTCTTCAACCAAAATCATTGATTTGAAAGGGCAAATAGCGTCGGATTTTAGACTTCTATATATCTTTGGAATCCTCTTGTTAAGGCCTTTCCGAACACATAAGTCTTGTCGGGTTTTGAACGCATTGACCAGAGGGCGTTTACGTCCTTTAAAATTTGACTTTAACCGTTTAAGCCTCTAAAAATATAGAAGTGGTTTACCCTAAGGGTTTTGACCATTCTAAATCTGTTTTTGTGTAGTTTGAGGCAATCCGGAGACTCGAGAACGTAGTTTTGATTTATTGGGAAGTTTGCTTGAATTGTGAATTTGAGGTAAGTGGGACTTTAAGCTTTGGATACTTACTTTTAAAAATATATTTTGTCTGCCTGGTCCATGTGTTGGGGCGAGCGTGTGCTTGGCAGAATCGGTGGTCCTTAAGGCCAGCCGCATATATTTTATTTTCAAATAATCTAAAACTCTCTTTATAAATTGTTTTGTGATGTAATATAGCTGTGAGCCATGAGGACATTGTGTATGCTTCCCTTAGCATTGTGTATGCTTCTTGATTATATTAGGGCATTGTGTATCCTTCCCTTAGCATTGTGTATGCTTCTTGATGATATTGGGGCATTGTGTATGCTTCCCTTAGCATTGTATATGATTCCCTTAGCATTGTGTATGCTTCCCGACATATTTGGCACATTGTGTATGTTGCCGTGGATTCATGGTGTTGATTAATTCTTTAACTGTTGTTTATGACGGAGTCCTTAGTGTAAAGCTGTTGAGATATATAATATACTTGATAAACGGTGGTTTGGGCCTTGGTTGCTATTATATAATGATATATTCATGTGCGTAATATTTTGTGCTTGTTGTGTGTTTGTATTTTCTAACATTTGTTCTAGGGGTATTTAAATTGGCAGGTCGAGGATCTTACTGGGTTATATTTATGTATAACTCACTCCTTACCTGCATGTCCATACAGATACTATCATTGAGAACGAGGCTGGTAGTTGAAGATTTCGTGAGTGGATTCTGTTGCTGAGGTGAGCCACCGAATTGTTCATGGAGGCAGGCATTTCAGCTTTATCTAGTTTACTTCTAGTTATTTCTTTTATCTTGCGTTTACATGCCCGACATTCATGCTCATGTAATTATATTAGATGCTCCATGGTCTTAGCGTGGGATTTGGGCTAGAGATTCTTTTTATCTTAGCGTTGGTTGGTTTTCATAAATCGATTATGGATTTGGTTGGCGACTATTTCGCATTTTTATCATTAATAACGTTGTTGGACTTGCACTTATTTTCTTTTAGTGCTTTCGTAAATGATTAAGGATATGATATATGGTTCGCCTGGCGGGTGGTGTTTGCTGGGTGCCAATCACGTCTAGCGGGTATTTTGGGACGTAACACTTAGTTAGCTTCATTCTTGTTGGCTTTCCGGTGTGTTCATTCCCATCTGCGGGGTATAACCTTAAGCTGATGGTTCATATAATTCTATAATACATACCCTTATACTCAGTATGGTTAGTGACTCGTGATATACTTTTTAATTTACGGTGATCTTATGACCTTTTTATACGCACCCACATCGCTCTTCCTCTTAGAGATCGCCACACCGCTTATCGTTACTCCTTTTGTTAAGATTCTCATATTTTTCCTTTAATATCAAGATTTTCTTCCGTTGTAACCCAAAGTGTCCTTTGTACTCATCATCCATATCGTCATTCTCTTTGTAGTTAGCTTGCAGACCTTTCTTACTCTCTTTATTACTATTTAGGATATGTCGCTGCATATTTAGGTGCGGCACAAATTTCCCTGGTCTAGAAATACCATATCTCACGCCCGCATGAAGTATTCTCTTGATCCATTTTAATTCATTTTCGTACACCTTTGTGGTATACTTATCTTTAATTCATTTCTGCTCACTCTTAATGCATTCTTGATATGCCACTACATCCCAAATTTTGGCCTCTTTAAGCTAACATCTTTCTTTCTTTGGAATTTTGACAATGCCATACCTCATTTTAGGACTAAATCTGCTCTTCCCCCTGTTTTAAGGGTGTTCTTATACACTAGTAACTCCCGAGTATCAGCAGTCATCGGCCAACCCTAACGATCTTCCAACTCTTTTGGTATCTTATAATACCGGAATTCTCTCATCGTACAGCTTGATTTATATTCCTTTCTGCTAATCGAGGGCTTTATATTTAAACGAAGCGCTTATGCATTACCGATCCACTCTCGCTGCTGTTACACCTCGGAAAATTTTATGTCGTCATGTGGTAAATAGACTAATGTATGGTAAGGAGTATAAAATGTCCCTACAACTAAGAAAGGGTACTCATTGATTCTAATTAAGATTCCGAAGACATTTGAGGCAAGAGAAGGAAGTTCGTTAAGGAAGACAAGGTATAAGTCGTGTTATGGAAAGGTTTGGAAAGAACCGAGCTAATGCTGATTTAATAATGTCTTAAGGAAAAGTTATAATTCTCCTTAGGTTGTTAATGAAGTGTTAAACAAGTGCTAATAAGGTTCCATGAGGATTGTAGATCAGACGAAACGACGAGATTAACTGCGAAAAAATGGAGTTATATGACCACTTATACGGTCCGTATAACTTTATACGGTTCGTATAAGGGTCCGTATAACCTCAACAGGAAGGGAAAATCCCTAATGGTGAAGTACGGTCATTTATACGGACCGTATAATGTTATACGGTCCGTATAAATGTCCGTATAACATGATCGAGATAGTTTTTTTTCCAAGTATAAATATACGTTCCCACTTCTAATTTCTCATTTTTTTCCAACTTCTCCACTTCTCTCAAGACCTCTAGAAGGTTCCACACATTTCATTAACATAAATTCAAGGGAAAACAAAGATCAAATACCAAAGGCTAGTAGAATCAAGTGCAAGGATGCCAATTAGGGTTGTTAGAAGTCAAGAATCTCTTTGGAGTTGAAGCTAGGGTTTTCTCCAAGTGAAGCTTTTTCATCCAAAACCCATTCCTTCACAATCAAAGGTGAGTTTTATGTTCATTCCATGCTATTAAGAGTATTGAATGGTTGAAAGACTTAGATTATGGAAGAAAGTAGAAAATGGGTTACAAATATGAGAATAGTGGAATTCTTGAATGGTAACTTGACTTGAATCAAAGTTCTTGACATTTTATGGGTATAATCTCGTTATGAATGACATTAAGAATTTTGAAGAAACATTATATGTGAATGAATGCGATGTTGGGTGATAACCATGGTTATGGATGACTTTGAGAGGAGATTTTGAGAATTGAATAATGACTAACTTAACGAAGTTCATTGATTATGATATTGTGGGTGTGTTTTTGATGTTTGGGAGTTGTTATACTATATGGAGAAAGTCATAGAAACAAAGGCGGGGGTGACACCGCTAAGGCGGGCGGCTTATGATAACACCGTGCCCTTTTGGCCGGACATGACACCACTAGTGGGCGGCGTGTGATAGTTACCCGGACGCGGTTTATTGATGATGGTATATTCGATATGCATAATATGTGTTTTCCTTTAAAAGTTAAGCAGGCATAGTATTCACCTTAAGAGGCAACTGACGTACATGTTATATCTTCGCCTCATGTTTCATTATTTCTTTATTATGCTAGTATTATTCATGCCTTACATACTCAGTACATTTTTTATACTGACATCCTTTCTTTTTGGACGCTGTGTTCATGTGCACAGGTAGGCAGGGAGGTGGCCCAGATTCTTAGGAGCTACTCAGCAGATTCACAGGAGCACTCCACTATTCCGGAGGTGCCATTTTGATACATTATTTTGTGTATATATTTGGGTATGACGGGGTCCTTTCTCGTCCTTATGTCTCAGTACTTTAGTAGAGGCTCGTAGATACGGAAGCATGGGTAGTTGTTGTCTTATGGATACATCAGTGTATATTTTTGTATATCATTTTTGCAGCCGTGAGGACTTATGCCTATTTATGTATTGCCTTAGAGGTGGTGTATGTTCAGGTTGGGTATGATGATTAGCATAATGGGTGGTGCTCGGTAGTCAGCTTCGGGTACCCGTCGTGGCCCCTAGTCGGGTCATGACAACAGTGGTATCAGAGCAGTTCCGTCCTAGGGTGTGTCTACGAGCCGTGTCGAGTAGAGTCTTATTTATGGGTATGAAGCGTGCCACACTTATAAACGAGAGGCTACGGGGCATTTAGTAAAAATGATTGTTCTTCTTCTTATTAGATCGTGCCATAGAGTCATGTTATAAGATTTTCTTTCCTCTAATTGTGCGTTATGATTTCAGTGATAACGGTAAAAAGAAAAGCCATAACCACCCAGAAGGGCAAGGCTACGACAAAAAGGCGAATGGAAAGGGAGCCGCCAATGAATGTAGAAGAAGGTGAATCACATAATGAGGCTCCATCCAATACCTCTCACACTCCGCCTATCCTAGAAGAACAAGGAGAGGTTTCAGCTCCGGCTCCTATGTCTCCAGTTCTTCCATCGGGTGCTTCAGGTCAACAGATGACTGAGGCCATTTAGCTATTGACCCTGTTGGTTGCTGCCGCTCAGGCTCAATAGCAAGGTGCGGGCCCCGGTGATAGAGCCACTAGTGCAAGGGCCCGTGATTTTATGAGTTTAAATCCTCCAGAATTTTTCGGATCAAAGCCGGACGAAGATCCGTAAGGTTTTATAGATGAGATATTGAGGACGTTGAGGATCATCCATGCTTCGGATCTTAGAGTCAGTGGAGTTGGCATCTTATAGACTCCGGGATGTAGCGGTCCTATGGTATAATAATTATTTGTCTTCGAGAAAGGAAGATGCACCTCCCCCAGTTTGGCAGGAATTCCTAGATGCTTTCCTTCGTCGCTATTTGCCACCCGAGGTTCGAAGGGCCCGAGCTGACAGGTTCCTTAATTTAAAGTAAGGGAATATGAGCGCTCGGGAGTATAGTCTCTGTTTCAATTCATTGGCCCGGTATGCTCCCACTATGGTAGCTGATATGGGAGATAGAGTACACAGATTTGTGAGTGATTTAGGGCCACATTTGTTCAAAGATTGCTAGATAGCTTCATTGCAAGAGGGGATGAACATCTCCCATATTTAGGCCCACGCCCAGAATTTAAAAGAGCAGCAACAGCCGCAAACGGGTTAGCGCGATATAATTCTGTCTTATTTTCAAATTTTCGACAAAATTATTTTCTTCGATTTGCTTGATCCCGGAATCTTTTGAAACTCTCCATACATGATATTTATCATTAATCATACTTGATAATGGTCATTTCCTTTGGTTCCACGTTGGCCTTCCCAGTTACGACTTAAGATATCGTAATTCATCCTTTACTTCATTGCTACGTACTTCCCATGATTGTACCTTTCAAAACTTCACATATATTAAAAGATATTCTTTCTCCAATCCTCCCATGGCTTATTATATGAACTTAAACCATCATAACCATAAGATAAACACATATCATCTCACATACCTCCTGAAAGGTAGCTCGAATCTCAACATACGAAACTACGGGGTGTAACAGTGTGCTTTAATTGTTGCAAATTATAGTGCTTAGGGAGGTTTTGAGTCACTCTTACCCAAATTGTGCCCGACCTTAACCAAAAGACTACATTACAACCCTTTAAGTCCTAATTGATTTTGAACCAAGTGTGTCTACATTAGTGGAGAAATACATGAAGGGAAAGTTTATGGTACTACTTGTGTGCATTTGAACATCTTTGTGTGAGAGAGAGCTAATTCTTTCCATTTTATATCTCATTTGTGTTTTGCATTACATTTTCTACGCGTGAGATTCTCTCTTGATTGTGAGGGCACATGAGAATTTGAGTTGTGAATTTTTTTCCATATTCCAATTGAGTGGAATGAACAAAAAAAAAGTTGTTTTGTGATAATGAGGTAAATTTTGAAGCTTTAGTGTCATGACTTGATTACTACTTTGATTAACTTGGTGTTTTAGCACTTGAAATGAAAATGAAGTTTTTGAGAAGAAGTTGGTGATTCATATGTTTTGGATTAATTGTTGGTACCAATCAAATTTATGTGTTTGTGCTAAAAGTAGACTTTTTGACTTGGTATGATGTTGGTGCATTTTTGAATGGACTCCTTTGAAGGAAATTGTATGATTTGATTTGCTTGAGGACAAACAATAGTATATGTTTGGGGATTTGATACTTATTTCTTCTTTAATCTTAGACTTTTGAATTGTTTGATTGAGAAAATAGTGCATTTACTATGGTTTACTTCAATTTTATAGGTTTATATGATTGAGAAGTGGCCATGAAAAAATCAAGTGAAAAACAAGTCAAAAAGAGGTCAAAGTGAAGAAAATGACAAAAGTGGCTAAAAGTGCAAAAAGCGGCCAGAACTGTAATTTCGAGAATCTGAAAATATAGAGGCTGTTTTTCCCATTGTTATAGAGAAAAATTGGGGGCAATACAAAAGAAGACATGAGAGACATTATTCTCATCTTTGGCCATTCAACACAAGTTTTGGTGACTAGGGTTTTTACATCACACTTTGGGGTTGAAGATTTGATGATGGGTTGAGAACTTTCTTAAAAAAATTTCCATTTCTTTGGTTCCTTGCTTTATAATGAATATCTAAGTGTATAGTATTTATTTTCTTCACTTGAATCTTATTTATGGAAATATTCTATGATTAAAGTGTTGGATGAAACTCTTTTTTTGTTTATGTATTGAATGATTTTTATTGCTAATGAAGTGAGTTAATGTTGTTTTGATTAATATTTTTCTTTAATATTTTTTAAGGGATTAGCTAACCCTAAGACCTGCCCATTTACTTCGATTTGAGCTCAGAAGAGGAAAATTGAGGTTGGGAACGATTATTTAACAAGAATTTGGGGCTTTAAAACCCATCTAATAACTTGAGCTAGGAATAGGATAGTTACTTGAGATTATATTGATTGTGCTTGATATCACACTCTAAGGCTTGTAAAAGCTTAGAGTGAAATTCATTGATTTGGTTGGAAGACTTTCAATGAGATTTTAGAAATCATTATCTAATTAGCATAAACTCACTCTTAGTTGTAAAATCGTGAAATACATTGGATCGTTACTTGAGTAATTTCCTTTGTATCCATACTTGTGGCCATTGATCATTTTACCCGCTTTCTAGTTAGTTCTATCTTTGTTAGTTGTTAAAACAAAAATCAAATATTGAAAAAGTGTTTGGCTTAGCGTAATTGGTGATAATTCCTTACTTGTTTAAATCGCCTTTATATTGTTCCCTGTGGATTCGACCCCAACTCATAGTTGGATAAATTATATTGCAACGACTGTGTACACTTTCGCTTTTAGGATTGGATTTGGGCGTTTTCAATCTCCTCTGCACATGTTCGAACTATCTCAGCCTCGCTTACCGTATCTTATCCTCCATCGAAACCACTCCCACCCTATCCCGGATATGTTCATTTCTAATCGCATCTCTTCTACTCCCCACACTTCCATCATAGCATCCTCATTTCCGAAACTTTCATCTTCTGAATGTGAGAGTTCTTGACTGACCAATACTCCACCCCATACAACATACTTGGTCTAACCACAACTCTACAGAACTTTTCCTTAAGCTTTATGGCACCTTCTTATCACACAAGACTCCGAATGTAACGACCCTTCCGGTCATTATAGGAAATGTAGGATCACCCCACCAAGTATAGCCTTTCCAAGAGTAGAACGAACTAGTAGAAACTCAATCATGTAAGCTTATGAGCTGAAATTTTACTTGTTTGTGGTTATTGCTTGATTTTCTTGAGTCTGTCGGGGGTGACGTAGAAAATTTGAACTCCGTTGGGAATTCCAAGGCCACGGGTGGATTCATAGGGCGTCTTTATGTATATGTACATGTTTGTTTTGTGTTTTTGAGGCCTCGGATGAAATGTTGGGTGATAGGGCAAAAAACTAGACAAAAAGTCGAGCTCACTGCCCAAAATGGACCGTTGTGGCGGTGGGAGTACCGCTGCGGCAGTACCGCTGTAGCGGTGGGTGGACCGCTTCCAGCGGCCTGCCATTTGTCGTGTGGCTACTATGGCGGATGATTGACAGCTATGGCAGTACTGCTATAGCCGTGAGTCGACCGCCATAGCGGTGAGTGGATTGGGATCCGCTATAGAGGTCACTTGGCCGCTATAGCGGGACCGCTGCAACAGTGTGATGATCGCTGTAGCAGTCGATGAAAAATAGTAGCCGGGATTTTTATATTTATTCTCATATTCTCTATTCACAAAACACCAACACACTTCCCAACAAGCACCTAGGGTGAATTTCTAAGCTAGCGCAAGAAACTTTGAGAGGTAAGTTCCATTGATTTCCATTTTATAATTCCATTCTCCTTCATTATTTTTATCCCCTTCATGGGTCTTTAATGGTGAAATTGAAATAGAAACCCCAGAATGTCGATAAACCTTCTAAACTTGATGGGTTATGGGTATTATCGCTTAGTGATCATCTAAACGCTTTGGTTAGTTTCTCTTTTCGTGAATTGAACATTTAGAGTCATTAAACTAAGTGATTGGAGACCTAGGGTTCTATAAAAATGGTGTCTTGACCCTAAAAACTACTTATAGTGGGAATATTGATAGAATGTTGTTATAAATCGAGGTTTAATGATTACTAAGGGCCTTTATCACCCAGAAACTCATCCACCCCTTGGAATGGGGTAAGGGGAAGGGTATTCTTGTATTGGTACTTGTGATTTGAGTAACAATGACTCATTGAGCCTTCAATTTCTAGACTTTGAGCATTCTGAGGCTTTAAGGAAAGGAAAGGCTATAGCGGAGTGACTTGCGTGTTCCAGCTCTACATTGAGGTAGGTTACGGTCTACTTGAGTTAGACTTTGGTTAGTTGATTGTATGTTTGTGAATACTGTAGGAGAAAGCATGTCTAGTTTTCATGCATGATATTGTGTGGCTAAACTCCTATGTGAATGTGATTGTGTAGGCTTCATGCCACTATTCCTGTATGTTATATCTGCAGTGGATGTGTTATGATGAGAAGCTAATATGATCTTCTCGACGGTATTGTTACGTGGAATGATGATTTGGGTATTAATAATGAGAAGGTAAGAAACACTGTTCTGTGAAGAGGTATGGAAAGGCACACATGTGACCTAATTTATGGGCTCGTGGTTCGAGGTTAGTTCCGAAAACGAAAGGTACGTTGATATGTCCCACGTTCGAGGTTCGTTCTGGAGCGGAGGTTTGTGCTCGGGTCCGAGGAGTATTCCGGAACGAGTGGTACATGGATACCATAGGTCCCCTGCAGGTCATGAATACAGAGCAATGACATCAGTTAGCATGTGTGTACAATGAGTGTGGTTATTGTGGTAAACTTATTTCTGTTGTGACTTACGTGATTGTGATTCTTGACATCTTAGTGATTTGAATTTGATTATCCTTGGTTGACTTGCTGTGATTTATTGATATTCATGTCTGTTCACTAGCTTGTTTATTCTATTGATTTCATGAAATATGCATGATACTAATCTTAGTCGGCC
Organism: Lycium ferocissimum; assembly: GCF_029784015.1. Classification (NCBI taxonomy): domain Eukaryota; kingdom Viridiplantae; phylum Streptophyta; class Magnoliopsida; order Solanales; family Solanaceae; genus Lycium; species Lycium ferocissimum. The sequence continues at coordinate 53,562,432 of NC_081346.1, forward strand.
TATGATATCTACCGGTACATAGTATTTATACTGATACTACCTTGCTGCATTCTTTTGAGTGCAGATTGTGATGCAGAGACCGCTACCCACCCTCACATCTAGCGTGGAGGACGTTTGCTGACAAATTTAGGGTGAGCTTCTTCCCATGCTAGGCCGCCCAAAAATCTTCCTTCTATGATTTACTTTCGTATTCTGGACATTATGATTATTTATTAGTCAGATTTCATTTCTTAGACATATTTTAGACTAGAGTCCTGTACGATGACTTTCGAATTTTGGGAATTTTATAATAGTTAGAACTTCCTCACATATTTTAGTATTTTATGGCATGACTTGTTTAGTTTGTTTGATGCGTGAATGAGTATAATCGTTTGACTTGGTTAATATAAAGTCGGACTTGATTGAATAGATATCTTGTGTGTTGGTTCGCCCACTAGGATTTAGTTGGGTGCCAGTCATGGTGGGTTGGGTCGTGACACCGGATGTGAGCCTATATTTCATCCACCCTGCCCTAATATGATGTGTGACATCCACGTCAATAGCTCTATTTTCTTGGAGAATAGACCCAAGATACTTGAAACTTCCTTTCTTTTGAATGACCTGAGTACCAAGCGTCACTTCTACGCTAGCTTCATGTGTTACGTTGAACTTGCACTCTAAGTATTCTGTCTTGGTCCTACTCAACCTGAACTCTTTAAACTCCAAGGTCTGTTTCCAAAGCTCCAACTTAGCATTAACACCGTTGTGAGTCTCATCAATCAGAATGATGTCATCCATGACTAATATACACTATGGAACCCTCACCTTGAATTTTCCGCGTTAGTCCATCCATCACCAAGGCAATAAAAATAGGCTAAGAGCTAATCCGTGGTGCAACCCTATCATCACTAAAAGTAATCTGAGTATCCTCCTACCGACCTAACCCTTATCTTGGCTTCATCACATATGTCCTTGATCGCCTAGTGTATGCTAAAGGTACACCTCTAGCCTCCAATCATATCCATAGAACCTCCATTAGAACTTTGCCATATGTATGAATACCATATGCAGGTCCCTCTTCCTCTTCCTATACTGCTTTACTAGTCTCCTTATAAGATGAATGGCTTTTGTAGTCGAGCGCCCCAACATGAATCCAAACTGGTTCTCAAAAATAGACACGCCTCTCCTCACCCTCATCTCCACCACCCTTTTCCAAACTTTCATGATGTAGCTTAGCAGCTTAATCTTTATATAGTTGTTGCAACTCTGAATGCCGCCCTTGTTCTTGTACAAAGGAATCATTGTACTCCACCTTCATTCTTCGAGCATTTTCACCTCTTTAAAAATGACATTAAACAACCTAGTCAGCCACTCCAAACCTGTCCTTCCTGTGCTCTTCCAAAATTCCACCAAGATCTCATCCGGTCCTGTCGCTCTCCCCCTGTGAATCATGAAAACAACACCATTAACCTTCCCAATCTTTATACTCTTACAACACCCAAAATTGCAACACCTTTCGGAGAGCTCCAAGTTTATCAACACAATGTCTCTATCCCCTACTTTGTTCAAGAATTTATGGAAGTATGATTTCCACCTCTGTCTAATGAGAGCGTCCTTCACTAGTAATTTACCGTCCTCGTCCTTGGTGCACTTCACTTGATCCAGGTCATGTGCGCTTCTCTCCTTTACCTTGGCTAGTCTGTATAATTTCTTATCACCGCCTTTGTCCTCTAGTTCTGCATATAAATGTTCAAAAGCCGTCGTTTTTACCGCTGTAACCGCTAACTTTGCCTCCTTCCATGCCATCTTATACAATTCCCTATTCCCTAGAATAAGATAGTTTACTCTTGTACGTTTTTATCAATTTTTCAATATAGTTATGCAGAAAAGTTAAAAGCTTATTGATGTGTTAATACTCGTAACGTACATTTCTAATACTCTCTTTTTTGAAGTGATTTGGAATGAAAATCAAATGTGCCATTGTCGTTGGAGATTTCTCTGCCGTCTTTTTGTTTTTGTTTTATTTGTTTTCTTTTAAGTCTTTTTTTCTCTAATTTCTCAGTTTCCCTTAACTTATCCAAGTTGATTTGGTGGTGTTCGGATTAAATTGTGGCACTTTTGACTATTTTACTGAGGAAGTTGATTTTCATCAATATATGTATTGAGTACTTTTCCCCACTAAAATTAATGCAAATAAAAATATACTCCTATCATCTAATATTGTTATTTTTAATACAACTTCACTATCAATATGCATCCTCAATATATTGTGTCTTGAAGAACATTGTTATTTCCAGGAGAGGACTCCCTCCATTCTAAAATAATTGAATTTTTGGAGTGGGGCACATGTGGGGTCTATCCCCCTATGAATGTTTTAAGGGATATGTTTTCTCCCTTTGACAAATGTATGAAAACAGTCAGTAGCATTTTCTTTTGGCAGACACCATATTTGAAGAATTGGCATCGGCTAATCAATGTTAAGAAGAAAAATTGGCACTCTTCATCCCTATAAATAGGGAGCCATTGATCAGTTTACATACACACCATTCTCTGACAAATACATCTGAGTATGTAGAGAGTGGAGTGAGGTATACCATAGACTGTGTAAGAAAATAATCATTGAAGAAAAATAGAGTGTGAATGATATTGGAATGAAGTGGGAAAACCAAAAGAGTGTTATTTTTTTGAGTGTGTAATGGTCTTAGGAGTATTTATACTCATGACTACACAGTGTAAAATTCCTTACTATAGTGATATCAGTTGCTCCTCTTGGTCTGTGGTTTTTCCCTTATTAAAAGGGGTTTCCACGTAAAATCTTGGTGTCATTATTTCTTCTTTTTATTCTTGCTTATTTAACCATAACTTAGTGTTCCGCGTTTATCACTAATACATGAATATTATTTTTGCGGATTTATTTTATTCCCAACAAGTGGTATCAGAGCCAAAGTTCTGTCTGAGTATGCTCCGTGGTTGCAGCATCGTTTGAACTTCCACATCAGAAAAGAATTACTTTGGTCTCCTAATAAATAGTATTTGTATTTGTGATAAATTGTGGAAGCCAACACTAGTAGAATGGTTACTTTGATTGGCATAAATTATGCCATTTCGAAGGGTAAAATGGAAGATTTGCTCTATGTTAAGAATTTTCATCAACCAATCTTTGCCACTAAAAAGCCTGATAACAAATTAGATGAAGAGTGGAATTTTTTACACATGCAGGTTTGCGGCTTTATTAGACAGTGGGTTGACGATAATGTATTGAACAATATTTTTGTGGAGACACATGTTCGGACCCTATGGAAGCAGGTTGAAAGTTTGTATGCTCGAAAAACTTGAAACAACAAGATGTTTTTTATAAAGCATATGTTGGGTGTAAAATACCACGATGGTTCCGCGATGACAGATCATCTGAATAATTTTCAGGGGATCGTGAACCAGTTATCTACTATCGGCATTAGTTTTGATGAAGAAATTCAAGGCTTGATTTTACTTAGTTCCCTACCAAATTCTTGGGAAATCTTAGAACTTCATTATCAAATTCTGCTCCGGATGGTGTGATCTTTATGGATGTTTCAGAGAGCATCATTTTAAATTTATGAAGAGATGACAATAAAATCTCAGGGTTCCCTCCTCATCAGATGTCTTGGTGACTGACTCTAGGGGGAGAAGCAAGAATCATGGTTTTCAAGATAGAGAACATAATAGAAGCAAATCCAGAAGCAGACTTAAAGATATTAAGTGCTATCATTGCTGGAAGAAAGGGCACACAAAGAAATTCTGTTGGATTTTGAAAAAGGAGAATAGAGACAAGGAGAAAAAGAAAGAAGATGGAAAACGTGTGGCCGCCGTCACTACAGAAGATCTTGTTAGTGTCCTTGATGAGGATCTGATTAATATTGCTTGTGATGAGTCAAGCTGGATTGTGGATAGTGGTACCGCATCTCACGTGACATCAAGGAAAGAATTTTTCTCATCCTATACTCCTGGTGACTTTGGAACTTTGAGCGTGGGTAATGAGACTGTATCTAGGGTGGCTAGTGTCAGAACAATTTGTTTGAAAACTAGTATTGGAACTAAGCTAGTTTTGAACAATGTAAAGCATGCACCTGATGTTTGTTTGCACTTGATCTCTGTTAGTGTTCTGGATGATGAGGGTTATGTCAGTACCAATGGTGCTAGAAAGTGGAAGCTCACTAAGGGTTCCAAGATTGTGGCTCGTGGCGAAAAGCGTCATCGTCTATACTGGACTACAGCCTCTACCTGTGTTGATACGGTGAATGCAGTTGAGAGCAATAGCTCTTCAACGTTATGGCATAAGAGGTTTAGCCACATTAGTGAGAAGGACTAAATACTCTAGCTAAAAAGAAATTGTTGTCAACTTTAGAAGTGCTAAATTAGAAAAGTGCGAGCACTGCTTGGCTGGAAAACAAAATAGAATTTCTTTCAAGTCCCATCCTCCTTCAAGAAAGATAGAGTTGCTTAAGTTGGTGCATTCAGATTTATGCCATCCAATGAAGACAAGGACTTTGGGTGGTGCACTTTATTTTGCTACTTTTATTGATGATTGCTTATGGAAACTTCGGGTCTACGTATTGAAGACTAAAGACCAAGTGTTGGGCGTCTTTAAGCAGTTTAAGGCTTCAGTTTAAAGAGAAACAGGAAAGAAGCTAAAGTGTATTCGCATAGATAACAGTGGTGAATATTGCGGTCTGTTTGACTAATACTGCAAGAAATTGGGTATCAGACACCAAAAGACTCCTCAGCTTAATGCTTTGGCGGGGGGGGGGGGGATGAACAGACCCTAATGGAAAGAGTTAGATATTTGCTTTCTGAAGGAAAGTTGCCGAACTCCTTTAGGGGTGAGGCTTTATTGACTGTTGCACATGTTATTAACCTATCTCTTGTTGTTGCTTTGCAAAGTGATGTTCCAAACAGAGTTTAGTATGGCAAGGATGTTTCCTGTGACCATTTGAAAGTGTTTGGTTGCAAAGTTTTTATACATGTGCATAAAGATGAGAGGTCAAAATTAGCTGCCAAGGCAAGGTAGTGCATCTTCATTGGTTATTGTAACGGTTCGCATCTTCACAGGCGGGGTTAGCGCTCAAAAAAGCCACTTCGAAATCGTTGGTGTTCTTTCGAACTTTGTTTTAAAAGAGTCGCCACCTAATTTTTAGGAAACAAGGAAAACCAGTTTCGAAGGATTTATTCATATACATTGAAAAAGCCTTCAAAGTTCTAGGTAAGGGTTCTGGTGATCCCCTAGGGAAGGTGTAGGCACCCTAGTATTAAGGATCCGTACTATACGGTTAACCTTCGAATTCCGATGTGTGAGTGTTTGCATGAACTGTTTATTTAGTGTTTATTTCCCGCAAAAAGTCTGTCATTATGCATATCATTTTTTGAAAAGAATTGAATGTATTCCCTTTACATATAGGGTACTTAGGTTCGGATTTATAATATCCGGATAAAATTAGTTCCTTTCATATATAAGGATAGTAGTAGTTTTTGTGAAGATGAAAAGTTCATTTAAGGTATGGGGTAAATAAATTTTGTTCATGCTTGATTCACACATGGTCCGGGTTAATCTGTTTAATACGTTCTTTAGAACGTCCTTATCTAAAACTTTATGATTACGGATATATTTTGGCCATTTATTTTACAAAAAGGAAATATTCAACTTGTACTTTTAAGAAATGAATTGGGTTTTATAGCAAAAATAATTCTTTATTTATAAAAGAAGTTATCGTTTTCAAGGTAAGGCCTAGATCCATTTATTTAAGGAAATTCAGGTTTGAGGTTTATTTATTTTATTAACTGTTTAAGTCATGGGGGCTCTGGCCATGTGGGTTCTAGCCCGAAATTCTTTAGCCATTAGTTTTCTAAAAAAAGAGAAAACGGTCAAGTGGGCTCTGGCCCAAAATAATTTTAACCATTTGTTTCTAAAAGAAAGGCTATATGGGCTCTGGCCGAAGGTACTTTAACTATCTGTATAAAAAAGAAAATTATGCGGGCCCTGCTCCAAAATAATTTAACCGATTTCTTCTAAAAATCGTGTGGATTTTGACCCAAAATACTTTATATTTTTGCCAATTCAAACCTAGAAAAACGCATCTATCTTAAAAGGAATTTGTTCAACTTACTTTTCGTCTTTTGTTTTAAACAAAATATCACCATTTTGACCTCAAAGCCTCTTAGTCTCCTTATTGCTTAGTTTATTGAAAACATGATTAGTCCCCTTTAAGTTCAAGAAATCAGTACGCATATTCCAGGTTTTCAAAAATTTGTTTTAAGGATCTAGAGTCAACTAAACGGAATATGCACCATTTGCCTAAGCTGCCTAGTTCAAACCATAACCGATTTCAATAATACTGTGGTTTTTTACAAGTATGAATACAATGCAAAATTTAAGAAAATTGGAACAACATAAATAATATAGGCAAGATAGACGAGGGTTGTACCAAACCCCTAGTAACCATTTTTACCCATGGTTGGGCCTTCGTGTCATTTTCACCCATGACTGGGCCTTCAAATATATACTAGCTTCCCTTTCTTTTTCTCTGGCTCAGTAATTTCGAAAGAATTTCTCTATTGGGCCTAGGGTGGCTGGACCTCGGCCCAAATGGCCATGCAGTGAAGAAAGAAAGAAACAAAGACCCCGATTAGTTTAATTTTTTACTAATCTTATCATATGTACAGCTATACACACATACATACACAGCATCCTACTTATCCACAAGTCCTATCAAATGCATAACTGTGCACACAACAAACATAACATCCTATTTATTCACAAATCCATGTAGTATGCATATGTACTTCCATGCCCTCAAACTCATCTCAAAAGACTTGGGTGGTGGGGAGGAAAAGTCATCATCCCCCGTTATTCCTGATGCCGCACAAGTTCCAAGAGGTTTCATGATCCTCCGGCATGGCTGGTCACCAGGGGAAGATTCAAACCAAGCCCCCCCCCCCCCCCCCCCCCCCAAACAACAAAAGTGCCTTGCCCAACCAACACAGCCATGGAGGATATGAAATTACATATCCACATACAGGTTTGGAATAAATAGGACAAGTCTAATATAGTATAGGATAGCCATAAACTAATAAGAACATGTGAAAAGTATGGAGAGAAGAAATTGATGATCCAAGCAGATGTAATACTTTAATAAACCAAGACCAAGACAATCATGTGACCAATTACAGGCTGAACCACATAATCATAACATAAACAAGTATGAAGGTGGCATAAAACAATCCTGAATTAAGTAAACATGGTGCAAATGGAAGCTAGCTGCAAGCCTCTAAATTCATGGAAGAGCCTAGGGAAATTCACATAAATGACAACCACCAAAAATACATATGAAGTCCTTATACACAATTGAGTAGGTTTATTTATACAATTGAACCAAAGCATTCATTTTATTTACAAAAAGGGCATGTGCAGGATCACATTATAGTGTAGTATAGCCAATTAGGAATCTGGGCAAACATGGAAAAACTAAACATAACCAAATCTTTTGAATCTAATTATCTATTTCAGGACATAGTGGCATTCAAAAAGGAAATCAAACAACTAATGATTACAGTGAGGCATGCCTGTGTCAAGCTAAGCATAATTTAAGAGTGATTCCTACATTCTTTTGAATTGAGTTTTAACTTGAGTCAACTTGTTGCTAGAGGGTTCATTAACTTATTTAAATCTTCACAAAAAATCATTATATACTAGCATGAATATTCAGCAGGTCATGTCATTATGCAGGCTCTATCTAGCCAAGTCACAGAAATTCCCATAAAAACAGTCAAATATTGACCCCCTCCCTAAATACATGGACCAAATGTTAAGACGCAGACCAGAACTCAAGGATTTCAGGATAGACATGATAAGCAGGTTTTCCTCCTGAGCCTTGAACCAGCTTGCTTTAAGTAAGATCATACAGGAATTTAATGACTTGGGCATGAATCCAGGTTAGTGACTTTAACTCACACTTTCTCTTTTTCTTCATTTCAGACTCTAGACATGAGACAATCACACATATTGTCTCGGACTAGTGTCGTCACTTCATTTAAATGCACTAAGGACCTTTAGGCAGGATTCAAAGACAGCTCATGTGAACAGATGATCAAACAGATTTGGGTTGATGGTAATTTTCTAAATACTTGAGATCTGATCTCCCTTTAAGACTTTTGGCATAACTGGACTCTATCACAGCATTGCAGGGTCAAATGTATTCATATGGAAAACACACCTCCATAAACTTATAGAGTGTTGCCATGGCATCTTTTATTTGGAGGAGGGCACTATGGACCAAGTTGGACTTGGTTCTACCCAGTCCTCTCTCTAAGATGCCTTTAAAAAGGCTCCTCTATTGTCAAGTGGCTCACAGCTTGCCCATGAACCATTTTTTCCCCACCAACACCATTATTGAATCAGTTCCCAACCAAATACTTGACTAATATTTACTCAGGTGAATGCTTTTAGCTCTTTGGCCTAGAATTCTAATCATGGTATGACTTTAATCCCTTTTTGATAATGACATAGTTCCAAATAGGTCTCTACATCTCACTTTAAGCCTGATTTGACCCAACAGTACAAGACAAGGCCATACACTGCATATTTTAACCTCAGAGAGAGAAAGAGCCAAACACCACCCTCAATCTTATTCTTAATTATGATCATCACAAACCTATCATTTGGACCCTAACACTTAAAATGATGCAAAAGCTTAGCAAAGAAAGATCTAGACAGATTTCATACCAAAGCTCCCCTCTAGCACTTCTTGATCCTTTAAGACTAAATGATTGGTATTAGTGGGACACCATTAGCACAAATGTCATGTCAATGACTTATGTTAGCCTACCTTAAACCTTAATCACATGTTTAAAACCATTATGGAACTCTGACATCATAGAATCCTAGTTCAGACCAACTAAAGTGCCAAAAGACTTCTCCAATTCATTTTACTGATTAAGCAAGATCATTTTAATCCATTTTAGCAATCAGAAATCACATTTATCAGAAGGGGCACTGTCATGAATTGACCACACCACACTTATTTTTACCTTAAACTGATTATACCTAATAATCCCCCTTTCCACCATGTCCATTACTAGAACCAGGAACCATTACATATCATGATTTACCATATCATTTAGTGTATCAACATTCTACAAGAGCAAGGATCAAAACCTTCATTTAGACACCAATTAGTGCCATCACACATCAGGAAACATATTACACATCTCATGAGTAGGTTGTCATACACAGACTTCATTTGTTCAAGGTAAAAGATACCCAATGTATCACAGCACAGTAATTCAAAAGAGAGAGAAACACACAATCCAAATAGATAAATCTGCAAAGCATCCCCGGAATCTTAGAACAAGGTCATGGCACTTAACACCTGGGAATCTATGTGAGTTTTAAAACAATTTCAAACATGTCAAGAAGATAGTTAATTAGGCAATGCTATCATGATAGACCATACTAGTACTTGGGACTCAGTGACCTTATTAGTAATTCTTATTATTCAAAATTAGTGTTTGGACAGCCACATAAGAACCTCTGGTAAATCCCATGGTTATAGGACATGAGACTTAGAAAGTGAAAAGAGTCCCCAAGTCCTGAAGAAAAGACAATTGCAAGGTGAGGTGACCACCCCCTACCCTTTCCTAATCTTTCCTTTCAGTAAAAGGGGGCAAAGGCTCCACTGGTCATCACTTCCAGGCAGACCTAAGCTCACCCTTTACTCCCGAGGAACAAACTCTCCTTCTCCATCTCCTAAACCAAGTGACACCACCAGGACCTTCCTAATGGTTAGGTAATTAAACTTCTATTCTTAATGCAACACCTCAAACATATAACTCTTTATTTTATGGACTAAATGATATACAAACAAAACAAGATAGAAGCAAACAAACATATGTGTTAAAACTCCCAAGGGTCATGACTGCTTTCCTCTTATGTATAATTCCATATATGATTATGACATTACACAAATAAGCTCATTGACAAAGGACTTTGACAAAATAGAAAATAGATTTTCCATTTTAATTCTTTCTCACTTTGCTCTTTTATCTCTTAGGATTAAATCAAGATAAGGCAGGGGTTCTTAATTGTACATCAAATGAATGACAGATTAGTTAACACTTTTCTTTTGTGAGGATGACACACAACCATTCAAAGTTAGACAAACTTCACAAAAACAACACTTAATCCCATCAGTTCAGGAGACCACATAGAGAGATCATTCATGATTGGGTATATTAACACTTAGTGTTGGATCAACTACTGTAATTCAAATAGGTTTATCCTATTTCTAATTAATGACTAATAAACAATTTAGTTCAAACATCTAATAACCAAGCAAAATATTCATACTAGGAATGAACAAACAACAGATGCCTTTTATACTTTCAACATCATTATTTTTTCTCAAATGACAAATGACTCAAAATATCACAACCAATTCTAAATCTTAACTACAAACAGTGTCTCTCTAAACCATGAGCTTACTTCAAAGATTATTTCTCCCATTTTTACTCTTAATTAAATCTTACTCAAGTAAATGATCCAGATAAAGACATGAATTATTATGCTAGTGGTTCTAAGTAAAACTCCATTTAATCATTGTTTATAAAGTACTACTTAGTAATCATGATCGCATGTTCATTACACACTACCACAGACCAATATAATTCATCCAGAGATCAACTTAAGATGAACATGTTCACCCTTGTAACTTTGACAAACCAACACTCAACTAAACCAGAAATGTCACGACCCAACTAGGGCCGCGACGGGTACTCGATACTTGTACCGAGCACCTCTTATCTCGTATCGTATTCTTATCACTAAGTGGGCCGTATGAACGTCACCGTACCATTTTTTTTTACACTTAACATTAATAGCATAATATAAACATAGGCTAGCAAACTTTGCTATCACATTGTCACGACCCAACCCCGTAGGCCGTGACTAGTGCCCGAACTGGGCACCCATACGAACCTAGCAACCAAATCATCCTACTAATAGCATGAGCATAGTCGGAGGCATAGCTAACATACATATACATACACATATACATATCGGACATAGGCCGGTAAGGCTGCCAAAACATAGGAACACAAATCGTACCAACACATCCGTACAGAACTCGCCCACAACCCACACGTATATGTCTACAGACCTCTAAGAGTCATAACAAGCATATGACGGGACAGGGCCCCGCCGTACCCATGACCGAACATATATACAAATAACAGGAATGTCTATACCGAGACTGTAGGCTCCGGATCAAAGGAGCTCTCCAACAGCTGAATGGACGCCCTAGGCCGGCGAATCACCGGACCGTCTATCCGTACCGCGCGGCATGAAACGCACCCCCCGAAGAATGCGGGGGTCGCACGGAAAATGTACTGAGTATGTAAAGCAGAAATACAGAACCATAGGAACAAAATACAGAAAGTAGATGCAATATGCAGCGTATCAAAATATGTAGTTAAAATACAAATCATGCATAGGCTCTTAGAACGGTGGTCGCCCGTCTGTCGTTGGCGCCACGCCACAAGATCACACCGTAAGGATTTCATATCTCCGTAACCCGACATATCCCCGTAACACATCATAGCCAACCATCACACCATACACAAAAGATCACACCAAACGAACCCGCCCCTCCGGAGAGGAGCTCGGAACCGTAACACGCATCACACCGAATATATATCATAGTGCGCACGAAGCATATCCGGCCCGGGATCCGGTGAACGAGGTAATGACCATAAGCACGAGCAGAGTCGTGAGTAACCAAGTGCATAAAATCATAATCATAAGTCGTCAAATAAGTAAGAAGTCCATATGCGGAAGTCAAGACGAAAATAGTAATAAGTTTTTCCCAAAAAGTCATTAAGGGTAGCACAGAAAAGCCGCGGGCCCCACGGACGGGTTCCGACCCCCATCCGAGCCCGACTACGATAGTTGGGGGAAAGTTATGCCTTATGAAGTTACCTATTATGTTTCGGGGCGATCCGAGCTCGTATGCAAAAGTTACGACGTTTGAAGTTCTGGACCTTTTTTGTAACAAAATGCTTTACAAAACTCTTAAAAACATAAGAAACTTAGTTTGGTTACATTAAAGAGTAAGTCTTGAAAAAGGAATAAAGTACATGTCTAGGCTTGGATCTTAAGAGTGGAATTACCGAAGCTCGGGTCATAGCCTAGTTGATACTAAGACATGCCAAAAAGAGAAAGTTACGCCTTACATACCTTGCTTGCTTCCTTAGCTACTCCAAACTCAGGCCTCGGCTCTCCAAAGTCTACACGATGCCAATGAATATCAACCATTAGATGTAAATATTTTAAGGGTTCCATTCCAAAGCATTACCCAATTCTACGTAGAGATTTGGGACTTCCCCTATAAATGCAACATCCCCGAGAATTCAACTCGGCTAATTCTTCAACAACAACACCAACAACCATTTCAACAACATTAACAATTCATTCAAAATACATTATAATGCTAATAACTCTTCTCCAAATATCCAACAACACTCCATTTATGTTCAATTCAACTTCGTACGTTCAAACTAACATCAATGCTTACATGTTCAAATAATAATCCGAAGCCATTCAAATCCGTTTTAAGAACATCCCAAGGATCCATACAATATTCAAAACAACTCAAACACTAAGTCACCTTACCCGAAATCCATCAACTACATTAGGGACTTCAACAACACATTTCCTCTTTCCAAATTCATAAACTACATCAACAAACCATACCTTAACATTATTATTCTTACAAATTCAAGAACTACATTAAAACCATATTAATTCTTAAATCAGCCCACACGGTTTTAGCTTCAATCAGATCATTAAACTTCATTTTTACATCATATAAAGCATGACGACAACAACCAAAACACCAAATAACATTAATTCATTTCATGCACACCAAGCAGCCCCTATTCGGCCACTCCACAACATACAACATTCCATGAGTTTCCTTCATTTTCTACACATCACCACAACACATAAACATGTTGAATTCAATTACTCTCCACTCCTACACAACACACACATATGCACGGCCACACATACATATACGGCCACAACTTCAACTTCCATATTCCATGATTTTCATTCATTTCCATACTCCACAACATTTACAAATCATCTTTAACATATGAAAAATAAGATTAAGCCATACCTCTTTCACTTGATTCTTCAAGTTGGCTAGAGTTTGGTTTTGCACTAATCCTTGTTCCTACTACTCCAACAACCCCTCCATGTTGTTAAGCATGTTCTAAGGAGTTGAAATACTTGAAACAAATATTTTTCTTCAATTTTTTTCCTTGGACTGCTCGGCTGTGGAGGAGTGGCCGTATGGCTCTCCTTTTTCTTTCTCAAGATTTCTTGAAGTTTCTTGTTTTTGGAAGATGAAAAATATGGCTCTTATCATCTTAATATACATAATAAACATCCATGTGGCCATGGCCCACACCTTAGGTGGTCAAGCCACATGGCAAATGTTTGTCATGAAATGCCAACATTTTTTTTAAAACTAATTTTTGACCCCAAATTTTTCATAAGTTGTCTAACCTTCCATAATCCAATATTAATCCCAAACTCCATAATATCTCATGCCAATGAAATCATAACAACTCGTGTTTTGAAATAAATGGTGGTTAAAATCTTTACTTCATATCCCGGAATCCTCTTGTCCTTAACTTTCCGCAACTAGTCCAGAATGTCCCGACGTACGAAAGTGCGGGATATAACACACATTATACAGCGACGAGGACCATCAAAGTACAAAACATCTAACTGTACATATCTGTCTACGAGCCTCTAAACATAGTACACATATACATAGGGAGGGCCGAGTACTGCCGTGCCCGAATATATACACAAAATAGTACCAAAGAACTGAGGCTCCGGAACAACTGGAGCACTGCTACAATACTGCTGATAGAGCTCCTAGGAGTCAAGTCTGTCCACCGCCGACCTACGCGCGCATGGAACGCAGTCCACAAGAAGGACGGGGACGAATAATGTACCGAGTATGTAAGGCATGGAAACTAATACAAACAGGAGCATAGAGTAGGATTGACAATATCATGGGGTCATATATATATATATATATATATATATAATGGAACAAGAAAATAACCTGTACATAGGAATACCCCTTTCAAGTCGGATACCATGCATGCTTGTCTTTCCTTTTTAGAAAAAAAAAACATTTCTTTTCATATACATAGAAAATAGAACTCATAGCATGTCGTGTCTTGTCATAACATATCATATCGTATCATATCATATCATGTCGCATCATATCATATCACATCATATCATATCATATCGTATCATATCCTAGCGTATCGTGTCATGTCATAGCATATCGTGTCATGTTATAGCGTATCGTGTCATGTCATAGAGTATCGTGTCATGTCATAGCATATCGTGTCATGTCATAGCATATCGTGTCATGTCATAGCATATCGTGTCATGTCATAGCTTATCGTGTCATGTCATAGCATATCGTGTCATGTCATAGCATATCGTGTCATGTCATAGCTTATCGTGTCATGTCATAGCATATCGTGTCATGTCATAGCACCGAACAACGTCGGCTCGCCCACATAGCGCCGAAATACGTCGGCTCGCCCATATATCCCGCGTCCGGGCATCCCGCGTCCGGGATGATAAGCCAGCTGACCAGGTGGCGATGAAACATGTTTCCCTTCCCATTCCCCACATATACATGTATCCCTTCCCCCCAGCCCATGTACATATACATATCTTATATACATATATCTCACCTTGAAGGAACGATAATTATAAGGCGGGACTATCAACGGAAAATAATTTTGAAAGCAAACATGAAACGAAACCACGGACATCATAAACGTTAGTTCATATGCTTGAAATGCTTAGAAAATAGTATCATAACCAAGGAATAAAATTAAAGACCAAGAACTAGTTTAACACTTTTATACTCGCATTGGATTCTTGACTTAAGGCTCTTAGGCATGGAATCATTCTTGTTACACTTATCATAGACATATTCTCTTCCTTACATCATCGTTATCATTATCATCATAGAAACATTCTCATTAGCATAGTTACAACACTTATCGTTTGATAAACGGAGCAATAAAGAAAATCCGGAACAAAGGGGGCCCACCTCAAGTCAAATGAGGTGGCGTACACAACTTACATATGTTACATTCCAAGACGTCACTTATAAGAGCTTTTAAAGTAGTCGGGTCCTATTTGTGCACGTTCTAGATCTTTAGGTAACTTTCCAACATTTTATGCAAAATATTAATTCAATTCTATTAAATGAAAAAGGGTTAATTTCAAGTTCGGATTTCTAGGAATGGAATCATCCCCGAGGCGCGTATTCAAGCCTATTATGTCTAAGACATGCCAAAGAAGGGAGAGTGAAGCCTTACATACCTTTTCCGCCCCTTACGCGACTCCAATTTCAAGTTGCAAATCCGCCAAAATCTACAATTTGGTCATGTTTACCAAACATTGATTAGAGCATTTAGAAGTTGAATCTTAAGATAATACTTGTCTACCGAAATTTCGGCAGCACTTCCACTATAAATACACCATCCCACCAAGTTCAACTTGGCCAATTTCAACCATCAACAAATCCCAGGAATTCAACCCGGCCAAACTATCCACAACAATGCCCATATTCATACTAACGATCTCAATAACCAAACCGAAGTACATTCTAACAATTTAATCAACATATTACTTTCTTCAAGACCTTCCAACTCCCATAAGAACAATAACAACTTAATAATTTACACATTAACGACATCATACTAACAACATTATATTGCATTCATGCAAGAACATCACATTCCATTTACATAAACTTCCACCACCAACCTCCAACTACTACAATTTCACAAAAATTACTAAGCTCTTATTAGCAATATAGAATCCACACAACAACAACCAATATACTAAATAAAATTAACTCATTTTCCTCCACACTTCGACAATTATACACGGCCATGCATACATTATGCAACTCACGGCCAACATCATACACACATGGCTACAACTTCTCCAAAATTATTCAACTTCCATGATCAACATAGCATCCACAACAATAACAACCAAACACTAGATAAAATAATTAAAACAAAATTCCTACACACACATAGACATACACGGCCACACACCTATAGTCTTGTTCTTCATGAATCTCAGTCACTTTTGCATACTACAACATGCATAAACATCCATAACATATAAAAGAAAATGAATTCTTACCCTTTCTCTCTTATCTTCCTTCTTGGCTAGAACTTACAACCCACAAAAATATGTGGTTTCTTGCTTCAATGACTACTCCACCTTACTAAGGACCCTTTAATTGGTAGGAAATAATTTTTGAAGAAATTTTTGTAAATTTTTTTTGGAAATTTTTCACTTGGCCGAATGGCCCTCAATTTTTCTCCTTCTTTTTCTTGTTCTTCCACTTCTTGAGATTTCTAGAAAATTTTGTGACAAAGATGACTTAGTCATCTTTTATTTTTGTAAGCTAAACCCCCACATGGGCTTAGCCCATGTCATGGCCGGTTGGGCCTTCTTTTTCCTCTTAAAATTTCAAGCTCAATTATATTTTTCATGACAAGTAGTAATTCATAAAACTGTTTTCCAAATTCCAAATTTACCCTTCGCCTTCCTTTATATTTCTATGAGGCGTAGTGCGAATTTCCCTTTATGCCCTTGACCTTTCTTGATAATTCCGCTTCTAAATTCTTCATAAGCCATTCACATGCTTAACAAAATGAAAATATGGCCTTGCTTGTTGTACTCCCGCGATTGTCTTGAATTATCCGATTACACAAAAATGCGGGATATAACAAGAAAGATTACAGGAAAATGATCACGTTTAAAAACTTCAGAACTAACATAGCTCAACTCAGTGATGCTCAACAATCTAGACAAGCAATTTTAAAGAAAAAATAATGTTAAGGCAAGCTAACTAAGCACAACAATATTCTTGAATTAACCATACTCCTAAATTAGACATATCATCATCCAAAACTTAAAGGTAAATACAAAGAGGCAATAATAAGATAAAATGTTACCCTTTTATTGTGCAGCCTTGTCAAGAGTTGAACTTCGAGCCTATGTGCTTCCAACCCCGACTCAAACCACACAAAAATGAAAGAAAAATATGAATATTTCAGAACTAAAAGAAGATTTAAACCCTAGAACAAAGGCCAAACCTTTTAAAATTTTACTATGAGCCTAGGATTTGAGTTTTAATGCTCAAATCAAAGCTCTGAGATTTCAAGATTTTTTTTTCGAACTCTCAAAACCTCTTTCTTTCCTTCTCTTTTTTTTTCACAGTGTTGGGGTTTCTATTTATAGAACCCCAAGCTCGAACCATAAATCATATCATTCAGAGCTAATTGATCCTATAGGCTAGGTAAAAGCTCTCTTCTCTCTCTTTCTATTCCCATGAAAACCCTAAACTAAACATATTTTCAAACAATGGCCACTGGTCAGTCGTCAACGGCGGGCTGGCTAGCCTCCATCAACTTCCAACCTAGTTCACTACCCTCCCCTTACTAACACAAAAATACCCTCTTCTCAGCCAATTGTCCCATTTCTCTCAGTCATAGAAACAAACCCTTCAACCTACATGCAGACTCTTGTACATGAATGTACTCCTACTACCAACCCCATTGTTGATCCTATTCCTATCAAGGAGGTTCAATATGTTGATGGTATCCCAGTGATGCATTGGACTACATCAGAACTATCAAGAATGGAGCAAATAGAGAATTTAAAGCATACTATTGTAGGTAAGTTCTCATATGGCTAGCGTAAATGGATTTAGTTGAGAGATATTATTCCAAGTCAATGTGGTGCTAAGGGAAAGTGTCAAGTTCGATTCCTAAGAGATCGACATGTTTTGATAGATGTTCTTTAATGGAAGATTTCATAAACATCTCTTCTAAGAGTGCCTTTTGGTTGAAGTCTAAAGATGGTAAGTCTTATCAGATGAGACCTCTCATAAAGAAGAGACTTCAATTACAATGGCAATGATATCTTTCCCTTATTTACTGCCTACTTATTTTGTTAAGGAATCTTTGTTTACCTTAGCATCGGCAGTTGGGAAACCTTTGTTATTAGACATGACTAATATTAATAAAACCAGGCCTAATTGTGCTAGTGTAGAGGTACAACTGGATCTATTATCAGATCTTCCTAAGTTTGTTATGATGGAGATTGAAGATGACCAAATCAAGGAAGTGAATGTTATGAAAGTGAAGATTCAGTATGATCATTTGCCTAAGTATTGTACAAAATGTAAGTTACAAGGCTATGCAAAGGAAGAGTGGGGACTGTTACATCTTGAGTTGAAGGTAGAAAAGAAAGAGGATGTCAATAAAGGAGAGGCGAGAAGAAGAGAGGAGGAGTGACAACCGAGAAACAAACAAAGAAGAACAACATCTAAGGGATTTCAATATCCAGGAAGGCATAATAGGTATAATAGATGGAGGTATCCAGTGCAGCAATATTTGCCAAAGGTGTTGTCTAGTGGGAAAGTTGTTACTTATCCAAATGCTAATAACATGGGAAAGAAGAGGAAGGAGGATGGTCATGCAGGGAAAGACAAGCAGCCAGAAGGAATTACACTTCAAAATAATTTTGAAGTATTGAATGGAAATGTAGAAGAATTGGTGGATAATGACAACACAAAGGATTTGGTTCCTACTGACTCAGTAGGGACATCCAAAGAACTAGATATATTAACCAAGAAGGCAAATGATGTTGACAAATCTGATGAAACTTTGAATGTAACTAGGGAAGAAGGTCATATTGGAATGCAGGATGATAATGGGAAGGCAAGTACATGTACTGAGATAGTTATTTATAAGGGTCCTGAAGAAAAGATTAACAATGTAGATGATCCTTAAGAGAAAGTTACTTATGGAGGAGACAAAGTAGCAGATAGCCAAGAACAAGTAGAAGATAGTGCAGGTACTGAGATAGTTACTTATAAGGGTCCTAAAGAAAAGACTAACAATGTAAATGATCCTCAAAAGAAAGTTTCTGATGGAGGAGACAGAGTAGCAGATAGCCAAGAACATGTAGAAAATGGAGAGAAGTAGAAATTAAATGAATGTGTGGACAAGTTAGCTCAGGAGCATGAGTTAAGTAACACAGTCTTTAATCAGGAGCATACTCAAAAGGAATTTCCCCTTCCAATTGTGCTCAGACAGGAGGATCAGTTGAATTTTTCTATAAATGAGGATGGAGTGGGATCCTATCCACTTGAAAGGGAGGAACCTAATGATTTGCATGTGGATCTAGTGGAAAAAGTTTAAGATCAACAAATTCTATCCCTGAAGAAACCTTCTCCTTTGAAGGAACTGCATGATGTAGTGTCCCATAATCTAGCAGATATGGCATTACCTGAGTAGCTTGAAGTAAGTAGCAGTGCTAAATATGTGGTAGATGAGGAAGCCATAGAGTAGGTGTTTAATCATGTAGCTAAGGAAGCTGATATTTCTCCACATTCCATACAGAAAGGGAGTAAGAAGGGCAAACAACAAAGTGTAGTGATATTCACTTATAAGAATATTGTCAAATAGAGCCATGAAGAATGTCAATAAATCTTTATGAAGACTCTATTTTGGAATATCATGTCTGTGAATTCACAGCAAGCTTTTCATAGAGTGCAAATGTTACATAGGCATCATAAATTCTCCATCATTGCTTTGATGGAACCATTTCAAAGATTTTAGACACATTCAAAAATATAGAAGGAGATTGGGCATGAGATATGCACATCATAACTGCAATGGTAAAATTTGGTTCTTTATAAATGACAATATAGATGTAGAGGTCATTCAGGATACAGATCTACAAATCACAGTTAAGCTAAGTTTTCAGGAGGATAATAAGATTCTTATGACTACTACGATTTATGCAAAATGTGAAGCATTGGAAAGAATTACTCTTTGGGATAACTTGTATAACCTGGCTGATCAAATGGAAGTGCCCAGGCTTGTGGGAGGGGATTTCAATGTCATTATGAATGAAGATGAGAAAATAGGGGGTCTGTCTATTTATCCAGATAAGTATGAAGATTTTGCATTTTGTGTGAATTCATGTGAACTATTTGAAGTTTCTTTTAAAGGGATCTTATTCACATAGTGGAATGGTAGAGCTGGTAGGGATTGTATTTTTAAAAGATTGGACATAATGCTCACTAACTCAAAACTACAGGATTTGTTTGGTCACATGTAAGCTGAACAATTATCTAGAATCGGTTCTAATCATGCTCCTCTTCTACTTACTTGTGGAGATTCATCTAAACATGTAAGGAAACCTTTCATATTTATAAAGTTTTGGATAGAACATGAGTCCTTGTTTGAGGTTGTGAATTAAGGGTGGAATACTGATTTTGAAGCAGATGAATTCATTACTTTTAAACTGGAGCTTTAAAAAGTTAAGTGTGTTCTATCAGAATGGAGTAAAGCTACTTTTGGGGATATCTTCAAGCAGCTGGTATTAAGGGAAGATATTTTGAGAGTTAAAGAACAACTTTTTAAAGATGATCCTTCTCCTGCAAATAGGATAGTACTACAACTAGCACAAGCAGAATTAAAGAAGTATCTGCATTATGAGGAGGAGTTCTGGAGACAAAAATCTCATTTTACTTGTTTTTCTGAGGGGGATGGGAATATAATGTTTTTCCATAATATAGTAAATGGTAGGAGGAAGAGACTGCAGGTAAAAAGGATGAAAAAGCAAGATGGAAGTTGGATTGAGGGGGAAGATGCTCTAGCTGAGGAAACAACCCAATTTTATCACCATCGCCATTACACATGAGGATATCTCTTCGGATTTCTCATTGTTGCAACATGTTCCTAATATGGTTACTCAGGAGAAAAATCAGATACTTACCAAAGATGCCAACTCTAGAAGATGTTAAGAAGGCAGTTTTTTATAGTCAAGGGATAGTTCAGGTGGTCCAGATGGTATGATAGGAGCATTTTATCAAGTATGCTAGGATATTGTGGGGGCTGTTGTGTATAATGTAGTGAAAGTCTTCTTTGAAGGACAGACTTTGCCAAAGTCCATAACTCATACAAATCTGGTTCTGATCCCAAAGAAGAATAATGCTAAGACCTTTGCAGATATGAGGCCCATAATTTCTAAGTAATTTTATTAACAAAGTGATCTCTATAAAGGGTACAGAATAAGCTTGAAAATGTTTTGCCTTCTTTGATATCTTCTAATCGATGCCGGTTTTGTAAAAGGAAGATGTATCATCGAGAATGCATCGTTAACTCAAGAGGTGGTATCGATATAAGACTTAGGGGAAAACCAAACTAATGTGGTGCTTAAACCGGATATGGCTAAGGCTTATGATAGAGTGTCCCGGGATTTTTTGGCAAGAGTTCGAGGAAGATAGGATTTGCGAGAAGTATTTATAGATATGATATGGAGATTGATAGCAAACAATTGGTACTCAGTTCTATCCAATGGACAGGCTTCTGGTTTTTTCCACTCAACAAGAGGTGTTAAGCAAGGAGATCCACCATCTCCTGCTTTGTTTATTTTGTCTGCAAAAGGTTGTCTAGAGCATTGAACTCTTTATTTGAGGACAATGGCCTTAGAAGCTATGGAATGCCTAAATGGAGTGCTAATTTGAATCATCTTGCTTATGCAGATGATACTATTATATTCTCATCCAGATGATACTTCATTGCAAAATGATCATGGGAATATTACAGGAGTATGAGCAGATGTCAGGGCAGCTTATCAACAAAGAAAAAAGTTCCTTCTACATGTATAGTAAAGTTGCAAATGTGATAGTACAACAGGTAAAGGCTATTACTGGTTTTACTATGGGATCTTTCCCTTTCACATACTTAGGTTGCCTAATCACACATGCAAGAAAGAGAAAGGCTGATTATAATGACTTGATCAAAAAGTGAAGGACAAACTCACAAACCTTGAAAGGAAGACTTTTATCTTTTGGAGGAAAAGCCGTTTTGATCAACAAAGTTGTTTTGTTAAGTATGCCAATTCACCTACTCTCACTATCGTACCTCAAAGAGTGTTATATATGAACAGCATAGGGTGTTTGCAAGATTTTTCTGGAATAATAATGAAGAAGGAAGAAGAAGACATTGGTCTTCATGGTTAAATCTGTGCTTGCCAGAGGAGGAAGGTGGAGTTGGCTTCAGATCCTTATTTGATGTTTCTAAAGCATTATTTGCTAAACTCTGGTGGACATTCAGAACTACAAATACTCTATGGTCAAATTATATGTGGAACAACTATTGTAAAAGGCAATACCCTCAGTATGTGCCTTGGAAATGAGGCTCTTAGGTCTGGAAGATAATGTTAGAAGCTAGAGATAACATGGAGCATGAAATGTGGTGGGAGCCAAGAAGTGGAACTGCTAATATCTGGTTTGATAATTGGACAAAACTTGGAGCTCTATACTACTTAGTTCTTGATGAGTTTGTTGTGGATGAAACAGTACAAGATGTGAAGGAACTGAGAAATCAGGATGGATGGAACATGAGTAAACTACAACAGCTTTTTCCTACAAATATTGTTGATCATATACTGGAAGAATTAGACCTTAATAAATCTACAGAAGAATGGGATAAACCAAGGTGGATGATGACAAAGATCTCGGTAAATTACGGTTGGAAGTGCATGGGAGCTCTTAAGAAATCAAAGTCCGATATATACAAAAGCATGTGGATACCGTGTTTGCCTTTCAAAATCTCATTCTTTTTCCGGGAGATTGAGGAAATGCAAACTACCGCAGGGATATAGTGAGAAGGATTGGGATTGATACGAAAAAATGCTATTGTTGTGATCCTAAATAATGTGAAATGTAGATCATCCGTTTGTCACGTAAAAAGTTGCTTCTCGTGGTTTGGAGATATGTTAAAGCCGCTGGAATCACAACAACTTTGCTTCTGTGAAACAAGTGATACGTGTTCGGTGGAATGCTGATTTTTCATCTAAGTTCAAATCTATTATTAGAGCCATAGCAGTTATCACAATATGGCAAATATGGAAGTGGAGAAACACTGTGGTGCATGGAAGGAAGATGACAATCAATAAGGTGATATATAAAATAAATTTGACCATTCATCAGATGTGCAGAGTTAGAAATCCAAGAATGCAAGTACCAAAGTCTCTTCCACAGATTATGTAGATGATTGAAACATACAGACCATATATAGTGAGCAAGATAGTGAGATGGAATTTGCCTATGCCAAGCTGGTTTAATTGTAACTCAGATGGTGCTTCTAGAGGAAATCCAGGGCCAAGCTCAGTGGCATTTTGTATTAGGGACTCTGAGGGAGACCTGGTGCATACTGCAGCTAGAAGAATATCATATGAATCAAACTTAGTTGCTGAAGCAATGGCTTTACAAGAGGGGATTAAATACTGTGTGACAAATGATCTATTGCCTGTAATCTTGGAGACTAATTCAATGACTCTTGAAATGATCTTGACAGGACAATGTGAAGTATCATGGAGTATTTCTTTGATCATAAAGGGTATTACAAGGTTGAGGAGGGATAAGGAAGTGAGAGTGGAGCATGTACCGAGGGAAGGAAATGGATTGGCAGATTTTTTGACTAACTTTGTTTTTTATTTTGCAGGAGAACATCATTTCAATAGTTACCAATCACTTCTAAGGAAAGCATGACAGATTTTGAATACTGAAAAAGCACATATGCCATACATCAGAATCAAGCAAGCCAAAGATCATCATATTCCAGGAGATTAACACATGTAATAAGGGTTCTGCAGGTTGTCAAAACTGCAAAGAATCAGGCCTAGAACATTTCTAGCAGATTGAATAGAAGGACTTTTGGATAGGTTACAACGGTGCTCATTTTGCTGTCACATGTCCTAAGGGTCTTTTTATACAATCATTCTTGAAGGAAAAGGTCAACACTACATAGATCTGGAAAAATCACGTAAAACAGCTGAACATGAGGAACTTTCTAAAAGAATTCTATTCCATCCTTGAAGCCTGAATTTTAATTCAATGGACTGTGGATTCATAGCACCTGGTGAGAGCTTGAGGTGTCAACATGGTATCAAGTCAAGGCCAAAGGATTTGCAATCGACAAGCTTTTAGATTTCCTTTAGTTTTGATTCATGTATTATATTCCTTTATTTTCTGCATTTCTAGCTTTTGTACAGAACTTGTTTTTTAATAAAGTACTATCAGGCAATCTGCTTGGTAGTTTTGACTAAAACAAAAGTATTTATAGAACCCCAAGGTTCATTCAAGGAATTAAACACACAATGTTGGACAAACAAATTTTCTCTAAAATTAATCTTCGTAAGCCTTCACACGACTCAGATTAACTCGACTCAACAAACGAATGGTTAGATCTGAGTCTTGCTTGACTCGATCTGATCCATCCTTGTTCAACCAATGAGGCTCAAGCAAAGTACAACAACAAAGCACATAAACGGCAGATTTAAATCTTGAATAATAATTAAAAAAAAATAAAGCAAAGAGGCAATTTAGTACCGTGTTTGGAATATATTTTTGCGAAATCAAGTGAAACATTAATTTTTTCACCACAATAGACATGCAAAAGCTATGTTTCTCTGCTAAACTCTACATTTTTGCCATTTTTGGCAGAGAGAGAAAGAGGATATCGAGACGGCGCTAGGGTTTTCATGGAAGAGGAAGAGAGAGAAAGTGATAAAGAGGGGAAGGGGTTGTTTGGTTCTGAATAGGTGAAAGGGGGTATACCCCTTTATTTTCATGTAGAATTGGGCCAGGTCTTAGCCTATTTTGGGATGGACTCGGTCCAAGTCTTAAAATAAGACTGGCCCCCTTTTGTTTGTAGTGTATACATAGATATGTACACATAGTGTATACATGTGTATATATAGAGTAAAAATAGGTAGTTTTATAATCAGATAAAAATTAAATTTGATTATTGGTAATAATATTTTAATTGGAGGCAAATTAGGACATAATAAACCTATTAAAATATTTTAAAAATGGCCAACTGTGTTAATAGGTTTAATTTTTCGAATGTGGCCCTGATTGATTGTAGTCTAACTGGTTATTTCAATTATGGACATATTTGGCCTAATCAGCAAATTTTTAAAATTAAATTGCATTAATGACCTTAATTAATTTGGGCCA
Organism: Lycium ferocissimum; assembly: GCF_029784015.1. Classification (NCBI taxonomy): domain Eukaryota; kingdom Viridiplantae; phylum Streptophyta; class Magnoliopsida; order Solanales; family Solanaceae; genus Lycium; species Lycium ferocissimum. Next base: position 53,587,619 of record NC_081346.1, read on the forward strand.
ATGAATTTGGTTATTTCAGTTAAGGACATTAAGAGGCTAATTTTACAAAAATGACCTCAATTTCCTAAAACCATGAATTGGTTAAATTTATTGTGGCCATAACAAAAATAATTAAATAATTTAAAATCAATTTGCAATAATGACCATCTTATTGATCAATTAAAAAATTTATAGACAATTGCAAATAGTTTTGACAAATTACACAATTTTGCAAAATTAATGATCAAGGGGTGAAATGGTTAATTTATTTAAATTACTCAAACTCCTTGAATTGAAGGGAAATAAGTATTTGCTAATTTTGATTTTCTGACAATTTGAATAGTTAAATAAATGATTATTATTTTCTTAAACCAAATGCCTTCTTTTCTTTGATTAAATCTAATAAGCACCTCATATATGTCATAAAAGTACCAATTAATTTCTAAATAATTTGTGATGTCATGAAAAACCCTTTTCACCAATTTAAAGGAGTAAAATATTGACCTGAACAATTTATAAAAATTATTTAAAACCCTTTAAGGTGCATAGCTCATTTATTTATTATTCAAGGACTCTGAGTGATTAAAATAAATTACGGGAGGTCAAAAATTAGGTGTCAACAGTTATGGCCTTGATGAGTTTAGTTACAGGCTATATGATCCAATTGAGAAGAAAGTTGTGAGAAGCGGTGATGTTGTCTTCGTGGAGGATCAAATTAACCATTGAAGATATTAACAAAGCGGAGAAGCTAAAATCTTCAGGTTCTGAAGGTTTAGTTAATCTTGATCAAGTTCCTCATACAAATGCGGATGACGTTGGTGGGCTCGATGATGATGGTGATATCCAAAATCATGTTCCAGATCAGCATGTTGATGGTAATGATGATAACGATGCTGATATTGATGAGGTAGATGCTCCTCCTCATGAAGTTGTGGATGAATCAGATACTCCATTCAAGAGGTCTACTAGACAACGTATTCCTTCTTCTTGTTGTTATATCCCGTATTTTGTACATCGGGATAATCCAAGTCAACCACGATAAGTTAAGGACAAGACCATTCCGGGATACGAAGTCGAGATTTTAACCACAATTGTGTTTTAAGACATAAGTGTTCATGATATTGTGGTATGGAATATTAAGGAAAGTTGGGGTTGAATGTTATTTTTGGAAAGTAATTAGTTCATGAAAAAGAAAAAAAAGAAAAAGAAAAAAGGGGGGCCATGTGGCCGGCCACCTTGGTGTGGGCCATGGCCACATGTTTGGCTAATACATGTAATAAAAAGATGACTAAGTCATCTTATTTCATCATCTTTACCTCTTGGAAAATTCAAGAAGCTTGGAGGAAAAAAAAAAGAGAGAAAGAGAGTGAGAAGTGTTCGGCCATGGCCATAGAAAATTGAAGACCAAAAATCCTCTTCAAAAAAAAAAATTTCTTCTAGCAAATTAAGCAATTGGAAGGTCCTCTACAACTTGGAGTAGTTGTTGGGACAAACAAGGCATTCAATCTTGCAAGAACAAACTTTAGCCAAGTTGAAGAATCAAGTGAAGAAGGTAAGGTTCAATCTTTCTTTTTATATGTTATGCATGGTTTGTGTATGTTGTGAAGTGTGAAAATGAATGAAATTCATGAAAATATGGATGTTGGAGTGGAACCGTGGGTGTATGGGTTTGGCCGTGTGGTGTGTGCTATGTAGGAGTAATGAATTAATTGTATTTAGCATGTTTGCATGTTGTCGTAGTGTGTAGAAATGGATGAAAGTCATGGAAGTTGTGTGTTGAAGTGATGGCCGAAATTGGATGGTTTTGTATGTTAAGGAATGAACAAATTTTATGTGGTATGTTAGTTGTTATCGTCATAGATTCTATGATAATAATGAAAGTTTAATGAATCAAGTTGAAGTTGTAATGGTTGCGGGCTGATTTGGAAGTTAATGTAATTCTTATGTAGATTCTATATTTACGACGATGACATTGCTAACGTGTAGATTGTTGGTGTAGTTCATGAGTTTTGGAAGAAAGAAATGTGTTAGTGTTGTTTATGTTGAGTTGGGGAGATTTCGGGTAAGGTGGTGGTGTGGTTGGATTGTTTGAAATATTGTGTAAATTGGTTAAAGTGTCCTTGAATATTGTTTGAATGGTTTTGGATTAGTAATTGAACGTATGAGCATGAATATTGGTTTGAATGTAAGTGGTTGAATTGAATATAATGAATGTTGTTGAATTATGTAGTAAAGGGTTACTAATGTTAGAATACGTTTGGAATTGATTATTGATGTTGCTAGTATGTTGTTGGTATGGTTGTTGATGAAATTGGCCGAGTTGAATTCTCGGGGTTGTTGTATTTATAGGGGAAATGCTGCCCAAATTTCTGTAGAATTTGGTGTTCACTTGGAATCGGGTTCCTAAATGCCTTTAGCTAATGTTTGGTATTTAATGACGTATTGTAGATCTTGGGAAGTCCGCGACGTAAGTTTGGATTAGCTTGGAGAGCGGACGAGGTATGTAAAGCTCACCCTTTCTTTCTTTGGCATGTCCTAGACTTAAGGGAAATGTCATACGAGCCTCGGGGAAATTCTATTCTTACGATCCGAGCGTGTTTACGACTTTCATTCACCTCTTGTTATTACCCTTCTTAATGTAGTCATGTTATGATCCTTGTGTCCTTTGTATGTTTGAATTTCAAATGTTACATAAAAAAATTTGTTCTTAAAAAAAGGGTCTGAAACTACGAACGACCGTAACTTTCACAAAAGGGCTCAGATCGCTTCGATATGCTCGTATGAAGTTCTATGACGAGTAATGCCCATAACTTATATGGACGGGCTCGGATTGGTTTAGTATAGGTCTACGGTCCCTCGGATTTCTTTTAATGAAGCCCTAAGGATATGATATTCAGAACGGATTTGCCGTGACCCTCGTTTGATACTCGATTGTTGATTTTTTACTTATTTACCGAGTCTGTAATGATAATCATGTTTTGATTTTCGCAAACTATTTTACATGATTCTGATACGTACTCGTGATGTCTAAAGTTCTATTCGATGTATTCCCGAGTGACATTCGGGGAGACTCGATTTGATTATTATCTTGGCTTTAACTTGGGAATTCATTTTGATCATTCCATCGAGTCTGTAATGATGTTTTATGTGCATGGTTTCTCACTACTCTGCTCGTGCGAGCTGTTATTACTTCTTTCACTGCGTCCCGGGCCAGGGCATGTATTCGTGCAATTCCACTGCATTGTTCACCGCGTCCCTCACTAGAGGGTCGGGGCACGTTATATATATATATATATATATATATATATATATATATATATATATATATATATATATATATATGATGATATGATGATATGGGGGAGGTGGCCAGGATGGAATATGATGACTCCATTCACCGCGTCCCTCACTAGAGGGCCGGGGCACGTTGCATGTACATGTATATGATGATTTTACTTACCGCGTCCCTTGTTAGAGGGCCGGGGCACGTTATGCTTGCATATGTACATAATGATTTTATATTTATGTCACTCAGTCTATTTACGATTTTGAAATGCATGATTTATGTTTCAAGGTAAGCTTTACGAGTTTCTGGTTACTGTACTACTTTTTTGTCCTCCTTATGTCTGTATGATCCTGTTTACTGTATTTCATGCTTTACATGCTCAGTACATATTCCGTACTGACCCCCTTTCTTCAGGGGCTGCGTTTCATGCCGCGCAGGTACAGATACTCTGTTTGGGTGAGCCGCCAGCGTAGGGTTCCTACTCAGCCATTTTGGAGTGCTCCCTTGTCCGGAGCCCATATTTTGGTACAGCTTCTTTTGTTGTATATATGTTTATGTCTATTCAGGGGTACGGTGGGGCCCTGTCCCATCATATGATTTTGTTATTACTCTTAAAGGCCTGTAGACATAAATATGGGTTGTGGGTAGCGGTGTTCAGTGGTGTTTGCGTTCTGTATATTCTCAGGCTGTATATATGATGTATGTATATATGCCTGCGCGATGTTGTGCCTCTATGTACGTATAAGTTCTTATTATGTTGACTATGATCTGATTATAGTTGATAGGTGGGTACGAGTGCCCAGCTCGGGCACTAGTCACGGCCTACGCGGCTGGGTCGTGACACTTGTTATGCACCTAATGAGTAAGTATTACTCACGGATGAGGGAGAACCTGAATGTTATAAGGAGGCCTTGGAAGATGAGCACAAAGATAAATATATTGAAGCCATGCAAGATGAGATGAAATCTCTGCATGAGAATCATACTTATGAGTTGGTGAAATTTCCTAAGGGCATGAGAGCTTTGAAAAACAAGTGGGTCTTCAAAGTTAAAGCAGAAGAACACAACTTGAAGCCCAGGTACAAAGCTATATTAGTTGTTAAGGGATTTGGTCGAAGGAAGGGTATTGACTTTGACAAAATATTTTCTCCTGTTGTGAAAATGTCCTCCATTTGTACAGTCCTTGGTTTGACCGCTAGTCTTGATTTGGAGATTGAGCATGGATGTGAACACTGCTTTTCTTCATGGTGACTTAGAAGAAGAGATTTATAAAGAACAACCTGAGGGCTTCAAGGCAAAAGGTAAAGAAAATTATTGTGCAAACTTAAGAAGAGTCTCTATGGATTGAAGCAAGCTCTCAGATAGTGGTACAAGAAGTTTGAATCTGTTATGGGGGAACAAGGATATAAGAAGAATTCTACATATCACTGTGTGTTGGCACAAAAATTTTATGATGATGACTTTATCATCCTCTTCTTATATGTGGATGATATGTTAATTGTGGGCAGGAATGTTTCCAAGATTGACGAGTTGAAGAAACAGTTGAGTAAGTCTTTTGTAATGAAAGACTTGGGTCATGCTAAGAAAGTTTTGGGCATGAGGATTACTCGTTCGAGAGATGAAAGGAAGCTTTACTTGTCACGGGATAAGTACATTGAACATGTACTGGAGCGCTTTAACATGAAGAGTGCTAAGTTAGTTAGCACACCTCTTTCTAGTCATTTGAAATTGAGCAAGAATATGTGTCCTACAATAATGGAGGAGATAGAGAGAATGGCCAAAATTCCCTATTCCTCTGCCATCGGAAGTTTGATGTATGCAATGGTATGCAATAGACCAGATATTGCTCATGCAGTCGGTGTTGTTAGTAGGTTTCTCGAAAATCTAGGGAAAGAGCATTGGGAAGCTTTGAAGTGGATACTCAGGCATCTAAGAGGAAGCTCAGATGAATGCTTGTGTTTTGGAGGATCAAATCTAATTTTGAAGGGCTATACAGATTCTGATATGGCAGATGACCTTGATAACAGAAAATCCACTACTGGATATTTGTTTACTCTTTCAGGGGGAGCTATATAATGCAGTTAAATTGCAGAAGCGTGTCGCACTATCTAAAACAAAAGCAGAGTATATTGTGGCTACCGAAGCTGGCAAAGAGATGGTGTGGCTCAAGAGACTTCTTTGGGAATTTGGATTGCAATAAATGGAGTATGTTTTCTATTACGACAGTCAGACTGAAGTAGACCTGAGTAAGAACTCCATGTACCATGTGAGAACAAAACAAATTGACGTCAGATATCATTGGATTCGTGGTCAGGTAGAGAACGAATCATTCCAGGTCAAGAAGGTTTAGACGAGTGAAAATCCTGCAGATATGCTGACCAAGGTGGTACCAAGAGACAAGTTCGAATTGTGCAAAGAACTTGTCGGCATGCGCTCATCCTAGAATCCCCGTGTAGCCTCCTTCAGGTGAATGGGTCTGGAGGAGGAGATTTGTGGGCTCCAGCCCCCTATGCATGATTTAAGGGATATGTTTTCTCCTTTTAAAAAAAAATGTATGAAAACGATGCAGCATTTTCTTTTGGCAGACACCATATTTGAAGAATTGGCACCGCCCAATCAATGCCAAGAAGAAAAATTGACACTCTCCATCCCTATAAACAAGTAACCCTTGATCCGTTTACATACACACCAACCTTAGAAAAATACATTTGAGTATTTAGAGATCGGAGTCAGGTATACCATAGACTGCGTAAGAAAATAGTTTGTGAAGAAAAATAGAGTATGAGCGATATTGTAGTGAGGTGGGAAAACCAAGAGAGTGTTATTTCTTTTGAGTGTGTAGTGGCCTTTGGAGTATTTATACTCGTGACTAAACAGTGTAAAATTTCTTACTATAGTGATATCAGTTGCTCCTCTTGGCCTATGGTATTTCCCTTATTCAAAAGGATTTTCACATAAAATCTTGGTGTTGTTATTTCTTCTTCTAATTCTTGCTAATTTAACCATAACTTAGTGTTCCGCGTTTATCACTAATACCGTAAATATTATTTTTATGGGTATATTTTATTCCCAATAGCACGTTCATTAAGAAATTTAATTAATGTCATTAATCAAAGGGTGATTTGACTAAATTATCCCTATGTCTATTCCCAATTTTTCTTAAAGGTTGAAATGGTGAACGTTGGGTTTTGGAAAATTATTCCTCCTTCTGTCCCAATTTATTTGGCACACTTTCGTTTTTAGTCTGTCCCAAAAGAATGATACATTTCCTTAGTTGGCAATAATTTAACTTTAAACTTTACCTTTTACTCTTCACGAAATGATTTATAACCACGCAAATATTCTTTGACTTGTTTTAGACCATAAGATTCAAAAGTCTTGCTTTATTTCTTAAACTCCAAGCTCAGTTAAACTATATCACATAAATTGGGACGGAGGGAGTAATATTAATTAAATTTGAAAAAATTTAATTAATAACCTTTTGGACTTTAAAAAATTCAATTATTTTGGAATGGAGGGAGTATTATTTTCCGCCACCAAGTTAAGGCTCATATCTTCTGAATATTATGCAGGGGCGGACCCGCATAGGGTCAAGAGGGTTCAAATGAACCCACTTCGTTGAAAAAAATTGATATTTTATATAGGTTAAATCCTGTAAATAGACAATATATACATATTTGAATCCACTTAAACACAAGATGATCCTGCAGAGTGATGGTTTTGTGGGTTCAAAATTTTACGAAGGTCATGAGTTCAAAACTCAGCTGCACCACTCTACACAAGTTCCCGTACATAGTGTTTGTTCTTGGTTTATTCTTCTTGTTCCTTTTTCAAAAAAAATAATAATAATGATCTACTTGTGTTTTTTTTTTTTTATTACTCAAATTTCATAGGATTAAACTGCTGTCAATTTTAGTTCAAAATATAAAAAAGTTTCTACAAAGTGAAAAATTATATTATTTTTACCTAAAATATGCAAGTGCAATCATCGAAAACTTATATTCACTCTGTCCCAATTTATATGACACGTTTTTCTTTTTAGTGTGTCCCAAAAAGAACTTCACCTTTCTATATTCAGAAACAATTAACTTTATGCAATGATTTACAACCACATAAATATCTAAGACTTACTTTGGAACACAAATTTCAAAAGTCTTGTTTTCTTTTTTAAACTCCTTCTCAAGTCAAATGATGCCACATAAATAGAGATGGAGGAAATAGCTAATTTGTTAGTTCATCTTATATTAGTTTATGCTATATTGCATTGAAATTGTTAATTTACTTTATAAACAATTTTCTCTTATAGTTTGTAATAGTGTAGTTTAAGTAACAATTTATTCTTTATCAATAAGAAAAAGATTTTAGACTTTGTCAAATTTCTTAGTGTTTAATATATTTTGTAATTTGGGTAAATAGATTATTTTGTTAAAGTTTAACAAAATGTAAAATTCATTGACGTAACGTTGTTAAATTATTAGCATTTTTAGCTAAAATTATTGGTCTTTGTTAAATGTTTTAAATTTCTTCCCCAAGTTTTTTTGAGAAAGAAAAAAAGGAAAAAAGAATGCCGTTCTCAATTATCTAAAATTGTTCACATTTAATTTTGTGGTAGTATTATGAAACTCACACCCCCCGCCCCACCAAAACCCCCAACAAAAAAAAAAAAAAGCCTTGAACAATCTCACTTGCCGGTAGCATATTTATTGTTGATTAAAGTTATTTTTGAACCAATTTGCATAAAACTCTAGGTCCGCCACTGATATTATGCCAATGTTATCATATATGTTTTGAGAAGTTATCCTATTTTATGCATATTTAGGAAGTGGACTGTTGCACTAGACTTAATTTAGGGGTAACGTAGAATTCAAGCATCATTGTTTGATCACTAGTATAAGAATTAGATTTTACATGCATGTGGCGACATACAAAACATAGGCTCAAAAAACTTCGCCACAAAAAGTCGTCTTTCATAATTATTTTGTAATTGCCAAAATAAAGAATAAAACCACCAAAATAAAAAATAAAAAACAAGCCACAGAAGTGTTGGAAAAGAAGTCTCCAAGAAAAATCTCCAGGGAAAATCTAATTTCAGGTATAGAGTAATTCAATTTTCAAGTTTTTTGTGGTACTAATTTTCGATCCTTTTGAGATATTTTTGTTCCGGGATAAGTACCATAATATCAACAATTTTGTAAGCCACAAGCATAACATTGTAACGACCCTTTTAGTTGTTACCATAAAATTCCGAAATATTCGCAACCTTGACATGTTGGACCTTTTCAGTTCGCTAAGAATTTTTTACGGACATCTAGCCTAGTAGGACACGTTGTTCAAGTAGGAATTAAAATATCGAAATCCGGGTTGGGGACCCAGTCAGGCCGCCCCAACGAGCACAACCCCGCTGAAGCATAGGTGGGGGTGGTGGCAGCAGGCCGCTGAAGCAGCATGGTTGACGCTGAAGCAGTGCCGCTGAAGTGGTTGGTCGACCGCTATAGCAGTGACGCGCATTGAATTCTCCTATTTAAGAGTTCATTTCGGATTTGACCCCATTTTCTCAAAATTCTAAAACTCAGCCGCCCCTCAAGCCTTTTTGGGAGTTCAAATTCAGATCTTCTTGGTAATAGTAATCTTCCTAACCTCTCCTAATCTCTTCTTTCACATAGCTAATTGTTCCTAAGTTCTTCTCCTAGAAACAAATGAAAATCGGTGTCATCAATTTCTAGACTTAGAAGGTCAAATGGTTAGCATGTTCATCTATGGATTATATTGGTTCAATCTCTCATGTTCTTCACCCTAGAATGGTTACCAACTTAGATTCTCATCTTCTTCCTAAATTGTAACTAGGTTCCTTCCATAAATCTTGAAAATGGGTTTCTAAGGAGTAGAGTTAAAAAGGGTGACTTTACTAAGCTAGTAGCTTAAGTGACTGACTTTATTCATGAATGGAGGTTAATAAATCGCTTAGCTTTGTGATGATGGGAAGAGAGTTCATTTAGTGGTAAAGGCCTAGAAAATCTAGAAGAGGTCTAAATTTCCAAACTTACTTTATTAATCCGAACCTCTTATAAGTGCTCTAATGGTGATTCCTATTTTTGGGTCTCATGATGGTTTCAAGTTCCTTCATGCATATTACGATGTGATGAATGAATTGAAGATCTACGGATGTTCTTGGCACCCGCTCGGCCTCAAGGTAGGTTATGGCTTCCTTTCGGTAGACTCCGGTTAGATTTGCATATTCATGTATTAGAAGAAACGGAGAATGCATGTACAGGAATTTGAGATTTGGGATGAATTCTTATGATGGTACTATTATGTGATATATGTGTTTGGGCTTGTGGCCTGTAGATTTCCTAGGATTCTTATATTGGTTCCCCTAGAGTATCGGTGGATTTTAGGTGACTTGGAGGTAGTTGCTAATACTTGCTTTTTCTATGTTTCTTGATGAGAAATTTCCGCAAGATGCACCTAGTTGGTTCTATATTATAAATAGCGGGTCGTTATTGATATTGAAACGAATAAAATGTACCAAACATCATGAATTGATTCTAGACTGGTATTATTGAGGTCTTGTAAGTAGAAGATGGTATTATAATATGTTAATGTTGATAGGTAGTAACAGAAACGAGGTGATATTGTGTGTGACTAGTCTGTGTAGATTATTGGAGACTATTGGTATATTTTATTCATCATTTTGTGGTACCTCACTTGTTAATGTTTGATACGAGGATAGTATTCTATATGACTTGTGTAGTCTTTCATGATATTGTTGGCATACCCATGCTTGGTACTTGTGATATTTATCTGATTATTGATGTTGACTCATACATTGCACGCATTCTCGTCCTTCATGATATATTGTTGATACACTGATGACACTTGAGGAAACAGTGTGATGAGTTGGGTTCATTTTAGATGATAAGTGACGTGAGAGTCCGATATTCGATGCTTGCCCCGAAATCGTGGATTGAATGATAGCAGTTGCCGAGGTTTGTGCCGGAGCCGTGAGGTACATGGACTCCGCCGGGCCCCCCATGAATTGTGCTACCGAGACGTCGATACTTCCGTCCGGAGTACATGTGTACACAGCATTGCATTGCATTTGCATTCTTACATCATTGCATTGCCTTGCATTATGGCTTATATTGTGATGATCTGGTGATTTACTTGTGTTGTTGGTTCTAGATTGGATATATTGAGACTTGACACGATTAGACTTAGTTGTTAAACCATAGGCTATGATCTTGAATTATTCTTATTGAATGTTCGTTGTTCCAGTTGTAATTGTTGGTTTTCTAAAAATTAGGTGATTAATGAGTATCATAAGGACGAGTTAACTTCTATACTAAGATTGAAAGCGTAATGATAATTGACTAGTGAAACTTGAGTGGAATTACCTAGTGTTTATTAGAGAAGAGCTAAGGAAATTAAGAATCTTGATGTTATGATGAGTTGTAGATAATGTACGTTGTTGATCTAGTTTAATTGCCATGCTTATTGTGAACTCTTTTACTGATATGTGCCTCTAACCATTGTCGGCCTATGCTGCCTACTCAGTATGTATTGATTGCACTGATACTACTCTTACTACATCCCTTTTGGGGTGTAGAGTATTTCAGGTGATGAATTGTTGAAATGTTTGGAAGATGCACGGTGCCTATCTCGAAGGCCACCGTCCCTTTCATTCCGGGACGGGGGTTGGGTCTTATTTATTATTGTGCTCCTGAGTCACTTTAGTCGCTCTTATACTAGTCTAGATCAGGTCGTGGGAATTGGAACGAGTCATTGTAATTATTTATTTGTTGTAATCACTTCCGCTATTTGAGGTTAATATTGATTTGATTTCCACAGGTAATTATTCATATATTGAAGCAAATGAATTTGTTCTTTACTTGGAAAATATGTTATTTGATTGAGGGTTCGCCTACCGAAGTGGGAATGATAGGTGCCCGCGCGATTCTATATTGGGTCGTGACAAGTTGGTAGCAGAGCCTAGGTTACCGGTCTCACAAGTACAAGAGCAATGTCTAGTAGAGTCCCGTGGAATGGTACGTAGTCGTCTGTGCCCATCCACGGAAGGCTACAGGACATTTAGGAATTTCCCTTCTTTCTTTCAAATCTGCCACTTTGGTCAAATTGGTATCTCGGTGTGTCCAATTGGTATCCAGATGATTCCAATTGGTATCTAAGTGAGCAATCATGTCGGGTTACGGATCAGATCTAGTTGGTGTTGGAAATGTTTGATTTAAAATTTAATTGCGAAAGTAGTTCGAGCACGGTGTTGATGCTACTGCCCAGTCGTTGTGCCCCAACGGTCAGTCCACCGTTGTGGGGTTGCCGCTGCGGCGGTTAGCCCACCACTATAGCAGTACCCTCCGTTCATCCTTGACCGCTCCTGCGGCGCCCCTACCGCCAAAGCAAGACCACTATAGCGGTCTGAGAGACCGTAGAAGCGGAAGTCCTGGGTTCAGAGATCTAAACTCCTCCCCTATTTTCAGCTTGTTTCCCCTGTTTGTACCATTCAACAGACCAGATAAAAATAGCAGCAAACCCAAACCATTAGTGATATAAAGACAAGCCTGACAAAGGAAAAAATCATTCAAGTCAATACCACAGACCTAAATACGAATGCCAAAAATAAGAAACTAAATAGTCCAACATTCAAACCGAAAGTATCCAAACAACAAGCCCAAAACAAGGCTAACCAAGACCAAAATGAAATTATCCAAAAAGATCTAAGTAAAACCAAACAAACCAAAAGGAAATTGTTTCAACAACAAAGCCCGACATAGGCAACCACAACACCATCATAAAAAGGGGGGGTGGAGAGATCCCTAAGCCATCCTATCGCTCGTGGCCCCTGCACCATCAGAGCTGCCGACATCCTCCATTGATTTGCTCCTCTCACCATCTCCCTTGGCCTAGCTCACAAATGAATACTGGTCAGAGTCAAACTCATCCTGAATAGGCATCTCCTCGCTAGGGTACATCTTTCTCCATAAGCCCTTGATACCTCTCCAAGACCTCAGATGGACCTTGCCGCGAGACTTATTCTTGGCCTGCTCCTTCTTGAAATCAGTACGAAGCTGGACATGATCTGCAGCCAGAGAAGTGTAGACGGTCTGCAAAGTAGAGAGTGACTCACTCATCCCTTTCTACGCCTCCAAATAGCCCTTCATCTCCTCCCTGGTAAAGTAACCCTTGCCAGCACTGGAAGAACCCACCTCCACTGAAGGCCTCGGCATACCCTAGAACATCGACATCATCTCGTCAAAGCGAGTATCAATGCGCTCAAACGGGCCCTAAGCAGGGACAGCCCCAGCTCCATCTTCACCTCCACACACACTGGCGCTATCACTTGTCCCCTCAACAGTCTTCCTCTTCTTGCGCTGGACGGAAGTACCATAAACAGACACCTGTATTGGGTGGGAATCAGCATCGGAATCAACCAAGTTGTCCTCAGGCCTCCTATGGACCCCAGCCCTCTTGCACAATGAAGTGATCAATGATGGGAACATCAAACTCGACGCCCCAGACCTCATAAAATCCTTTCATTCTTCAATCAACTACGAACCTACATTCACAAGCACGTCATCTAGGATGCAAGCAATCAGAAGGGCCCTGGGATAGGTCACGGAGGTGACATTACTTGAGGCACGGACCCGGCAGGAGATGAGGTTAAGCCACCTCCTAGCCTCAGCAGTAAATTTATCGCTCCCTATCCCCACCCTGGACCAACCCCAAGTGATAGAAGTTCTATCCTTTTCGGCCACTAACTTAGACATCAGCCACTTACCATTGTCAACAGTATTTTTAGCCTCCAAAAACTCCATCGAATGATTCTCCACTTTGTGCACCCAGTTTATTGCCCTAGCCCCCACCTTCACGGAGACCTGCGTATCCCAATCGACTGTAGGTAGCATCACATAAAATTCCCTCACCCTGGATCCTTCACCAAACGCATCCACTTTATCGCTTCCAACTTCTCCAGAAACTCAGGAGAACATTTCTCCACATTAGTCATGTCAAAACCTCTCTCTAACAACAAAGTCATACGCTTCTGCTCCAAGAAACGACGCTCGCATCAGGGACTGATAAAGATTTGATAGAAGGGTACTTGCTCCTTTTGTTGTTCTTGTTATTTGGCTTCTGGATTTTAGCCATTATACCTACGAGGAACGGCATGTTGTGATACTTAATGTACGAGATTTGAGGAATCAAAAGCTTACATTCTATGCTCTAAACCTCAGCGAAATCAATTGTCAAAAAAATTCTGGTGCCAGTTTTGTGCAGGTACCGCTGTAGCAGTCACTTAGACCGCTGCAGCGGGGATGCTCTGGCAGAAATGGAGACCGTTCCCACATCCCCTGCCATCTCCCTTCCAACAGCTTCAGTTCCCCCTTATGCGCTAAAGCGGGACCGCTCCAGCGATCCCCTGACCGCTGAAGCGGTGTCATTTTCTCCAACAAACCTGATTTTTCCCATTACCCCAAGGCCTCAAAAACTTATTTTTATAAACGGATCGAGAATATATCAAGCATGCAAGATGTTTGCAGCCCTTAGAACATAAATTCTAGCAACAACAACCCCAAAATTCGAGGAAGCCAACACTCTATTTCAAAACAAAAATTCCTTACTATGTTTAAGTTTTTCAATCCAAATCTGTGCATTGACTACTCAATATTTGATGTATAGATTATTCTAACATGAAACAAGTTGTGTAATCCAGTCTATCAACACCCATTAAGTCCATCAACCAAAATCCAAAAATCTCAAATTTTGTGTTACGAACCCGTTTATTGAAGCATGAAAACTTAGAATTGCAAATTTCATTACCCTATTATTAGTAGAGGAGAGTGATTTTTTACCTTAAGATTGGAAGATTTGGCTGTGGTTGGTAATGTTTGTGAATAACCTTTGAAGCTCCTTTTTCTCCTTTCCTTGAGAGCAATTTGTTGTGGTGTGAGGTTGGGTTTAGGTGTAGATTAAAGTGTGGGTTGTTAAGGGGACTTTATTTGTGTTTGAGAGGGAGTTAGGTTGTTATGTTGGGTTAAGAGATAGAGAGGCAGTCGAGGTTGAGGGGGAATGTATTGAGGGGAATGGGGAAGGTGGGAAGGGGCAAGGCCTTTTATTTTCTGAATTCCCGTCGACCATTCCAGCGGTTACCTGACCGCTTTCGTGGTGCCACTACAGTGTTACTCCTGGCCGCTGAAGTGGTCACCCAGATTGTTGTTCCCAATGATTCGTTCCATTTGATTGCTATCCGAGTAGAAGCCTTACCCATATGTGCCCTGGGGACCTACGATTATAAATTCACCCGCTTCATCCGAGTTATTACCCTTGCGATTTTCTCATGAAGGCCAGCAGTCAAGCCATCGCCAATTGTATATCGTTTGAATTTAAATCGTGCGTGGTGATCTTCCTGGTAAGTCTAGGTGGGAATGGTAGCATAACTTTTCACGACGAAGTAAGTTGCTCCAACTCAACGCTACCAAGTTCCATTCATGAGCTTACTTCTTCATGCGCCTTGGTTCGCCCCTTACCGTTCGAGAACGAACGGTTGTTTAATTGGTATCTGATGTAATGACCCGTTTAGTCATTATCGTAAAATTCTGAAATATTTCGCAACCTTGACATCCTGGACCTTTTCAGTTTGCTAAGTATTTCTGACGGACATCTAGCCTAATGGGACCCGTTATACGGGTAGGAATTAAAATATCAAAATTTGGGTCGGGGACCCAGTCAGGCCGCCCCAGCGCTGGGATGACCACCACAGCGGTCACGCCCCAGCGACCACAACCCCGCTGAAGTGTAGGTGGGGTGGTCTCATCAGGGCGCTAAAGCAGCATGGCGGACGCTGAACCAGCTGATCGAACGCTATAGCGGTGAGGCGCAGTGAATTTCCCTATTTAAGAGTTCATTTCGGGATTTGACCCCATTTTATCAAAACCCTAAAACTCAGCCGCCCCTCAAGACTTTTTGGGAGTTCAAATTTAGATCTTCTTGGTAATAGTAATCTCCCTAACCTCTCATAATCTCTTCTTTCACATAGCTAATTGTTCCTAAGTTCTTCTCCTAGAAGCAAATGAAAATCGGTGTCATCAATTTCTAGACTTAGAAGGTCAAATGGTTAGCATGTTCTTCTATGGATTATATTGGTTCAATCTCTCATGTTCTTCACCCTAGAATGGTTACCAACTTATATTCTCATCTTTTTCGTAAATTGTAAATGGGTTCCTTCCATAAATCTTGAAAATGGCTTTCTAAGGAATATAGTTAAAAAGGGTGACTTAACTAAGCTAGTAGCTTAAGTGGTTGACTTTATTCATGAATGGAGGTTAATAAATCGCTTAGCTTTGTGATGATGGGAAGAGAGTGTATTTAGTGATAAAGGCCTAGAAAATCTAGAAGACGTCTAAATTCCCAAAATTTCTTTATCCGAACCTCTTATAAGTGCTCTAATGGTGATTCTTATTTTTGGGTCTCATGATGGTTTCAAGTCCCTTCGTGCAGATTATGACGTGATGAATGAATTGAAGATCTACGGATGTTCGTGACACCCGCTCGGCCTCGAGGTAGGTTACGACTTCCTTTCGATAGACTCCGGTTAGATTTATATATTCATGTAGTAGAAGAAACGGAGAACACATGTATAGGAATTGGAGATTTGGGATGGATTCTTGTGATGGTACTGTTATGTGATATATGTGTTCGGGGTTGTGGCTTGTAGATTCCCTAGGATTCTTGTATTGGTTCCCCTGAAGTATCGGTAGATTTTAGGTGACTTGGAGGTAGTTGTTGGTACTTGTTTTTTCTATGTTTCTTGATGAGAAATTTTCGCAAGATGCACCTAATTGGTTCTATGTTATAAATAGTGGATCGTTATTGATATTGAAACGGATAAAATGTACCAAAGATCGTGAATTGATTCTAGACTGGGTATTAGTGTGGTCTTGTAAGTAGAAAGTGGTATTATCATAGATTAATGTTGATAGGCAGTAAAAGAAGCGAGGTGATATTGTGTGCGACTAGTCCGTGTAGATTATCGGAGACTATTGGTATATCTTATTCATGATTTTGTGGTACCTCACTTGTTGATGTTTGATACGAGGATAGTATTCTATATGGCTTGTGCAATCTTTCATGATATTGCTGGCATACCCATGCTTGGTACGTGTGATATTGATCTGATTATTGATGTTGACTCATACATTGCACGCATTCTCATCCTTCATGATATACTGTTGATACACTGATGATACTTGAGGAAACACTGTGATGAGTTGGGCTCAGTTTGGATGATGAGTGACGTGAGAGTCCGATATCCGATGGTTGTCCCGGAATCGTGGATTGAGTGGTAACGGTTGCCGAGGTTTGTGCCGGAGGCGTGAGGTACATGGACTCCGCGGGTCCCCCATGGGTTGTGATACCGAGACGTCGATACTTCCGTTTGGGGTACATGTGTACACAACATTGCATTGCATTATGGCTTATATTGTGATGATCTGGTGATTTACTTGTGTTTTTGGTTCTGGATTGGATATATTGAGACTTGACACGATTGGACTTAGTTGTTAAACCATAGGCTATGATCTTGAATTATTCTTATTGAATGTTCGTTGTTCCAGTTGTAATTGTTGGTTTTCTAAAAATTAGGTGATTAATGATTATCACAAGGACGAGTTAACTTCTATACTAAGATTGAAAGCGTAATGATAATTGACTAGTGAAACTTAAGGGGAATTACCTAGTGTTTATTAGAGAAGAGCTAAGGAAATTAAGAATCTTGATGTTATGACGAGCTGTAGATAATGTACGTTGTTGATCTAGTTTAATTATCATGCTTATTGTGAACTCTTCTGCTGATATGTGCCTCTAACCATTGTCAGCCTATGATGCCTACTCAGTACGTATTGATTGTACTGATACTACTCTTGCTACATCCCTTTTGGGGTGTAGAGTGTTTCATGTGATGAATTGTTGAAATGTTCGGAAGATGCACGGTGCCTATCTCGAAGGCCTCCGTCCCTTTCATTCCGGGACGGGGGTTGGGTCTTATTTATTATTGTGCTCCGGATTCACTTTAGTCGCTCTTGTACTAGTCTAGATCAGGTCGTGGGAATCGGAACGAGTCATTGTAATTATTTATTTGTTGTAATCACTTCCGCTATTTGAGGTTAATATATTGATTTGATTTCCACTGTTAATTATTCATATATTGAAGCAAATGAATTTGTTCTTTACTTGGAAAATATGTTATTTGATTGAGAGTTCGCCTACTGAAGTGGGAATGATAGGTGCCCGGGCGATTCTATATTGGGTCGTGAGAAACATAAAAAATTGGCCTAAGCTCCACAAGATATTCTTAAATGTAAGAATTTGCAAAATCATTACTTAATGTATGCAGCATGTACGTACAGTGGACTATCCAATATTAATGGTTCTGTCATTACAATATATAGTTGGTGTGAGATAATGCAGGCAAACTCCAAGAAATTATGAGACACCCTTCGGTTCCTTTATTTGCGTTGTTTGAGATTTTGAAACATTTATTTAAAAATATATTTTATAACATTAATCATTTCAGAAATTATTTTATAGCATTGATAATAAGTGGTAATAATTTATTTGACTAAACAACTTTTATCATTTTTTCAAAATTAGTAATTAATGACTACTTACATTTTTGTAGCATGGGTGAAATTGGAGGAGGACTAATGTCTTTTGGTTTTGTAAAGTGACAAATATTTCAAGTCAAATCTTTTTTACTGGAGTGAAAGATAAAAAGGACTAGAAAGAGTAGTTTAATTTGAGAAATGTCTCTCAAGATTAGGATTCATAACACTAATAATCTCTCTTGTGGTTTGTGCTATATTATACTTCCTCATAAGTCTAATATTGGTCAAAAAATTGCAATATTAGAATGGGCATTTTGGTAAAATTCTAATTAATTATCATTAACGAAAATAAGATAACATAATTGTTACATAAAAATAAAAATAAGCGATATAAACGAAATATCGTAATTAATTGATTTCGAACAAAAAATATAGGACATGGTAGGCCAGTAAAAATTAATTGATTTTTTTTCTTTTCATTTTAGTCTAGAAGCAGAAAATTATCTGAGCAATGCGACATACTTGCTTAATTTAATAAATCACGTTAAACTCTAAAGAAGAAGTTAAGCATTAAAATTAGTGTTAGAAATCACGTCGTAATACAAACCATTATAAAAGAGTAATTAAATGACGAAATAATACTCATTAGTCATTATTAATCCTGACAAAATTAAATTTGTTGAATTAAATAACCAAGCGATCACCACAATTATCTTGTAACAAGGTCTCCTGCTTTACGTTGGCAAAGGGACAAAGAGAAAAAAATAAACAGAATCTGTTGTCCTTGGCTATTGTGCGACACCCTTTCGTTAATTTGTTAGACAAATAACATTTTTTTTAAGAAGTATTTTAATTTCTATTCGTAATGATGAGCTTTTGTAGTCACAAAATTATGATGACATGTTTAAAGTCAAAACTTTATTTCGAAAAAAAAAAAAATCTAATCCGATCTTCAGGATCTGCATTAGGGTTCTATATACAGTACTTATAATTTGAATTCGTGTTAGGAGGTCTCACTTTAAGGGTAAAGTGTTCCTTATCAAAGAAAACTCTATTTTCATAGCTTGAACCGAAATATATGATCAAAGACGAAAGACTACTTACACCCATCACAATTTTATTTTTTTTAAAACTGTATATAGTCAAATACCGCCATATAACATGAAATGAAAAAAAGCACTCGTATTACACTTTCATATATGGCACAAGTCTACAGTCAACACAGAGCAGGAAAATTTGGAACCAAGGAACATGAAAATAGAAAATGGGATAATTCGCTGGCTTTCACATCATAGACGTATATAGTGTAAATAAAATACTCCCTCCGTTTCAATTTATGTGAACTTTTTCAAAGTACGAGGGTCAAACTAACTTTGACCTTAAATTTTGACATAAAGTTTCAAGTTTATAAAAACAAAATTTTTATATTTAGAAACTACATTAAAAGTACGATAAGTCATGATAATTTATAATTCAAATAACTTAGAAAAAATGTAAGGAAAACATGATCAAAGAATCACCTCGTAGACTCCCCAAATAGTAAAGGGTTCACATAAATTGAAACAGAGGGAGAATTAAATTGGATTATGAGAACGGAAAAGGGCCAAATATACCCCTGTACTATCGGAAAAGGGCCAAATATACCCCTCGTTATACGTTCTTTTCAATTATACCCCTCACGTTATACTTTGGGTCCAAATATACCCCTCCCGTTATACTTGGGCACAAATATACCCCTCATTTTAACGGACGGACATATGTCATCATTTTATTGCCTATTTTAATTATCTCCTAATTAATTAAAATCTAAAACCCCTAACCCATACTTATACCACGGAAAAGCAAGCTCAAAAGACTTCTTCATCAATGGATGCTACGATTAGAAATATCTCGTCAAAAGCTGATAACATTATAATCAAAGAAAACACATCTCATCAATGGCTTCAAAATTCGAGATTGCAACGGTGATTTTCAAAGGGGTGGTGGGGGGTTCGGTGGCGACGAGGAGAGAGAGGGAAGAAGGGCGGTAGATTATCGTCGTCGACACGGAGATGGAATCACGAAGGTAAAGTGATAAAGGCTTCCACGTCAATAGGGAAGAAGAAAAAAATTGAGTTACAATGAAAAGGAAATTGCTACGAAATTTTCGAGCCATAGCTCTGAGAAGGATAGTAATGGGGGAATCAGAAGGTCATAAATTTTGAACATATGTGAGGAATTTTTTCAATAGGAAGAAGAAGAAGGAGCAAATGATTGAAATTCTTGAGCCAAACGAAATTGGAATTGGGATTATTGTTGGTATACAGTTTGTTTACTATTTCTAATCACAGCAGACATTGATGAAAAAGCTTTTTGAAGCTTGCTCAGGGGTTTTAGATTTTAATTAATTAGGAGATAATTAAAATAGGCAATAAAATGATGACATGTGTCCGTCCGTTAAAATGAGGGGTATATTTGTGCCCAAGTATAATGGGAGGGGTATATTTGGACCCAAAGTATAACGGTAAGGGTATAATTGGACCGAAAGTAGAACGAGGGGTGTATTTAGCCCTTTTCCGATAGTACAGGGGTATATTTGGCCCTTTTCCGTTATGAGAATCCTATAGGAAAAATGATGTTTCAAATATAAAAATTGATGATCTTTTATTAGTCAAAATTGAAGAAAACGATAGAAATTAGCTTCCATCATGCGCAGCAATTTTTTTTTTCTTTTGAATTTTTACTTAGTCCTTGTTACAAACTATATATAAGTCATCGTTTGTCTAAAGAAGTTCTTGTTCAATTTCCCCGAGATTAAATTTTCAATTTTGTCTCTGTCGCCAACACTTGAGACTGCATATTCTCTTTTGGGAGCTAATAAGAGCTTTTTTATGAGTTTAAATTTTATATATTGACGGTTAAACAATATTTGCACATGAAATTACTTATAAGATAATTATAGCTTTATGATACATATTAATTGATAACCTGTAAAAGTGGTAACCAATATGCTATAACACAAATCTTAAAATTACCTTTTCCACTTGCTTTATAGTTTTGCAAAATGTGTTCTTTTTCTATTATAGAAACGACTGATTAATTTGAAAGTTTTTATTCATCAGTAATAACTCTCAACATATAATTTAGTTGATAAACATCTTGGAGATCGAAACAATATAGTGCCACCGAACCTTTTCCCATAGTCCAATTGCATGATTTAAATGAATTTATTTGGGATATTCAAGTCCCTATTGTCATTAAATTGAAAGGGAGTGACCACTAACCTATCTAGACACCATATGTACTCAAATTATTCTTCTATATAAGCGTCTTCCTTTAACCAAACCATGTATCTCCGCTAAACTTTCTGAGTTCCCAAAGTTTGTGGATACCTTTTCCCTTCCTTTTTCCTTCTAAAAATTGCTCATTCCATTTCAATAGATTCCAAAACAAACATGAACTCAGAAACAGAAAACAAGAACAAGGCCATAGTGAAAACTCTTTACAAGGCATTAGCATGTACATATGGTGACACTAAAAATGTCACCGGACTTATTGCCGATGACTTAGAATGGTGGTTTCATGGGCCACAAAATTGTCACTATATGATGAAATTGCTCACTGGAGAAATATCTAGTAAGAATAATTCTTTCAAGTTTGAGCCAAGAAGTGTAGATGCTATCGATGATCTTGTGATTGTTGAAGGATGGGAAGGTGCAAAAGCTTATTGGGTACATGTTTGGACATTGAAAGATGGTATTAGTACTCAATTTAGGGAGTATTTCAATACTTGGCTTACTGTGACTGAATTGAGGCCTACCGGTTGGGTACGCTCTGCCACCACATTGTGGCAGAGCCACCCTCGAGACCTCGCGAAACGTTCACTGCCAGGGATTATGCTAGCAATTTGATGGTGGTGAATGAATGTTTCATGTAGTACTATAGTCCATTAGGGAAATGAAAGCAGGGTGTGTTTACCTTCTTCCGTACCTAAGTGTGAAAAAATGGAAATGTAAGAAGTTTGTTTATATATCCAATCGATTTTTTTGATGAAATATTATACCCCTGTTTCACTTTATTTGTTTTATTTTTCTGTTTAGTCCGTTTAAAAAAATAATGATTTTTTTTTGTTTGACAACTCTTTAATTCAAACATTTTATCAATTATGTTTAAGATTACAAGATCAATTAAAACATATTTTGGTATATTTTACATATCTTTAATTTATTTTTTTCATTTTTGAACACCGTATCAAATTAAGCCCCCGTTTGGCCATAAGAATTATTCAATTTATTCCGGAAATTTTTTTCACTTTTTTTCGGAATCAGCGTTTGGCCATGAGAATTCCGAATACAACTTGAAGTTGTATTCCGAAATATCAAAAACTTGTTTTTCAAAAATGTTCACTTTTTTTACAACTACATTTCACCAAAAACTACAATTTCAAAAACTATAGCCAAACACAACTCCAACTCCAAGTCCAACTCTAAAATTCCAGAAAAAAGTGATTTTTTTTATTATATCTATGGAAAAACGGGACCTAAAACTAGACAATTGAAACGGAGGGAGTACTTATTATGAATTGTTGGTTTAACACTTTGTATTCAGAGTTTCATGTTAGGACACACCACGAGGAATGACATCTTTTTTGGCAGCAATATGTGCCAATCACTTTGGTCTCTGCAAAAGTACACTTTTCTCCTGGCGATTGATCGAACAAGTTACCGTAGAAAGAGCTACTTCCGTCAGCCCCAAAATAAATATTACCAAACAAAAATTACGTCCATTAAGAAATTAATAAATATAATGTGAATTAAACTAATCCATCTTTATTTATTAGATATTTTTTTGAAAATTAAGCAATATTAATAAAGACTACTTCTTTAATGTTAAGGAAGATAGTTGGAAACGCTTATTAATTTTTGTCTTAATTTCCTGAGATAACATTTATTTCTAAATAATTTTTGTTTGTTAAGATGACACTTATTTTGAGATGGAGGAAGTAGTTTTAGTGGCCGTGCAACATTATACTAATGACGATTACATTTAGGTAGCTATGAATTTGTACACAATTTCCCTTTCCCCACAAGAAAACAAAATATTAGTATGGGGACCTTTAGGAGTCCCCACGAATAAGTTCAAATGATTGGACTATTCTCAATGACATTGAGATCGCCGTTAAAAGTCTATGCAGGAGACTGTTCCACTTTTTTGTCACCAAAAGTCTGCATTTCTTGATGTTACACTTTGCTTTACGGTGATATTGTATCTTGCACAACATGTTATTCCAGGCATCACATATTTTTTGCTTATATAAGAGATGCTCCCTGGGATAAAAACCCTGGGATAAAAAAAAATCTACTTAGCCTTCTTTTCTTGGATAAAAAAAAGAGTTCACTTAGCAAATCAAGAAAGAATTAACCTTGTTTTTTATATTTGCCCTTATTAAGTGTTATATGATAAAATCCTATTACCTTTTTAATTAGGAGTAATTTAGTCAAATTACCTTTTATTTTTGTCAGGAAGTATTTTAAGCTTGGTATCATTTAAATTTAAGTATTTTTTTTGATCCGGAGGGAGTAACAAATATTAATATTTGAAATTAAAGATGTAACTAGTAGAATGTATGGGTTCTAATTAACTTGATAACTAATTATTGCTCAAGTCAAGTATATTGACCAAGGATAAGGTGATACAACTCATGTAAAGAAACTATCCAGTTTAGCAAACAATACCTACCAATATTAGCCAATTCAAAAACTAATATCAGTATTAGCCAATTATCATAAATGCTACCAAATTTAACCTTAAATCCTATTACAATATTATACTCATCTCTATTACAGTGAATGAATCTTCGTTTCATTCCTTGGAGCAGCAATTTTCTTCTGAATCATTTTTTCCTCTCTATATATTACTATGAGTTTTGATGAGCCAATTTCGTTGAACATTATGGTGATTTTTATCACAAGAATGAAGTCTTTCGAAAAGTTATGAAGGCCTTCTGCTTCTCTTCTACTTCTCGAAAAGAAGCTAAATCAGTTTGGACTTCATATTTGAAGTAGGAAAAGTGAGCTAAAAAACTAAATTGTTGTTTGAAACAATGGAAAATGTCATGGCTAGCCATAGAATGAAAACTGGCTTAAGCTTGAGTTTGAATATTTCGGTTTTCGAAATTGGAATTTATTTTCAAGTGGGTGTTGTTGGAATGAGTCGATTCATTTTAAGGAGTTTGAATCTCAATTTTGGGACAATATAGTGGAGATTGGAGGTGGCTTGAATTGAATTTGAACGAATTTGAAGTAAAAGATGAACATGGAAGAAGATAAGATGTATATCCCCGTATATCATTTGTGTATCCCACATGCATCAAGTGTGTATCCCCAATATATCCTCTGGATATCCATGTATACCTATGTGGAAGATACGTGTGTTGCCGCAAAAAGTTTTAAACTCGATTTTCAACTACGAGTTTTGATTGGATTTGCTGTTTTGATTAAATAAAAAGCCCAAGCGGTCAACAATTTTTTTTTTAAAAATAATTAAAAAAAAACTACGAGTTTTGACTCCAAACCCGTCTAAATGACCTTCAATCTTCCTTAGTTTTGTATATTGCCTCATCTATGTGTTTTTAACGAATTTAACTATATCCGTTGAACAAAAACAAAAAAAAAAAAAAAAAAAAAAAAATTACCTAGGTTTTTTAAATGTTGTATGTCACTGATAACTTCGTTTTGGTTAGCTTTGATAGCATGCTATAATGGCTAATTGTTGGTAAGTAGTGGTTATTTGTGGTTATTTCTGTAGTTCTCTCTACACTATATAGTACTGGTAGTTGAATACAGTGAATTAGTGATACTGATTGGACTGGATATGAATTAGAAGGGTCCTTATAATCCGAATGAGGGATCATTTGCTATTAGGCAACAAAATAAGTAAATAACGCGCATATTGAATTCAAAGGGGGTTGTTAATACATGTATATTACTCTTTTGATTATGAACATGGTCTATTCATTATTTGGTTCAGTGAATAGGTACAAACTAATCATGTGTTTAGTTTAGGACCGGATTAACTCAACTTTCTATGACTGTCGAGTCATAACATTTTTTTCATCCTATTCTCACTCATAACTGAAGCTGCTTTTTGTCTCATAATGGCGCTATTGAGCTTGTTGGTCGACTAATGAGCTTAATGTAATTCCATAAGCTACTACAAATTGGGAAATTGACACATATATATCAGGGATGGAGTTAGGTAAGGTTGAGGGGTTCATCCGAGCCCTCTTCAGCGGAAAATTACATTATATATATAAGGTAAAAAAATTTCTATGTATATATAGTTGATGTTGAACCCCTAACTTCTTCGTATATTTATTTCTTCATATTTTTGAACCCCTTTAATGAAAATCCTGGCTCACCCACTGATAAGTATAGGTTCAAAAAAATGGTAGCCGTATAGCCAAGGTTATCATATGGAAATTGTACAAAATATAATTGGCATTTGGTTATCAAAGGATACAAAATACCTGAAAATGACAGATTTTGAAGATCTTTCTGAATTCATGCCAAAAAATATGTATGTATTGCTTAAAATAGGAGTTGTTTCATCCGCTTCCAAAATTTAGATTAACAAGGCTTGCCCCTTAGCTTGTTTTGAATATTTATGTCCCAGTGTATGTTTTGAACCTTTGTACAAGTTGGTTTTTCTGTATCGGACTTATAGTGGTGGTTTGGGTTACAATCTGAAGGACTCGGGTTGATTTTCCACACTATTGAGACCTTTAGGAGTTGCAGAAAAATTCAGGTCGCTGGCTCTGGGCGCCAAATTGTAGACAGTATATTAAACAAAGAACGCGAACCAGTTTTTTTATTTTACCATTTTTAGACTGAGAGAACGGATTGGGAGATTTTGGACTTGGGAATCAACCTTAGCTTGTGATTAAAGTGTTCTAAACGCCCTTTTGAGATTATTCCATGAAAGTGTGCTCAGATTTACAATCAAAATAAGAATTGAATGGTAGAAATTTGCGATTTCAGACTCATGTTGCTTCCAAACGCACACATAAGTATACATAGTCGTCAAGTAATATCGCTCCCACATAGACTTGTGATTAACTATTATTAGAATTAAACTACTCTAAATATTTATTCTAGCATTTTCCCAAGAGTTGATTTTTTGATAAACTAAAACTACTTCAAGAATTTAAAGGAAATTGAAATCAAATGTCATCACCAAAAAATCACATTAACTGTGAAGACACCTACTCCCAACCCGATAGGCGATTAAGCCAATTTTAATTACTTAAACAATTAATCAGTGGAAAACTTGCAGTTTGAACATAGAAGATAACTCAATTATGTCTGGACTCATACAGGTTCACCAAAGAACGATTAATTACTTTTAGGTGATCTTAGAGAATTTGCTAACCTGTATTAACTAATAGCAAAAGAAACATGCATAGATACCTCTATAGTGAGAAAACAGATCGATAATGAAAACTAGAATGAACATCAAGGACAATTGTTGTGAATTCGCTGCTTCCTTCATCGAAAATATCATTAAGACTTGTCATCGACTCCATACAAATGAAAGTGAATGATGGCTCATTGTTTGACTTACATATGAATTGGAACAACTTTTTTTTTGGTTTTTCACCCGTCAAGTACCCGCATTGGAGCTTGACTAAATCCAGATCGCACAACGCAGGCCCATTTCGCGCGCTCTCCCAATAATTTTTTCCATTCTGCTACAAACCCACCCTCTTAAGGGTGAAGGGATCTTAACCATCCCACCACAACCGGCGTTGGTCATATGGATTGGAACTACAATCTAGGGAAATGAGGGCTTAAATTTTCTAACTTCAGCAAAAGTCAAAAATTAAAACCAACGCTCTGTATGAGGCTTTGTACAACAAAGTAAAACAAAAGAAGAAGAATAGCAAGGGGGAGAAGACTAATAATGCACCTTATAAATAATTGCCTTAGGTTTCTTGGAGAATCATTAAGACCATATATATGCAACACTGACTACAACGCTTGATCCTTCCTAGCTGGATTGATCGTCTAAAAGGATAAGTCACTGCTGTGAAACTACTAAAATGAGGCCTAAGAACAATTAAACATGTTAATATCAAAACAACTCACTGCCTAAGAGAGGCTAACAAAGTCGCAGATCATTTGGTAAAGCTGGCAATGAACAGTCAAAATAGCTCTTTTTTTTATTCTCTACAGCATCTTCCAATTGGAGTGAAAGGTTCTATTTACTTGGACAAATGTCAAATGCCTTCCATAAGACTAAAATATGATAAGGCCAACTTTTTGTTAGCTAATCTTGATTAGCTTCATATTTGCCGGGGTTAGCGTGTAGATAGTAGCCTCCTAACCCTCCTTTTGTCAAGAATAAAGTTTCTATCCTTATGCCGTATTTTGAGGTAAGGTCAAGCCCGCCTGTTGTTGGATTTGGTTCACCTCCGGTGAGTCTTCTCTCCATTTGGTCCAGTTGCCCTCTTGATTTTTGACGCCTGTCACTGACTGAATCTAATGGCAAATAATTATTCTATCACATGGACCGTCACTCACACAAACTAACCCAGCTAGCCCTCTTTCTCCTTTCCTATCCCTCCCATGTCCCAATTTGCATTTTAAAACACGGTAATTACATGGGTAAGATTCTTGTTGTTGCAACATAGATGCATGGAACAAATTGAGCCATTGTATAATCACTATATGGCTATTTTCATTTTATTGTGGTGGAGAAGAATCTTAATTTTGTTGAAGATATAGAAACTTGAATTTTTAGAATGACAAAAAAATTGTTTTCAAATATATTGCTGAGAAGCAGTTTTATTTTGGAATTAAATGGGCTATAGTTTTCGTTGTACTTTGCTGCTTTTTCCACGACTGTTCTATAAATATGTACTGCAACTAATTATTAAGCTCTTTCATCATTTTGATTCAGTTCGTAATAATCCCGCAGCTCAATTTTTCCAATCTCACAAATAATCTCTATCAATTTTCAATTGAAGATTGAAAGTTTCGTTATTCACATATGAAAAATAGTTAGATGCTCACTAGAGGTTTAGCATCATCGTTCACTGGATAAGTTGGGAGGGAAAGGAGAAAGGGGGCTAGCTGGGTTAGTTTGTGTGGGTGAAGGTCCATGTGATAGATTAATTATTTGCCATTAGATTCAGTCAGTGACAGGTGTCAAAAATCAAGAGGGCAACTGGACCAAATGGAGAGAAGGCTCATTGAAGGTGAGCCGGATCCCCTCTTGTACTCTTTCTTTTGGGATTTAACACCCCGCTTAACAAGGGAAATTTTTCTAAAAAAAATCGGTTAACTTAAAGAAGCAAACAACAGCAACACAACCCTTCGAACAAGAAGCCATTAGGTCTCCATTGCAGATCTGACTCATTCGTCCATGCACCCAATATCAGAGACGGATTCAGAATTTAAATTTTATGGGTTCAATCTATAGATTTTTAGCATTGAACCCATTATATTTTTAAAGTTAGGGGTTCATATCCACTATTTATTGCAATTTTAATAATTTTTTACACATAAATTTAGGCTCCGCGTCCAAAGTTTAGGGTTCAGTTGAACCCTAACCTTATTGGCTACATACGCCTCTGCCCAATATCCATGAACATTGCCTTCCCATCATAGAGCAAAAGAGATTCGACCAAATGAGATTCTTCATCAAAGGATAAACGCTGAACTAACTCCACCAACACATTTAAAGATTGTTGCTTCATCTCCACCTTGAGGCAGGCCATTATTACTCCTCCAGAAGGATCTTGGGGTCTGAGGAAAAAACACCACGAATTTCCCATCTTGTGGGAGGCCAACCAAAATAGGAATATGGCTGTAGAAAACCAGTTCGGGAAATTGATGTAAAAGACATTGTGATATGAACCACCTGCTAGCCTTAACACTACTAAAAAACTGCCAAAAATAGACGGACAAAAACCGACGGAAAACCAACTCACTACGTCGGTTTTTTGCATTTCTAATTTTTTTAATTAGAAAACCGACGGACCACGTCGGTTTTTTTGGCAGAATTTTGAAAATATATTTGCGCCAAAAAAAACTGACGTCCCAGGTCAGTTTTATTAAAAAAAAAAAATTAATATAAAACCGACGGACAACGTCGGTTTTATTTTTAAAAATATTTTAAATAATTTGTAATTCATTTTTTTTTTAAAAAAATTAATAAACAATTTTTTTTAAGAAACCGACTGACAAGGTCAGTTTTATATATATATATGTATATATATATTTTTTTTGGTCAAATACTGGTCAACATTTTTAAAAAACCGACAGACAGGGTCGGTTTTGTCCGACGGTTTTTTTTTAACAAAATGGCCAGACGGGTTTATTTCTCATTTCTCCTCCTCTTCCCTAACAAAACTCCCCATTCCCCTAAAACCCTACCCGCCGCACAATCCCCTTCGGCCAGCCCCGGCGCCCATTTCCCCGCCGCCTGTGCAGCCCACCCCCACCTACCCTAGACCCGTTTTTAACTTAATAAATTGAGGTTAGTTTCTTTTAAATTAGGGCTTTTAAAATTCTTTCAATTTTAGTTTTATTTGTAGATTTTAGGCCTAATGTTAGTCTGGTTAGCTTTGTTAAACATCATTTGCAATGTTATTAATGTTGAATTTGTGAAAAAATGTAAACTTTATTTGACTAGTTTACTTTTTTTTTTTTTTTTTTGGGGGGGGGGGGGGGGGGGCTTGAGATTGTGCTATATTTTATGTTCATTGTCAATGTATTTGTGTTAGCTTAGTTATCATTGTTTGTAATATTATTGATGTTGAATATGTGCAAAAATGTATACTTTAATTATTTGACTAGTTTTTTTTTTTTTTTTGTGCTTTTTGTTAGAATCCATAAGTTATTAAAATTGTTATTGATCATTCAAAATTAGAATTGGTTGATATTGTGCTTTTCAAAGTTAGAATTGTTAAGTTAAAGTATTTCTATAACCTCAAAACTAAAATGTAGACTTTATTTCACTAGATTTACTTTTCAATTTTTAGAATTGGTTGGGATTGTGCTTTTCAAGGTTAGAACTATGAAGTCATGTTAGAATTATTAAGTTATAATATTTATATATCCTCAAAACTAAAATGTAGACTTTATTTGACTAGATTTACTTTTCAATTTTAGAATTAAAGTTAGAATCCATAAGTTATTAAAGTTAGAATTGTTATTGAGAATTCAAAGTTAGAATTGGTTGGGATTGTACTTTTCAAAGTTATATAAAAGTTAGAATCCATAAGTTATTAAAGTTAGAATTGTTATTGAGAATTCAAAGTTAGAATTGGTAGGTACTGTGCTTTCTTAAATTATTGATGTTCAATTTATGAAAACATGTAAACTTTATTTGACTAGTTTACTTTTCATATATATATATATATATATATATATATATATATATATATATTTGGGATTGTGCTTTTCCAAGTTATATTAAAGTTAGAATCCAAGTTAGAATTGTTATTGAGAATTCAAAGTTGGAAGTGGTTGGGATTGTGTTTTTCAAGGTTAGAATTGTTAAGTTATAATATTTCTATAAACTCTAAACTAAAATGTATACTTTATTTTATTAGATTTAATTTTCAATTTTTAGAATTAAAGTTAAAATCCATAAGTTATTAAAGTTAGAAATGGTTGGGATTGTGCTTTTAAAAGTTATATTAAAGTTAGAATCCATAAGTTATTAAAGTTAGAATTGTTATTGAGAATTCAAAGTTAGAATTGGTTGGGATTGTGTTTTCTTAAGTTATATTTTAGGTTGGAATTCTTAAGTTATAATATATTTCTATAACCTCAATAATTTGTGGGTATATTTTTGTAGATGGATCGTATGTGGATGTATAATATGAATAATAGTAATTGTGTGGGTGTACATGATGAATTTGTTGAAGGTGTTGATGGATTTATCACTCATGCAATGTCACTTCACCCTTTTCAAAATGAAGGGGTAATTAGGTGTCCTTGTTCTCGTTGCCGGTGTATGAAGTATTTGAAATCGGAAGCGGTTAGGGTTCATTTATATAGTCATGGGTTTAAAAAGCGAAATATTATGTTTGACCGATCATGGAGACTGATGGGGTCAATGGTATATATAAAATGGTTGTTGGTGAAAGTAGTGTGTCGCAGGAATATAGTCATGTCCAATATGATAGAGTTAATGATATGGTTAACGATGCTTTTGGCGTACAGTCTAGGTTTGAACCTGAGAAAATTTTTGAGAAACCTCCTAATGAAGAAGCAATGCGCTTCTATCAAGAATTATAAGAGGCTAGTCATCCACTTTAGGTAGGTGTTGACATCCAATTTTGTCCCTCCTTTATTTCAATTTATTTTCTGGAGCTTCTAAATTTACTAACGAGCTAAATATTTTATTTTCACTACTATTTTTTTTTTATTTCTACTACTATTAATACAGTTACCTTCATTTTCACTATTTTTACTAGTATTACTTTATCGCAAATTTCAAAGGGGTTATCATCACTTCATTTTTCGGATTTATACTTGCTAAATTAATTTTTATTTTGTTAAATCATTTACTAATTACTATTCAATTTCACATAGTATATATTATACTAGTTGTCAAATTAGAAGCCAAAAAATAGTATTTTCGGAGCAACATTTGAAGTCCAGATATTAAATTTAATAGCCCAATTCTCGGCCAATTTTATTAGTCCCTTAACCACCATTTTCGGACCAAAACAATCTGGCCCAAACGACCAGACCATATTTTCCCATTACCAGTCTATTTAACAATTAGCCCATCACCATTCACTTACCGATCTAGCCCACTCCAACACCCTCCGGCCCGGTCCAGCCCACTTTCTTTAACAAAACCTAATTCCTCTCTCTCTCTCTCTCCTCTTCAAACGTAGCCGTCCCTCTCTCTTTCTTTCTCTTTTCTCTCTCCACGCCCAATTCTTGGCCAATTTTATTAGTCCCTTAATCACCATTTTCGGACCAAAACAATCTGGCCCAAACGACCAGCCCATATTTTCCCATTACCAGTCTATTTAACAATTAGCCCATCACCATTCACTTACCGGATCTAGCCCACTCCAACACCTGACCCGGTCCAGCCCACTTTCTTTAACAAAACCTAATTCCTCTCTCTCTCTCTCTCCTCTTCAAACGCAGCCGTCCCTCTCTCTTTCTTTCTCTTTTCTCTCTCCACGCCCTCCCTCTCGTCGTCTTCCTCATCCTTTCCTTTTTCAACCAAAATCCAAACCCTCTTTCACCATGGCAGACCTTGCCACTTCATTTCTGTGCAAACCCTCTCTCTCTCCTATCTTCAACGTTCGGGTCAACGTAAAGGGCCAAAAAACCCTTCTGAAATTTCTGAAAAGTAAATCAACTTCAGAGGTTTGATTTTGAATTCAAACGGCTCCTTGAACTGTGTTTGGAGCCAAAATCTGAAGTTAAAACAAAACCCTAGCCTCACTCTATAAATACGGACAAGAACACCACGAAAAGGGAGATTTTTTGGAGAATCTTATACCTTCTAAGATTATCCCCTTCAATCTCGGTTTATGCTTTAATCACAATAGAGATTTAGAATACATTTGGGTTTTGAATTTTGAATCTAATCATAGCGAGAGAGTAGATTCGACGCCGACGATCCCCTTTCACTGCACCTAAGAAAGGTATTTCCTTTATCATTTCATTGTTTTATTAGTTTTTCTTATTCGATTTATGGATTAGTCTGTTTGTTAGCCCTTCTGGTCTAATTTATGTTTAGGCCATTTCATTCGGTGCCGAGAGTAATGAGTGATTTTATTATGTTAGAGCGCGAGCTTGAGTCGGATGGCTTAACTTATACAAGATATTATAAGTGTTTGCTTTACTGGTTTTGATCAGTATGTCTTGAGTCTAAGGGTTGATCGATGTTGCCGGGCTATTAATTTTGTTGATCTGAGTTCTGAACGGTGTAGTCTTGTGTTAGTCTATCATTGTACTTCCCTGCCTTTGTTGCTCAGAACATTGTATTCTTCATGACGATAAAGGTTTCAGGCCGACTCGAACAGCTTTTAAAATGTATAAATGATGGTCTGGTCTTGTAGAATTCGGCTCTTGTTGGTCATTGTAATGCTCCCTCTTGTCTGTGTTTGGTCCTTATATGTCGAGTAGTATGGGGGGTTCATTTAGATTAGTGGATTTGATCGCACGACCTACTATGGTTTTTGTTTTAGCATCTCATGTCGGGAGGATTATTAGGCTATACTTATGAATGCGGTCAAGCATGCTAATTCAGGCTTATGTTTCAGTTTTAGTTTATCCACGTCCCAATGTGTTGCGTGTGCAGTATCGTCTCAGTCTCACTTTGTTTTAACAACTAAGCATGGACCAAAGGGGGTTAAGTAGTTACTTAAGCTTGGTTAAGATAACAGTTTAGATAGGATGGGTATTTGATACTTTATCTTATGATTGGTCCTAAAATGGTTTAAGGTGGAGTCAACCCTGGACTATGGATCTGTCTAGGTTTTAACCTCAGGAATAGTCATTTGAACATAGCTCTAGTAGGTCTGCTGTTGAGTTGGTTTCTCTTCCTGCATTGTTTGTAGGCAAGCAATTCTCCCTCCTTTTCTTTCTAAGCTCTTGTGTTGATATAGCTTTTTCGTTTCCCTGCTATGGCTTTTAGTACTTAGTTCTGCTTATAGGTCATAGTTTTGGTTGGTGTTGTACTTAGGTTGCTGTTTGTATTTGGTGTTGAGTAACTTTCCCCCTTCTGTTCATTTTTCAGATTCTGTCCTTATGAAGTTTATTTTGTTTTGTTGATGTCTTTTAGTTGTCTTTCCTTAAACTCAAATCATGGTCAGATAGGATCTTTCTGTAGTTGTTTCTTTTGCTTCTAGTATTGATTAACAATCTAATACTAAGTCTAAAAATCAAAGTTGTAATGATAGTTTTGTTAAACATAAGTCATTTGTTTGGTAGCCTCAAGCCTTATTTATTTTGCTTTCCTTCATCCCTGCCTAATCGGGAGTCTCTGTGAATGCATCATTTTTCTATAATCTAGTCTCTTAGTATTAGCTTAAGGCTGTAAACATAGGCTAGGGAGTCAATCTAACAAAAAAAAAGAAATATAAACGTGTACAAGTTGGCGGTCATAAGAACAGCTGAGTCGGCAACATGAATTAAGATTGTATACGACTATTGTGATGTTTCTATTTGCTGCTAGTGTGTTGTTTTGGAATCCTTGAGTCCTCATTAAATGAACGTGCCTTTAGATGAGTCATCAAGGAGAAAGGAATGATGTGTTAAAAGAATCTTAAAATGATTGTATGTATGAGTTATTTGCTTTGGATTATTTGCCTATACTCTTTGTCTACTTGAATGGATTTTAAAGACTATCCTGGAAACTTAAGGGAATTTACATGTCTCTATTTCATTTTTTTAAAAAAAATATACATGGTGTACACATGATCTACTGATCTATTTGAGTTCATATTTCGTATGTTTGGTCTTATTCCTTGATTGTGTGCTAATCCTTTTTCCTTTTCCTTTTTTTTATGTATGACCACCGCGTGCGAGTCCGAGGGACTCGTCGTCTTCCGCATTCGGTGTTGGTCCAGGGCCCAACGAAAACACTATTCCTCTTCCGTCCAATTCTGTCCGCAGCCAATGGAATAAAAATGAAGTTCTGGGCCAAAGCCCAATGAAGAAAACAACGGCAGCAGTCTCAAAAATGGGCTGAGCCCATTTAGCTTATTGCCTCTTTATTTTATTTTTGTGCATTTAATTTGCATTGCGTGATTAACTCTTTGTTTTGTTTTGTTTTCTTAATTTAGATGAACCTTAGATGAATTAATAGTTTTAATTCTAGTAATGGGTAGGTAATTTAAGGAAAATTAATAATTAATCCCATAAGATTCATTTTCTTCTTTTATATTTAAGTTATTTATAGTATCCATAATATTTACTTCCAGAATAATTGATAGTATAAATTCATATTTTAGAGTTAAAGGAGTCATACTTTCTTCTTATCATCTTGAAAATTTTAAACGCCACTAACACGCAAATAGGAACTAAGGAATATTTTGTAAAACATTCCTAAAGTTTACTGAAATTATGCATATTTTTAGCCAAACATAGTTAAATAAAGAGAAAGAAATTCACATCCTCATAAAAGCAGACCTAGATTTAGTTTGCATCTATCTTATTAATACTATTTTAGTCAAAGTTCAAATTTGTTAAAATCTATTACTTATATGCAAATCATTACGTTTTTTTTCAAATTTACTTTCAATAGTATTTAAAGTTTCCTTTTTATGCAAATTGCTATATCTACTACAAATCTTATTTCAAATAACATTATTGTATTTCCATTTGAGCATTAACATATTTACAAGCATTTTTATAGCATCATTATATCCTTTCTTCAAAACTTTAACAACCTTTATAAGTCATATTTTAAATAGCCGTTAAAGTTCTTCTTTTATACAAACTATTATATTTCTACAAATCTTATTTTAAACAATATTATTATATTTATAACTTTAACAACACTTATAAAGTTATTTTCTTTTCTATCGTACTATATTTAGCCTAATTAAATTTGAGTCCGGTCGGATTAACCATTATTAATGGAACTTAGAGGATGCCTAATACCTTCCCTCTAGGTTAGTTGAACCCTTACCTAGATCTTTTTGGTTTCGTAGACTTTAATAAAATCAACTTTAGATAATAACTTTAAACTTTAGGTGTCCTAATTCACCATAAATAATAAGGTGGCGACTCTTAACTTTAAATAACCCCGGAATTACCCGGATGTTGTAAACTATTTTGACCCCGGTTAAAATAGGGTATGACAGTAGGGAGTCAGCATTCTAAGTTTTCTATTGCAGTTAGAATGATTAACATCAAATCAGATTGGACTGTTGCTAAAGCTGCTATGGACTCAATGATTAAGCTTGTGGGGGAACTAGTTAGTCCGGAATTCGACATACCTAAGAGTTACTATGAAGCAAAGAGATTGGTTTCCAAATTAGGATTGTCGTACGATAGAATTCATTGTTGTCCAAAAGGCTTGTGGGGGAACTAGTTAGTCCGGAATTCGACATACCTAAGAATTACTATCAAGCAAAGAGATTGGTTTCCAAATTAGGATTGTCGTATGATAGAATTCATTGTTGTCCAAACGGTTGTATGTTGTCCTATAAGTAAGATGTTGATTTAAATGAATGTAAATTATGTGGACATGCGTGTCATAAGAGGACACCTAGTGGGAAAATGGTTCCAATTAAGGCGATGCTTTATTTACCTATTATACCTAGGTTAAAGAGGTTGTTTGCATCGCCGAGTTCTGCTCCTCACATAAGATGGCACAGCGAAAATAGAAGGACACCTGGTGTTATGTGTCATCCATCGGATGGAGAAGCGTGGAAACATTTTGACAGAACTTATCCTGATTTTGCTAGTGAACCAAGAAATTTTCGTTTGGGTTTGTGTGCGGATGGCTTCACACCATACTCGTTTAATTTGCACCCTATTCTTGTTGGCTTTGTATTTCTTACTCCATATAATCTCTTTACGAGATGTGTATGACAAGTCCCTATATATTCCTAAATTATGTTATCCACCGCTCCGTAATCCAAAAGTTTTGATTGATGTCTATTTACAACCTTTGATTGATGAGTTAAAACAATTGTGGTGTGAAGGTGTAGTGACATATGATGTATCAACTAAGAGCAATTTCAATATGCGGGCTTCTTTGATGTGGACTATTAATGATTTTCCTGCGTATGGGATGTTGTCTAGTTGGATGACTGCTAAAAAGCTTGCTTGTCCTCATTGCATGGAAAATAGCAAAGCTTTCACTTTAAAACATGGCCACAAAAATTCATGGTTTGATTGTCATCATCAGTTCTTGCCTATGGATCACCAATTCAGGAAAATGAAACAAGCATTTAGAAAGAATAAAACTGAAAATGATCCCCCACCTCGAACATTGTCAGGAGAAGAAATTTGGGGGAGGGTTTGTCACTTTCCTAAGGTCATAGAAGTTGCCCCTTATAGACTACCTGGTTATGGTGTTGAACTCAACACTGTTATGATTGTTAAAGGCAAGACAAAAGATAACCCAAAGGCTAGATTGGACCTAAAGGAATATTGTAAGCGCCTTGAATTGAACTTGCAAGAGTTAGCGAATAATAAAGTGTTCAAGCCCAAGGTTAGTTTTTCATTCACTTTGGAGGAGAAACGAGAGATTTGTCAATGGGTTAAGAATTTGCGGATGCCAGAGAGGTATGCGTCTAATTTTGACAAGCGTGCTGATATGAATGAAGGAAAATTGATTGGTATGAAAAGTCATGATTGCCATATTTTCATGGAAACTTTGATTCCTATTGCATTTAGCCGCCAACCGAAAAGACTATGGAAACCAATCACAGAGATAAGTTTGTTCTTCAAGGATTTATGTTCTAACACTTTGACGGTAGAAAACCTTCAAAGAATGGAACAGAATATGCCAGTCATTACAACTAAGTTCGAGAAGATCTTTCCATGTGGGTTTTTTGATGTGATGGAACATCTTCCCATTCATCTTGTACAAAAGGCAAGCCTTGGAGGCCCGGTTCAAACTAGGTGGATGTATCCTTTCGAGAGGTAAGGAACCAAACTTACTACCTCTTTCTTTAATGTATTTTGTTAACTAATTATTGTTCCTATTGATATTAAACATGTGCAGGACCATTGGCAAATGCAAAAAATTGGCTAAGCAGAGATCTAAGATTGAAGGATCTATTTGCGAAGCGTATCTTGCAAAGGAAACAATGCATTTCTGTTCATATTATTTTGGAGAGCAAGTGTCATGTATGAGAAATATGCCCAACCGTAATGATGAGGGTGGGGTTGATCCTAACTACCCACCAATGTCCATATTTAATCAACCAGGACGAGGTTCTAAAAAGCCTCCAAAACAAATCCTGAGTAGTATTGAGAGGCAATCAGCTGTGACACATGTTTTGCTCAATTGCCCTGAAATTCAAGTATATATTCGGTGAGTATCGATTTATGTTATTGAATTAAATGGGTAACTGATAAGGGTGAAACTAATGAAAATCTTGCATATGTCGAACAGTTACTTCGTAGAACTTGAGGGCGATGAAGCCATATATTCTAAGTTTTCCCATTGGCTATACGATTTTGTAAGTGTGGAAATTCATTGCATAATTTCAATTAAATGTAGGCTACATATAAGTTATTGAATTTTAATTTTCCTCCTTATTAAATAGGTTTATCATACAGGAGAACATTCCCAATTTGTGAAAGATATAGCTCTTGGACCAGGCAATGAAGTTAAGACAATGAAAAAGTACATTGTTAATGGTTACAAGTTTCAAACCGAAGAAGTTTCCCAATATAAGAAGACAAATAATAGTGGAGTGTGCATTAAACGCGATGCTAATAGTAGCGGTGTAACTATTGATTATTACGGTGTGCTGCAGGAGATCATACAACTTAAGTATCCAGGTTACCCTAAGAAGAAGACAACATTATTTCGGTGCAAGTGGTTTGATCCAACCCAAAGAAGTACAAGGGTCAATCGTCAACATAACGTAATTGAAGTCAAACACACAAGACAATACAATCGCTATGATCCATTTATAATTGTACAAAATACTAAGCAATTGTATTATGCTCCATATCCTTTGCGTAGGGATAAGGCTGATTGGTGGGTGGTTATAAAGACTAAGTCTGTGGGGAGGATTGAGGTCGATAATGCATTAGATGTGGCGTATCAAAATGATGTACCAGTTGTTCATCAAACGGTGGACACAGATTTAGAAAATAGTTTGGAACATCCTCAACACATATTAGAAGAAGTTGATGAAGATGATGTAACTATCATAGAAAATGTTGAGGAAGAATCGACCGATGGACCTGAAACAAGCGATAGGGAAGAATCATCTGATGAAAATGAAACAAGCGAGGATGAGTGTGAGGATGACTAGTTGCATGTTAGTTTATTCTATACTTGATAATAATAGTTTATTCTATACTTGATAATAACACAATTCTATACTTGTTAAATTTTTATTCTAACGTTATTAACTTTCTGTATGCAGATGTCATCAGGTGGTAGTGATCAAGGTAGAGGTAGAGGTGGAGGTACAAGTAAGAAAAAAGATAAGAGACCTATAGATCCTACAACTACTAGTAGCCAGTCCATTCCCTCCGCTCCACATATGCAGTCTATTCCGCCTCTTTTTTTTTATGCCTGGCTCTTCTATGTAGGCCTAGTCTGGTCAGTGGGTCTTTCAACCGGCACCACCTCAGCCGGCATCATTTACCCATACGACTTTTATACCTACACCTATGTATTGCCCACCACACGGCAGATCTCCTAGCACATCGGCTACTTTGTCTCCTTCTCCTTCTCCAAGTGGTACACCTCCCACTGTATCTAATTTGCGCCTTAGAGATAGCAGCTCTGAGCCTGAGTCACTGCCATCCAGCCAGTCTCAGACCCATCTTCGTCCTCCTGCACCTGCACCGGTTCCTGTACAGGCACCGGTATATCATGGTTTACAGCCGGGAGATAGAGATTCGATCAGTCGGATTTTCATCGTGTTTGAGGGAGCTGGGTAAGATTGTATTTTATTAAGTTTTCCTCAAGTTTTTTTCATCTTAATCTTATATGCCTTAAATTTTTTAACTGCAGGTACTATCCAGATCACGAAACTACAAAAGCCTTGCTGGATGTTGTTTGGAGGATTTATGGCGATCGGTTTTATACTTCATGGGGTGAAATCCCATATGATACTCGACGAGCTATGTTTAGAGAGTTTAACGTATTCATCTTATTATACATTTCATAACTTGAATTTACTTTTATATAAATCATCTAACATTAGCCATTTGATTTGCAGATGTATTGTACATGGGATCCAATGGACAATGATAGGGTTGCTGCGAACTTTGAGAGGAAGGGGAGTGCCAGGTTGCCTGATTGGTTTTCGAGGGCTAGAAGGTATATTAGGAAGCCCCAATGGCTAAATGCCGAACAGCGGGAGAAACTTAAGGCATATTGGCGAACTCCTGAGTTTATCGCCAAGTCGAGCGGGCAAAGGCCGCCCGTTCATCCCGAAGGTGGCTCTTTGCACACTGCGGGTGCAAGAAGTCAGGGACTCGTGGCTAGGACAATGGTAAGTAGTTTTAT
This sequence comes from Lycium ferocissimum, assembly GCF_029784015.1. Lineage (NCBI taxonomy): Eukaryota > Viridiplantae > Streptophyta > Magnoliopsida > Solanales > Solanaceae > Lycium > Lycium ferocissimum. Next base: position 53,627,680 of record NC_081346.1, read on the forward strand.
ACTTTTAAAGTTACCTACGACCAATATATCATTATTGAGTTATTAATTTTATCTTTAACTTTTTTTTTTTTTTTTTTTTTTTTGCAGAAAAAGGCTACGGGACAGATGCCGATTCAGGATCAGCTATTCCTAAAGACCCACACAAAAAATAAGAAGCAGGAGTCGGATCCGATCGTATGGGCTGAGGACAGGGCTCGTGATTCTTATGTAAGTGATAATTTTATTATTTAATTAATTACATATAAGTTTAATTATGATATATTCGTTATATATTAAGTTTCATTTTTTAATATACAAACGCAATTTATGGATGATGTGAACCAGTACAACTAAACTCAGCCTGAGCAGCCGAGCCGCCCTCCCCCGGAATTAGAGATAGATTTTTGGTGTAGAGCAGTTGGGGGAGTACAAAAGAGTAGAGCGTACGGTCTAGGCCCAAGGAACAACTTAAGTCGCCTTCGGTCAGGATTGCGAGGTGAAGGGTCTTCTCGACAAGCCGAGGGAGTTGATGGTGTTCAGGTCGCAGCTATGGCACAGCAAATCACTGAACTTAATAGGAAATTAGCTGAGACTGAGGCAAAAAGAGTTGAGGAAAGTAACTCCATGAAAGCGAACCTTGAATCGCTCATGGCACAAGTTAAAAGCCACATAGCATGTGGACAATTTGGTGTGCCCCCTTCCCTCCCCCCCCCCCCTTCGACCCAGAAGATGATGATGACGGTGATTACATAGCCCGGACACCAGATGATCAGTTGTAGTAGTTTGGATTTAATAATGGACTTATATTTTATGGACTTATGTTAAAACTAGTTAATGATACTTTTGGTTGGACATTTAAATATTTTTGAACTTTGAAGGTCTATTTAGATCGTATTTGATGTGTTTAGATAGTGTTTGATGTATTTTATTATTACTTAGGGTGATTTTATGTGTTGTAACTCTTTTAGAATTGATTTGGAACATTTTAATGCTAGTTTTGAGCAGCTTTTGGTATTGGTTTTTGTGCAGGTGTGGCTGCAGAAAATGCAACAATTGCATGCAGGAAATTTTCCAGAAAACCGACGCAGTCCGTCAGTTTTCTGGAAATTAATTCTGGAAATTTTCCAGAATCGGTTTTCTTAATTCTTAAAATTTTCAAGAAAACCGACGCACTGTGTTGGTTTTTTATTTAAAATAAAAAAATTAAATAAAAAACCGACGTAGTGCGTCGGTTTTTCATAAAATTTATATTATTTTTATTTAAGATAAAAAAATTAGAAATTAAAAAAGCCGACTCAGTCCGTCTGGTTTTTTAATTTTTTAATTTTTTTAATTATTGGATAAAAACCGACGGACCACGTAAGCGACTCAGTCCGTCTCAAAAAACCGACGCGGTCCGTCGATTTTCAAAAAGCGACGCTATGTAAACCGATGGACTGTAAAGGGTCGGTTACTCGTGGGTTTCATTGAAAAAACCGACGGACTCCGTCGGTTTTTGCCTTTTTGGCAGTTTCTTAGTAGTGATATAACATCATATGCATACAAGACTACAAGTACATGTCGTAGGTGAACCAATAGGATGTATCGTTAGTGAACACTGCTCGTACATTCAACATAACCCTAGGTAGTATATTTAAGTTTATAACATCCCTTATACCTGGTGGTGGAGAAGGATCCAAATAATGTTCCCACAAAGCAAACTCCTCGGATTTAAAATACTTCAATATAATACCATTAGTTGCATCGATTTAAAAACAGCATAGAAGCCTCTCTCAAGCAATAAAACACAATTTGTGTCGTCTCATCCCCATGTTTTTCCACAACAACAGCAACTTGATTAAAACTACTATAACGACTAAAATATTTTGAATCAGCATCCAGTTATTTCCAGGTTTTTTCTTGGATATCGTAAACTTCACCACCTTTGCTCCGCAGAAGATCAGATCGCTCATCATCCTCAACACTTAGCCTTTTTTATAATCATCAGGTGACCGGTGCTCGCCCCCCACAATACATAGTTTTTTTCTACCAACAGCCACGACAACAAGTGATCTACGAGGAAGATTACTCTCTCCCAAGAATCAACAGCATTATCTTGTGTCATTATGTTATGTTTAATCAATTCCATATAAGGGATAATCTTCCCTCGATCAGTCGCGTATCCACCAGCATAATAGATGTTGTTACCAGTAACGTCCCATTCTCCTGCCCATCCATAAGCACGTCGAAGTAGCTTCGCAACGGGAGAAATCTTTTTGTATGTCAATTTGTGATGAATATCATCCTTTGTCAATACCGGCACTTCGATGCAAAACCACAAATCAACCTTATTAGCAATACCGTGGAGATAGACAACAATTTCCATTGTTCTTTTAAATTTATGGATCTGTTAGTCGGCTGGGTTAAATTGCTATGCTGGTCTGCTAATAATACGGCATTCCTGCAATAATTTCGGTTAAGCTTGAGTTAAATGGACTTTGTACCAATTGTTTAGCTAATTATTACTGCTCCCTCCGTCTAGTTCATGTGACACTGTTTGATTTAGCACACAACTTTAAAAACAAAGAATTTTAGAATTTGTGGTCTAAGAAATCTTAAACATTTGTGTGGTTATAAAACATTTCATTAACATTAAAAGGAGAATTTAAAAGTTAAATCATTTCATTAAATTATTTCTAATTATTTAAAGTGACATTTTTTTTTGGGACAAAGAATTTCACATAAATTGGGACAGAGGGGGTAGTACGTTAGGAATTACTCTCCCGGTTCATTATTTGGTCCAAAATAATTGTCCACTTAAAAAAGAAATTAATTTTATTTTTTCATACTTGGCCTTATTAAGTATTAAATGATCGGATCCCAATGTATCAAATTAATAGTAATACTCAAATTTTAATTAAAGGTGATTTAGTCAAAATATCAAAAAAAAATATTAGGAATTACTACTCCCGTCCCATTTTATATAAGGGTGTTTGGCTAGGTATAAAGTTTAAGAAATAAACGAAGACTTAAAACTTGTGGTCTAAAACAAATTATCGAAATTTATGTGGCTAGAAATCATTTTATTAAGGAAAAAAAGGTAATTTAAAGTTGAAGTGTTACTAAATATAAAAATATGTCATTCTTTTTGGGATTAACTAAAAAGGAAAGAAAGTCGTATAAATTGGGACAAATGGGGTAGTTTTTTTTTTTTTATAAATACTTTTGACACGGTCCGAATTCATCCAAGTGACTTCCTTGAAAGCAGGAGCACACAATTACTTCTCTAAAATCAGAGGATCCGTCTTCTTAGATTAGTATTGCAAAATCAGAATCCCAACATATATAATCTAAAAAAAAAAAAAAACATTTGACAGGATAAAAATCGCAAGATAATCACGGGGAAACATCTAGATAACATGTCCACTCAGGTTAAAAAAGATATGCAGATGAATGCTTGCCAATCTTAAACCTTTAAAAGAAAGTGCGATGTGATGGTTCTTTGGGCTAGTTGAGCACATATCGACTAATCCACGTATTAGCACTTGCACGTGCAAGTATTGAGTAATGCCTGTCGCACCCCTTTTTTTCCCCAAAATGATTTATTAAATGTTAAGTTCAAAAAGGTTTTCAAACCGAAAGTGATTAATTTTGTGCTTCGAAAAGGGATTTAATTTAGAGAAAACGAGTCGCCACCTAAAGATCGAGTTTTAGTGTGCCAAGTCACCGTAAAATCAATATTCCTTTCAAAACAAGTTTACTGTAAAACGATCAGGCGCAAGATTCTAAGTTAAGAAATTCTATTGGCCAGGGAAGGTGTGAGGCATCCCTCAATCGAGTCCCGTGGTTTTAGCGCGGTCGCTTTAATTAACTCGTATTGGCTTAAATAGAAACTCAATAAGGTAACCTCAAACAACAAACAAGCAAACACACATGAAAAGTTCAAAAATAAAGTCCGAATTATTACAACCAGAAATAAAAGAAAAATGCAAGAAAATAAACCTATACTACACTATGCTACACTATACTAAGCTATCCCCGACATCCCGGGGTCTTCTCCACAGGCAACCACCATTTTTACATTTTTGTTTTCTTCCGAGACATTCCACGCGGAAATGAATACATGAGATTGAAAATGAGTAAAAGCAAACAAGCAATTAAACGGCCTAAGTTTGCCTACCAACCCGATTGTTTGCCTACAGTTCAATTGATGTCTTATTCTTGTATTCATATCCATATCAAAGAGTGAATCCAAAATACTTCCAAGTTAACAAATGATAATTAAATATCAATCAAACAACATCAAACATTTGGCTAAATCACGACATTCACCAACCAGATCATATAACCTCAAAAATCACATAGCAAGTTAAAAGGAATTTTAATAAACAAAGAAGGGATAAGAATGGACCTTTACAGTAGTAGATGCCTTCAATATTTTGGCATTTGCCAATCGAAAAATGAACTTCAACAATCAATCCATAGCCAAAAGCTGGACCCAAAAATTGACTCAAGATCGGAAACAAACCCGACTGACGGAGCTGCCAATCGAAGACCTTGACGTAAACCAAAAACCCGACAAAAACTCATCACTGAATTGACTTCTTTTGTTTTAAACCGTAACACCCAGAACTTTAATGGTGTTTGGTGGTTATATTGGTGTTTTGTAGAAAATAGGGGTGGGGTACGATTGTGGAATACAACGGTTTCTGGTGGGTGTTTCATGATGGTTTAATGGTATGATTGGGCTGGTGGAGGTGAGAGGTGCAGATGAGGGTGGCGAACGGCGGTCTCAGATGGAGAAATGGATTTGAGGATGGTGGCTCACGGTGGTCATTTATTTTTTGGTGGGTGGCGACGATGGGTTGGCACGTGGTTGAAAAAGATCAGTGGGGGTGGTGGTTTAATGGCGGGAGATGATGCGGTGCTGGTGTTGGTTACAGGTGAGCAAAAAATATGAAGAAGATGATTTTTTTTTTCGTTTTCTGATTTGTCCATCCCTCTCTATCTATTTTTTTGTGAGTGTGTATATGTATATCTCCTATATCTATGGAGTAGTACCCAGAAAATGCCAAGGTGAAAAAAATCTTTTTAAATGGGTCCCACCAGAATATACTCTATTTGTGCCAAAACAAATTGTTATTGATGTGCGTGAAAAGCCATGTGCAAGTTGTTGCAAAAGATAAGTAGGCATCTTGGAATTTCCACATGGCAAAAACTCATTGGTTCTCTTTTAAAAAAAAAAAATCAAAATCAAAATATACTTACTAATCACCTAATTTTAGCCTTAAGAAAATACTCACTTATTTACTCAAAATTTAAAAAGGGAAACATTTTTCCGTCTTAAATACAACTCTATTTTTTTTAGTTTTCAGTTTTCACAAGTAAAAAACAATTAAAAATGAGATAATACTCAAGATAGCAAGATTAGACTTAAAAGAAAAATTTAATGTTAATAGTGGTGTAAAACAACTCAGGGAGGGTAAAAAATTATGTGTCTACAGCCTGGCCCTCTTTGTTTGGGAACGTGAAGAGTTCTCAGACAAAGACGTAGACGACGAGATAAATTTGGACCCGACCATTATTTGGAGGAAGAGAAAGGAACGGAACAGAAATGTGATCGAGCCTTGGTCTTAGACATCCTATATATCTCGGGTTATAAGAGAATCAGATCTCGTGTAGTTCAAGAGGTAAGAAGGGTGACGAGACATACTGAGTTGGAGAGTTGAGTGAGGTCCTGTCGAGGTTCCGATCCACGACTCCTGTTATTACAAAAAAAGAAAATACAAGTACAAGATCCTATCTATGCAGATTTTCATGAATCTTGACTTGGTTCTTCATGCTGGTTTCTGAACTTAAAATTGAAAGTCATCCCTACTTCCAGGCTGGCTCTTGAACTTGAAATTGAAAGATATCCCATTTTTCAGGCGGGTCCTGACTTGTTTCCCATTCTTCAGAAGGGTCCTAATTTGCTTCCCATTCTTCAGGCGGGTCTTGACTTTCTTCCTATTCTTTAGGCGGGTCCTGACTTGCTTTCCCATTTTTCAGGTGGGTCCTGTAAATCATCAAAGACAAACAACACAAACGAAATTTTTCTGTCCCAGTTTGCACTAGAAAATTTTTGTGAGTGCTAGCAAAATCATAAACTATATGTAATGTAATTCAAAGATGAAAGTAAAATCAAATGTACTAACTAGGAAGTGCGTCTCCCAGGGGTGAATCTGAAAACTCATACTAGGAAGTATGTCTCCTAGGAATAATGAATCAAATTAGGAAGTGCGTCTCCTAAACGCTAAACGTGAAAAACCCAGACTAAGAAGTGCTTCTCTTAAGGGTTAAACCGAAATATTCTGATTAAGAAGTGCGTCTCCTAGGTGTTATGGTTTAAATTAGGAAGTGCGTCTCCTAAAAGCAAAACCTGAAAGACTCATACTAAACAGTGCGTCTCTTAGGGGATAAACTGAAGGACTCTAACTTGGAAATGCGTCTCCAAGGAGTAAAGGTTTGAATTAGGAAGTGTGTCTCCTAAAAGAAAACCTGAAAGACCCAGACTAAGAAGTACGTCTCTTAGGGGTAATGGTTCAAATTAGGAAGTGCGTCTCCTAAGAACGAAACATGAGAGACCCAGACTAAGAAATGCGTCTCTTAGGGGTAAACTGAAAACTCTAACTAGGAAGTGTGTTTCCTAGAAGTAAAGGTTTTAATCAGGAAGTGTGTCTCCTAAAGTCAAAAACTAGAAAGATCCAAACTAGGAAGTTCATCTCCTATGAGTTATGGTTCAAATTAGGAAGTGCGTCTCCTAAACGTAAAAACTGACTAAGAAGTTTGAAAGACCCAGACTAAGAAGTGCATCTCTTAGGGGTTAAACTAAAAGACTCGACTAGGAAGTGCATCTCCTAGGAGTAGAAGTTTGCATTAGGAAATCTGTCTCCTAAAGTCAAAAACCAGAAAGAACCGGACTAAGAACTACATCTCTTAGGGTTTAAACTGAAAGACTCGACTAGGAATTGTGTCTCCTACGAGTAGAGCTTTGGGTTAGGAAATACGTCTCCTAAAACCCGAACTAGGAAGTGTGTCTCCTAGGGGTGACAGTATTCATAATTGAAAAGTTGATCAATTTTTGTTGTTTGCAAACCTATGTTGTGACATTGCCTTTTGCATCGGCAAAAATGAGGCATTGTACCTTTTGAAGTTTTGAACCTTTGATTGGAGGACATCCATTCCTGTTTCAAACAAAGAAAATTTGTGAGTTTTGAAATATGGTGGTTGGTTTGTGGCCTTGGTTCTGAAGGTGATTGATCATGCACTTGTCCTATTTAGCTGTGATTTCCAATAGTCAGTGCTCGTTGTTGGCTCGTTGGACTACTGACCCAAACTATGGCTATTGGAGTGACTTTTGAGTTACTTTAAACCAACACC
>NC_081346.1:53635156-53782656 GCF_029784015.1 Lycium ferocissimum
TGACCCCCCAAGACTAAAAACCCTAACACACGCAATCTTAATATTTTCAAGTAACATATTTTTGTCCTCGAATTACCTTGAGTAACACATGAGGGTGATTAATGCCTTTTTGGGCCGAGGGCCCAGTTTGACATCATTGTGGGACAAGTCTCCTACAAAGGAACACGATACCAAGGATCGAGTTCTTCTAGGTCCAAATGGCATGATGCACATAAGAGTGTCCTAGGTTCGGGCTTACTAACAAGGCTATGAAAGGAGGCACGTGGTCGATAGTGGCTGCTTCCGCTCACTTCTCCACACTTTTCCCCCACTCCTTTGGATGGATGACTCTCGAAAAGGTACGTGTACGCTTACACTCTAGAACTTGTTGCAGAAACAATTGGAGGGGTTATGCAAATGATGCCAGATATAAAGCGGTAACAGTCAATGAAAATGCGATAAACAAATATACTTAGAAATATAGCAAATAAGGCAAAACGATTAACCAAACAAAACTTTCACCCAAGAGTTTCTAACTAAGCCTGTACGAGTCATTTTTGAAAAGCTCAAATTCTAAAAATCCTCGACAAAGTCTTGGAAGTACATCCTTACTTTTTTTTCCCACAAAAATGATTTATTATATGTTAAGTTCAAAAGGGTTTTCAAATCAAAAGTGATGAATTTTGTGCTTCGAAAAGGGATTTAATTTAGAGAAAAAGAGTCGCTACCTGGCATCGAGTTTTGGTGTTTCAAGTCACCGTAAAATTAATATCCCTTTCAAAACAAGTTTGACTCTAAAAACTGATCGGTGATAGAGATTCTGGTTAAGGAACTCTGTTGACCGAGGGGAAGGTGTGAGGCATCCCTCGAATCCCGTGATTTTAGCATAGTCACTTTAATTAACTCGTATTGGCTTAAATAGAAACTCAATAAGGTAATCTCAAACAATAAACAAGAACGCACACAAGAAAAGTTCAAAAATAAAGTCCGAATTATTACAACATGAAATAAAAGAAAAATGCTAGAAAGTAAAGCTATACTACACTATGCTAAACTATACTAAGCTATCCCCGACATCCTAGGCTCTTCTCCACAGGCGGCCTCATTTTTCCATTTATATTTTCTTCTGGGACATCCCACGCGAAAACGAATGCATGAGATTGAAAACGAGTAAAAGCAAACAAGCACTTAAACTGCCTAAGTTTGCCTACCAACCCGATTGTTTGCCTACAGTTCAATTGATGTCTTATTCTTATATTCATATCCATATCCATATCAAAGAGTGAATCCAAAATACTTCCAAGTTAACAAATGACAATTAAATTTCAATCAACAACATCAAACATTTGGCTAAATCATGATATTCACCAACCAAATCATATTACCTCAAAAATCACATAGCAAGTTAAAAGGAATTTTAATAAACAAAGAAGGGATAAGAACGGACCTCTATAGTAGTAGATGCCTTCAATATATTGAATTAATCCTCCAAGCAAGTAGAAACATCAACAATATTTTGGCATTTGCTAATCGAAAAATGAACTTCAACAATCAATCCATAGCCAAAAGCTGGACCCAAAAATCGACTCAAGACCGGAAACAGACCCGACTGACGGAGCTGCCAACCGAAGACCTCGACGTAAACCGAAAACCCGACAAAACTCGTCATTAAATTGACTTCTTTTGTTTTAAACCGTAACACCCAGAACTTTAATGGTGTTTGGTGGTTATATTGGTGTATTGAAGAAAATAGGGGTGGGGTGCGATTGTGGAATATGGTGGTTTTTGGTGGGTGTTTCACGGTGGTTTAATGGTCTGTTTGGGATAGTGGCAGTGAGAAGTGGAGATGACGGTGGTGAACGGCGGTCTCAGATGGAGAAATGGGTGTTATATCCCATATTTTGTACATTGGGACAATCCGGGTTAACCATGATAAAGGGATAAGACTATTCCGGTATGCGAAGTCGAGACTTTTAATCACGATTTTGTTTTAAGACATAAGTTTCTTATGATTTTGTTGGTATGGAATATTAAGGAAAATTTGGGGCTAAAAGTAAATTATGAGAAGTTGAAAATTCATGAAACTTGGCCATGTTGGCTGTGTGGCATTAATGTGGCCCCCACACATGGTTTGGCCAAATTTAATTGATCCAACCCATGTGTGGGCCATGGTACACTTGTATAATTCATATAAGTGTACAAAAGATGACTAAGTCCTCATAATTCATCATCTTCTACACTTAGAAAAAATCAAGAAACTTGGAGAAAGAACAACAAGGCCATTCGGCCATGGGAGAAAAAAATTGAAGACCAAAATTCTTCAAAAAAAAATAATTTCTTCTAGCAATTCCAACCATTGAAGGGTCCTCTTTAACGTGGGATAGTTATTGGAGTCGTTAAACCGTTCGTTTTGTCGTTTGCAAACCCTAGCTAAGTTGTGAAGTTGAAGGGAAAAGGTAAGGTTTAATCTTGTTTTTATATATTATGGATGGTTTGTATATATCGTAGTATGTCAAAATGGATGAAATTCATGAAATATTGCATGTTGAAGTGGTAGTGTGGATGGTGGTAGCGAAGTGTAGGTGTGTGTGTTGTGTAGGAGTGATGAATTAATTCTATTTAGCATGTTTGGTTATTGTAGTGTGTTGAAATGAATGAAAATCATGAAGTTGGCATGTTGGGGTGGTGGCCGAATACCCCCTTCCTTGTATGCCAAGGAATGAATTAATTTTGTTTAGTGTTTTGGTTGTTGTTATTATAGATTCTATGATGAAAATGAAGAGCTCAATGATTCAAGCTAATCTTTTGTGAAATTGTTGCGGGCTTATTTGGTAGTTAATGTGCTTTTAATGTAATTTTTATGTTTATGGAAATGACATTGTTAACGTATGGGTTATTGGTGTAATTCATGAATTTGGAAGAGAGGAATGTGTTGGTGTTGTTGTTCTCGGGTTTGGGGGTGTTTTCGGGTGAAGTGGTACACTGGTTGGGGTGTTTGAAATATTGTGGGAATTGTTTAAAGTGTTCTTGAATGTTGTTTGAATGGTTTTTGACTAGTAATTGAACGTGTGAGCATTGGTGTTAGTTTGATTATATGCAGTTAAACTGAACATAATTGGAATGTTGTCGAAATATGTGGAGAAGAGTTATTAGCGTTATAATGTGTTTTGAATTGATTATTGATGTCGTTAGTATGGTTGTTGGTGTTGTTGTTGATGATTTGGCCGAGTTGGATTCTCGGGGTTGTTGGATTTATAGAGGAAATCTTTATTAAATTTTCGTAGATTAAGTGTTAGTTTGGAATTGGATTCTAAATGCTTATAGCTAATGTTCGGTATTTAATGACGTTATTGTAGATCTTGGGAGCAGAGACTTAGGTTTGGATTAGCTTTGAGAGCGAACGAGGTATGTAAAGCTTACCCTTTCTTTCTTTTGGCATGTCTTAGTTATAAGTAGGCTACGATGCGAGCCTCGGGTAACTCTATTCTTGCGATACGAGTATGTCTACGATTCTTATTCACTCTTTGACATCCTCACCCTTAATGTAGTCGAGCTATGACCTTTATGTCTTTTGTATGATTGGATTCAATGTTGCGCCAAAGAATTTTTTGTTCTTAAAAGATCCTATGTCTAAAAATGGCCGTAACTTTCGTAGACGGAACCGGATCGCCTCGATATGCTCGTAGTAGATTACGTAGCGTATAATGACTATGTCTTCCATAGGCGGAGCTCGGATTGGGTTGATGCTCGTCGCGGGTCCCGCGACTTTTCTTTGTATAGTTCTAACGACCTTGTGACAGAACTTAATATGGCTATCATCCCGACCCCCGAGTGTGATTACTTACTTATCTGTTGATTCTGAAATGAGGATTTTCATGCGTATGATTTTGATGTGTAACTATGATTTCTAAAGTTCTATTTGATATGTTCCCGAATGACATTCAGAAGAAACTTGATTTGACTACCGTCTTGGCTTTTAAATGATGGTTTGTTTTGACTATCCTATTGAGTCTTTGAAAATGTGTTAAACTGCATGTGGTTACTCACGATTCTGCTCGTGCACTTTGTTATTACATCTTTCGCCGAGTCCCGGGCCGGTTATGTTATCGTGCGCACTATGCTATATTCTGAAGTATGATGTGTATTCTGAAGTATGATGTGATACGAAGTATGATGTGATACGGAGTATGATGTGTTTGGAGATATGCAATATTCCGAAGTATGATGTGTTATGGCGCCAAAGATGGGGTGGCGACCATGTTAAATCACGGGTCCCATTACGGACCGCGTGTGGTATATGATATGATAATGTGATAACATGATAATATGATGATTACGACACCTTAGTCCACTCGCTAGAGGGGTCGGTACGTATGTATATGATGAGATGATGATGTGATGATCCTATACAGCAGGTCCCTCACTAGAGGGCCGGGACACGTTATATATGCATATGTATATGATGACTATTTACTTATGTCACTCAGTCCCATTATGGGCCGGATATGATACATGACATTGATATGCATGATTGGTATTTCAGGAGTAAACATTTTGGTACTCTGATTATCGTAGTTGTCTTCTGTACCTTTTATGTGTGATTTGTATTTCAGATGCAAGCACTTCGTATTACGTTATTATGCTTACTTTACGCCCACTTACTTCGGTTGTGACCTCGTTTTACGTATTTCATGCTTTGCATACTCGGTACATATCTCGTGCTGCCCGCTTTTCGGGGAGGCTGTGTTTCATGCCCGCGGTACGGACGCCCGATTCGGTGATCCGCCGTCTGGATACTTACTCTCTTGCTTTGGAGCGCTCCCACTTGTCCGGAGCCCGTATTTTGGTACGACTTCCTTATGTATATAGGTACGTTTATTCGGGGGTACGAGCGGGGCCCTGTCCCGTCATATGATTCGGTTGATACTCTTAGAGGTATGTAGACATACATGTGGGTTGTGAATAGTTTTGTTCCGCTATATTCGTATGATTTGCGCTTTGGGCGGTCCCACCTGCAATGGCAGCCTTATCGGATTGCGTTTGCATATATTTTGAGATGTTGTGATTTATGATAGCCTGCTGGCCTCTATGATATACAGATTTGCATATGCGACAATCTGAGACTACGTATGATCTTTGTACATATATAAGTCATTGTATGCCGATTTTGGTTAACGTGTGTGTACGGGTGCCCAGCTCGGGCACTAGTCACGGCCTCTGAGGGGTTGGATCGTGACAATGGGTTTGAGGATGGTGGCTCACGGTGGTCATTTATTTTCTGGTGTGGGTGGCGACGATGGGCTGGTGGTTGAAAAAGATCTGTAGGGGTGGTGGTTTAACTACGGGAGATGATGCGGTGGTGGTGGTGGTTATAGGTGAGTAAAAATATATGAAGAAGATGATATATTTTTTTTGTGTTTTCTGATCTGTCCGTCCCTCTCTATCTATTTTTTGTGAGTGTGTATATGTATATCTCCTATATCTATGGAGTAGTACCTAGAAAATGCCAAGATGAAAAAAAATCTTTTTAAATGGGTCCCACCAGAATATACTCTATTTGTGCCAAAATAAATTGTTAGTGATGTGTGTGAAAAGCCATGTGCAAGTGGTTGCAAAAGATAAGAAGGCATCTTGGAATTTCCACATGGCAAAAACTCATTGGTTCTTTTTTTTTTTTTTTAATTAAAATCAAAATGCACTTACTAATCACCTAATTTTAGTCTTAAGAAAATACTCACTTATTTACTCAAAATTTAAAAAGGGAAACATTTTTCTGTCTTAAATACGACTCCATTTTGTAGTTTTCGGTTTTCACAAGTAAAAAACAATTAAAAATGAGATAATACTCAAGATTAGACTTAAAAGAAAATTTTAATGTTAAAAGTCGTGTAAAACAACTCAGGGAGGGTCAAAAATTACGTGTCTACAATGCCGCCCATCAAGATTTAGGTAGATGAAAAAACTTGACCTATCATCGCCTCTGTTGTGATTCCAGCCTTCGTTTTGAAGGTTGTTGCTCCAACTCATCAACTATTAGGCCACCCCCTTGGTGAACCTAAGTAAAACTTGTTCTCTTATGGCTAGATTTCCAGCGGATAAGGCTGACAATTTTCTTTAAGTTTTCTGTATAAGGAAAAAGATGTATTCGGGGGCTAAAGCTGACGTAGTCGGGCGCTCGGGAGATGCGGAAGGTGTCATACGTTGGACTCCACTCTCTCTACCGGGTCATATCGGGCCGGCTTCGATCGAGTGCTTGTACATGCGAACGTCGGGGTTCTTTGTGGAGTCACGTCATCCGACATTTTAGGGGTAGAAAAGGATAAACTTGGCTTATATAAAGATAGCTTAGGGTGGAAGGAAGACACCTTCTTGCTCACATTATTGTTACTTTTTTCTCGCAAGAAGGCAATATACACAAGTTTAGTATTTACTCATTTTGAGCTTCTTGAATCATCGTTTACCTATCTTTGTAGCTTATTTGTGCCTTACCTGTACTCACTATTACTCCGAACCAGGCTTTCAATAAAGTTCTCGGGATTGGATACGATCTACTTATCCTCTAACCCTACAAAAACAAATCTCTAACTGATTTTTTGATTAAGTCTATTTTCACTGGAAAATAGTTTGACGCCGTCTATGGGGATAGACAGTTGTGGTGTTGTCCTGATCTGTAGCAAGAACTCTCCCGTAGAGAAGTAAGTAAGATCGTGGTACTGAACGATACATTTCAAGGGTAAGCAATAGCTCTCACGAGTCTCATGGACGGGAAAACTCGTGAGGCATGATGAACCTGGTAGAAATATCAATATCTGAACATAACGATGAGCTCGCTCGGGAGCAAAGAGATAGCGGGGTTGAGACCCCATGAAGACAACTTAGCGAAGAGCAGAACGGAGGGCAGAGGAGCACCAGAGACGTATGTTCAGAGAAAAGGGTTGACCCAGACCCTGGACGAGAATGCAAAAACCCGCCCAAAAGGGAGGCCTTCAAAAAGGAGGCTCCCTAACAAACAGCGAGATCATGGCCACTCTCAAGGCACAGAACGAGATGATGCGGCATATGGAGATGCCTGTGGCCACCATGGCCAATCATTCTAGGGATGGGACTCCGGCGTCTTAATCAGAACGGGAAAAAAGCCTCCGCAGAATCGCAGACTAAAAAAAGGGAGATTGACGGTGCGAAAGAGCGACTGGACGTGTTCAATGAGGAGCTCGTCAGGGTCGAAAAAGAAGTACACGAGTGGATGAACCAGATACTGAGAGCACCGTCTATCTTAAAGGGTGCAGGAGCCCGAAAATATGAAATATCACCATACTCAGAGAGCGCGTCCCCGGCCCCTATTCCGAGAAGGTTTAAAATGCCTGACATACCCAAGTATGACGGAACAAGACTAGGAGAAACACATAGCGACCTTCGAAGCGCCCTTCACCAGGCACGATATCAAACAGCACGAGGTCGAATCAGCCATGTTGAAAATATTCCAACACACGCTCATTAAGGGAGAACTTTCCTAGCACGCTCATTCATATGAAAATTTTATTGATTATTTTGCTTCTCTTGCAGATGCTTTTGTCAAAGCTCACGGGGGAGCCCGGAGGTTTGAACCATACAACCAAGATGTGTTCGCCATAAAACAGAGGGGGATGAATTGCTAAGGGGATTCATGGACAGATTCCAGAGGTAGAGAATGTTGTTATTGGCCATCCCGAAGGATTAGGCCACAGCCGCCTTCGCGGATGGTCGAACCGAGGGCCGGAGTTCCCAAGTGAGATACGGACGAAGGTTTGAATAAGAGAAACACTGGGTTATGGTGCCTCTTTCATAGCACGCACGGGCATGCCATAGAAGACTGCGCGAACCTAAGCGTTGAGGTAGCCTAACTGTTACGAGCAGGGCACCTAAAAAAATACATCAGTGACCGGGCACCTTGATCGGATTCCTGGACAAAAGCCGGATAAGATGCCGCAACTTACCTACACTATCAACATGATTGTCAGAGGCGGGATGGTAAAAAAAGTCACATACACGTCGCTCGAAAAATCCAAAATCTCTGTCACAATGATGAGTCATGCTTGGGAACCTTCTAAGAGTGGAAGCATCTCCTTCTCCAACAGTGACCGCCGGGGACTTGCATCCTCCCACAATGATGCCCTGGTAATGTCTATTTGAATTGCTAATTCTTTAATTAAGCGCGTGTTCATTGATCCAGGGAGTTCGGTGAACATAATTTAGTTACGGGTCCTGAAAAAAATAGGAGCAGATGAATCGATCATCTCGGCCACTAAGGTGCTGGAGGGAATCAACATGTCAAACGAATTAACCCGAAGGGAAATCAAACTGTTGGTCCACGCTGACGGCATTCACCCGAGCTCAGGCATAATTTTTTATGTTTTGTAAAAACTAACTCAAATTGCTTTGCTTGGTCTCACCTAGACATAATAGGAATTCCCTCGGAGATAGTCGTGCATTGGCTGAGCTCTGACCCTAACCATCCTCCTGTTAGGCAACGAAGACAATTAATCTTTTCTATCCGGGACCAGTTTTTCAAAGAAAAAGTGACACGACTGCTCAATATTGGATCAGTCTGAAGAGTGGAGAATGCGGATTGGGCGCGAACGTTGTGGTGGTCCTTAAGAAGCTCAAAAAAATTAGGATATACATGGATTTCAAGGATCTGAATGAGGCCTTCCTAAAGGACTCCTTCCCACTCCCGCACATCGATTAAATGATTGACGCCACAGCGGGGAACGAGTTACTCAGCTTCTTGGATGCATATTCCGGTTATAATCAAATCAGTTTGCACCTGGAGGATTAGAAGAAAACATCATTCATGGTAATTTCTATTATAATGTAAGGCCTTTTGGTCTAAAAAATGTAGGTGCAACATGTCAAAGATTAGTGAACAAGATATTCGAAGGGAAGATCAGCAAATCTATGGAGGTTTACATAGATGACATGCTGGTTAAGTCTCGAGAAGCAGAGACCTACCTAACCTCCATACCAGAGACCTTCGACATCCTTTGCCAACACGGTATGAAACTGAACCCAGAGATATGTACTTTCAGGGTCAGGTCAGGGAAATTCTTGGGTTTTTTGGTTTCCAGCTGAGGCATTGAGATGAACCCGGACAAGGTCAAAGCCATCTAGGAAATGTCCGATGTATTGGGCAATGTCAAAATGGTGCAAAGGTTAACTGGAAGAGTTGCTGCCCTAGGAAGATTCGTATCCCGTTGTTCGGACCGATGCCACTAGTTTTTCTATTTGACGAAATAAGATAACGAATTCAGGTGGACACCGGAGTGCTAACAGATCCTAAAATATCCTAAAGCATATTTGTCCAAACCCCACGTAATGGCAAAACCTAAAGAAGTGGAACGTCTGTTCACGTACTTGACAGTTTCGGTGGTTTCGATTAGCGTCGCGCTGGTACGGGAAGAAGGCAAAGGCCAACTTCCTTTCTTCTATGCCAGCAAAACAATGACGGGGGCGGAATCTAGGTATCTGGCCTTGACCCTGATTATGTCCACTCGAAAGCTTCGCCCGTACTTCCAATGTCACCCAATGACGGTTGTCACGACGGCCTCGTTGCAAGCAGTCCTGTAAGGTGAGAACCTCATGAGCCGGCTATCTAAATGGTCCGTCAAAATAAGCGAGTACGATTTAGCATACCAACCTCGCATGACAATGTACACGAAGGATCTACCAGAGTTTTAGGATGACTTCGCCACCACTGTACAGCCTTGAAGGGCACAGGTAAGTACCTTCACACCTCTCCCGGCCCTATTTTCCTTAATTTTTGGTTGCGGGGCGGAAGTACTGGGACTGGCGGAAGGATGATTGGCTGCGGTGAAAGCGGAACGGGGCCCGTGGAAAGTACGTGTTGCACTCTTTTCCTTAGCCGAGTTTTCTTCCCAAAAAAGGATTTTCCGTAGGCAAAGTTTTTAATGAGGCAACAACCGTAAAGCGTATTTCCATGCTGCCTGGAAGCTCCACGTCAGCAACCGGAAGCTCTTTCCATGCTACCTAGAAGTTGATGTTTTTTCTTCCCTTTTTGTTCTTAATGTAAATATACATGGGCACTGTGCCCCACCTTTATGAATAAAAGAGGATCATAACACGACAAGCTATGCTATAAATATATTGATACGAACGTGTCCTCCGGGACCCGCAAACATCCGCCTAGAACATACGACACGGCCTATGGGCCTTAGAGCGTAAAGGAAACATAAAACTTATGCCAAATAAGACGAGGTCGAGATGTCCTCCTTATTGGCGTCAAACAAAGGGACCGGATCACCATCAAGAGAGACTTTGGTATCCGGATCCTCAGCCTCTCCCGAAACCTGCGAAGATCATTCTTCTCTATCAGGTGTCTGAGGGGATCCTCATCTGGGGGCTGAACGAGCAGAGCTTTGGCAGCAGCCTCCTCCAAGGACAACACTAAAGTAATTTGGGCTTCAATGTCAGCCATCCCATCTTGAGCTTCCTCGAGAGCAAAACTGCGGGCACAGTATATAGCGTGGGCCTTCTCCAAAGCAAACTGCTTCCTTTGCTTTAGCATGTAGGCATCAACATCGGCACAACTCAGCCAGTGCCGGTCGAGGGTGCTCCGAAGGGTAGTGTTGGTGTCGGAAAGATGCTGGTTGGCCTCGACCTACTCTTTGTTTCGAGCTATCTGAGCCTGGAACTTTACTTCAAGAGCACCTCAGTCTTCTTATGCAGCCGCTTTCTTCTTCTGGCATGTCTGCAAATCAGCTTCCAGGATCCAAACCCTCTCGATCAGACCAGTCTCCTTCTGCAAGACACTGGCATAGTGATCTTGATAGGCCTCCCATTTCTTCTGCAATTCAGCGAGCTCAGAGTGGAACTTTTCGGCCTCTTCTATGTGAATTTTCCTGTACTGTTCTGACTGAACCAATTTTTCCTCTAGCTTTTCCAAAGACACCAACTTTACTTCCAGGGTAGGAAGACGCTCCAGCAGCTTGTGGTACTCCTCCCACTTCTTCCTTTCCTTAGCAAGTTTGCATTGGAGGCTTTCAATAGTCAAAATATGTGCCTAGGAAAAGAGAAGCATTTGGGCATTATAAACCGACACCCGATTGGATTTGAATGAAAGGAAAATAAGTAAAATGCATACCTGGGCGGTAGCGTGGGAACTGGCATTGAGGAGATCATCCACAGGCACAACGTTCATTTTTCTCTTGTCCTTCTCTGTGGCCAGAGGCTTCAGATAATTGGAAACTCTCACCGACAGAGACAAAAGATTGCACTGCGAGGAACGGACAGAGTGACTTTCCTGAGAGATGATGGGTTGCGGACTGGAGCCGAAAAGGTACCTACCAGGCCTTTCTTCTGATTGATCGGCCTCGGAGGAGGAAGGTTCGCCTCTGTGGAGTTGACGGAGGAGCTGTCTAAGAGGAAGAAGGAACAGATGATATGGACATTGAGCCTGGAGTTTTGATCCCGATATTAGAGGGAACGAACAAAGGTCGGCAAGTGGAACCAAGCATTGGAGCAAGTTCCACCTCTTTGTAGAGGGCATCGTTAGAAATCTCTTGGGGGGCCTTTCCCCTGCGTAGGAGCTCTTGAGTAGAATCAGCTTCATCTTCACTGGTGTCGGCCTCTAAGTCAATTGCCTCTTGAGAACCAGTCGGTGTCTCTAAGGACGGACCCCCATTTGCTCCAATCAGGGGCACTCTGCCTAGTTCTCTTTACTGAAGGAGTGGGGCTGGCAGACACCCTCTTAGTCTGGGCCGGAGATATCCTCTCTTGACCCCGGCCAAGTTCAGATGTGGCCTGAAGGATTTGTTGCATAGCCACGGTAAGGTTATCAGATACATCCACCACGGGACGAACTGCGGCTCATTTGGAAAGTCCGTGGTTCTTTCCCTTCCAATTATTCTTAGTGAAAATTTCTTTTCACACGCGAAAAGCGGGGGTGGAGGAATCTAGAATCCTTTGGACCCCTCTAGCCAGGTCTGTACTGGGCCCGATCTCCACACTGCGGCTGGAAAACATAATGAAAGAAAAGATTAACAGTCAAGTTCAGAAGCATAATAACAGAAAAGAGTATAGCAAGGGATTAAACTCATGACGCGGGTTCCACTGCTCCGGAATGGAAGCCTCGGACGGTTTGATTAAATTCGCGGTCGAAACCATGGCATATCTCTCCGTCCACCCTCGGTTAGAGTCATCGTCAATGCTGGTTAGTCAGGCCAGTTGAAAAATCCCAGCTCTGAAGATTTTTGGTGAGTAAATGTCGACAAGGTGGGAAAGCGTGAATTCTTCTCCTACTTGGGAAGAGAGATACCAGATACATGCTACTGTCCTCCAAACAGCCGGCCCAACTCTAGCCAAACATATCTCATATTGCCTGCAAAACTCCAGGATGACAGAATCGATCTTGTCACTCATCCGAAGTGAGAAAGGGTAAGTGTAGATGTTACACCCCGAAAAACTTTCGCGCTACCAAGATCATAGACAGCTTAGTATGGGCCCAAGGAAGAGTAAAGTTATACGGGGATTAAGGAGGAAGGCAATATTATAAGAGTGTAATAATAATATACATATGATATTTGGAGACCATATGGGGTGAATCGGTTCATATGTTGCTGGACGAAAAGCCCTCGTTACTGTAAGCCAAGTGGGGCCCACACGTCGGGATCTTTATAAAGGACATATGAAACATTATATGAGTAGTACATGGGAAGTTGAGCAAGTCTTAAGGAGGACCCTTAAGTCGAAAAGGGACATAAGCCCTTCCAAGGGATGATTTAAGTAAATGTTTTCGAATAACCTGACTTGAAGAGTCTAAAACATCATTATAAGTTTGGAATTTGGAAAAACACCAAGAATGAAAGTTGTAGATAATTGAAACATCCCAACCATAGGTCGTGGTCTCTCATACGATATTGGGATCAAACGTTATGCCCGTTTTACGATCAGTTGTCTGGGCAGAAAAATAACCCTGCGCGAATGCGCCAGAAGGTGGCGCGAACGCGCAGGGCAAGACCCAGTAACTCAGCGCGGTCGCGCTGAGCAATTTTTAGGTCGGTCCAAGCAGAATTTGGACCGTTATAAAAATGGGACAGCCCCCTAACTTTTCAGCCAAACATACCCAAACTCTCCATAATCTTCCAGAAAATTCCCCAACATTCCAATATCAATTTTTAAGCCCAAAACCAGGTATAATTCCCAAATCCCAGTCTAGACGGTGTATAGCTGCAACTACAAAACTGTATAGCGGTGCGTTATGGTTTAAGCTCAAGGCGGAGAAGTGAATATATAGCAATATTACCAAGAGAAAGGTATGAATCTCTTCTCACTTACGTTAATACCGGCTTATTCACGAAGATAGCAAGGTTAAATAATTGTATAATGGGTTGATTAGTTATGGAAGTTGGAAAAAACAGCTGGTTGGGCTGTTTTCTATGGAATACTTTGGTGTTGGAAATGATGCTATTGATGTTGGTATTGTTATTGTTGTTGTTGGTTGTTGAATTGAGAATTCGGGCTAGGCATATAAACAGGGGAAATGATGCCCGATTTTCAGCAGAATATAGAATAGTTTGATTTTAAACTTGGAACAAGTGTGCGATAAGGAGGCTAACATTAGTGTAAATCCTCTTAAATGTAGACTTGCGAGCTCAGACGAATAAGCGTAGCTAATAGGAGGTCGAACAGGTATGTTAAGGCTCGTCCTTTTCTTTCAAAGGCATAACTCCTATGTTATGATTTCATAAATGTTTCCATATCTTCCTTTTTTCCAAAAGTTAGATGTTTATGACTCCAAAGTATGATTCCTTTTCCGATAACCCATAAATGTTTTTTCCAAAATGCACGTATTTTCCAAACCAAAGGTTATGATTATGTGAGCTCTTATGATAACAACGATGAACCTATTTTCACAATGATAATGATGATGTCAAAGATGAGAATATTCTCCTATGATGATGATGATTCTGTGTTTAAAGGTTCCAAGTTTACGATTTCAATGACGATATAAGAATGTTGAGCTATTTCTTGATTTCTTAATTTTATTCATAGATGATGACTATTTTTAAAGATTCCAAAGTATATGAACTGACGCTTTGTGAGATTTATGATTTTATTCTATGCTTTCCCTTAACGTTATTCTTCATTGATAGTCTCACCTCATAATGCTAGTTCCTTCAAGGTGAGACATGACGATCATGATTATTCCATAATACAATCGGAGGTTACCGACCTTATGTCACTCCGATAGAGTTATAACTTTCTTTGGGCTCTCCTGCATGCTACTTATATGATATATGTATATGATACATGTATATGTATATGTGGGATATGGGAAAAAGGGCGAGGCACTATAGACGCATGGCCACCTGATTAGCTGGTATAATATGGCATGATATCATCCCGGACGCGGGATGCCGGGACGCGGGGTATATGGTTAAATGGATCAGAGCCGACGTTCCTCGGCAATATGATATGTTCTATTTTATGTATACATGTATAAGAAATGTTTTTCAAAGAAAGTTAAGCATGTATGGCATCCGCCCTAAGAGGCATCCTGATGTACAGGTTATTTCCTTATCTCATGCTATATTCCATATGTCTTATTATATTATTGTTCATGCCTTACATACTGGGTACATTACTCGTACTGACGTCTCTTCTTGTAGACGCTGCGTTCATGCCCGCAGGGTCAGGTAGCCAGCCAGAAGATTCACAGCAGTAGGACCTCCCCTCAGCGGCAGTTATGTCACACCCCACCCTTGGTAAGGCGTGATTGGCACCCGACACCTTACAGGAACCGAGCGAACCAACTTATGACTCTCGTCCTTCATATCTCGAATGGCAACAATAAGATCAAGAGGCTAAATATGAACATAATATCATGCATAAGTAAATGTACAATAGACCCATGATGCCGACATTACTATTGTCACACTATGACTAAACTGTACACAGGAACTATTTGCAAAGCCTCTATGAACATGACTGATGTATATAAGTCAGGACAGGGCCCCCGACATACCCTCTTGTCACAAAAAAACATATACAACTCGAACTCGACAATGCTCCAGGAAGAAGTGGAGCCACCACTCGAGACCAGTACCTAAAGGTAGCCTACAATGAAAGATCCTCGTCTCGTCTATCTACACCTGCGGGCATGAACGTAGCGTCCACAAGAAGGGACATCAGTACGAGCAATGTACTGAGTATGTAAGGCATGAATAGTAGTATGATTTCAGAAGGAAGATAACATAAGATAAAGTAAATAATTATACCTCGTACTCTTCTTAAGACCTCTATCATGAAAACTACTCGTCTACAGGAAAAACATTTCATACACATCCATACACAACATACATACATATGCATTCACATTTACTTACTATACATACATCTGTCATATCCGTACTCAGCCCTTGCGGGACTCGATGTTATCCGTACCCCCGCCCTCGCGGACTCGATGTTAACCGTACCGCCCTTGCGGGACTCGATGTTATCCGTACTCGGCCCCTTGCGGGACTCGATGTTATCCGTACCCGGCCGCCCTCGCGGGACTCGACGTTATCCGTACCCGCCCTTTCGGGACTCGGTGTGATCCGTACCCGCCCCGCGGGACTCGATGTTACCCGTACCCCCACCCTTGCGGGACTCGATGTTATGCCCAACTGATTAGTGGGATGCAATGCATACATACATACATACATACATACATACATACATACATACATACATACATACATACATACATATACATAAAAATACATAACTGAAATCGACATCATCATTACCATTATCATTATCACTATATCCTTCCTTAGAAGATCAACTGGCTTAAGGTGAAGTCGACAATGTCATGGGAGTCTCGAGAATCATGAACTTAGATAGCATTGAAAATAAAACTGTCATCGCTATATCTCACCTCGAAAGAACAAGTATTATGAGGTGCGATTAATCACAAAGAATAGTCTCAAGATCATGAATAAGCTCAATAATATCATAAGGATCATGAGATTCATAGGCTTCTAGCATTTGTGGAGGCAAGGATATTATGGATATGGCACAAAGTTTTATAACGAAAGAATCATGCCTTTAGAAAGAAAGGGTTTAGCCTTAACATACCTTTTTGGTCGCCTTAACTTTAACTACTCAGTGCTTGTCCTCCCAGGCTCGTAAATCTATATTCAAGAAAATTTATACTATTGTTAGACTCACCTTTATACGCTTGTCTTAGTCCTTCAAATAAATCTTTCTACAATGCGAAATTTCGGCGGATCTCCCCCTATATTCTTTACCTCCTCCAAATACCAAAACAACTCCCAAACAATACCAACAACATCAACAACCATATCAATACCAATCTATTAATCATAATATTCTCAACACCAAAATACTCCATAAACATCCCATATGGGGTTTATCCCATATTGCCACCAACAAAACTATTATACGGCTATTTGATAGTTTTATCTCTGTAAATAAACCAAAACAAACATTAATAATAGGAGATTCATACCTTACTCTTGATAATATCGCTATATCTTCACTTTTTTCACCTTAAACTTGAACCACACGCGTCGCTATACGATTCTATACTCGCAACTATACGTTGCCTGAACCGAAATTCGAGAATTATAGCTGATTTATGCTTGAAATTTGGGTTTGAGAGTTGGGGAACTTTCTAGAGAATTGTGGAGTAATTTGGAAGAACTCTTGGCTGAAAAAAGAGGGGGCAAGCCCCTTTTATATTAGTTCAAATTCAGGGGGTCAACGCAGTGTTCGTAGCAAGTCGGGGGGTTGTAGCGATTCTTGTAGCATGCGTTTCTGCTCTGTCAGCTGAACTTGTAACGTCCATAATTCTCTAGTCTGATACCGTATCATCGAGCGGTTTGTTGCATTGAAAACTAGACTCGACGAACTTCATTTTAGGCTTTTGAAACACCTTAAAACTCTTAATATACTAGGAGATATACCCCTCCAAAGTCGACCTAAAATTTTGTCCAAAATTCTGTCAACTTTTTTTCCAAATTTTTGACAAATTTATTTTCTTCGATTTGCTTTGCCCCGAATTTCCCATAGCTTATTATATGAGCGTAAACCGTCATGACCATAGGATTACTTCGTATAATATCATATACCCTTGAAGGGAACTCCAGTATCCATACTTAGAATGTCCAACACTTATAAATTTTCACGTATGAAACTACGGGGTGTAACAAGTTAGTACGCTCCATTGATCTGGAGCTGCAGCCTTTTTGGTATGCTATCTTGTTATGTACATATATGGGTACGGCGGGGCCTTGTCCTGTCCTTTCTACAGTCTGTTTTCCATAGAGGTATGTAGACAGTGATGTATAGCCATGATGTTATGCAGCCTCATCGGCAATCATTTTGTTGTACAGTATATGTATATCTATAGCGGCCTAATCGGCTTGCGCTGTTACTCTCAGTATGCATGTTTACATATATGTGTTGGCCGTGAGTTTTTGATATGGTGTCTCTTGTGTTGATTGTCCGGGAGACAGTACAGCTCAGATACAGATTGTGTGTGGGCCCAGGATAGCCAGAGAGAAATAAATGCAAGCATAGGAGTGCTTGGCCGGTAGTGGTCGGGCACTTGTTACGGCCCATCGGTTTGGGTCGTGACAGTAGACGAATGAATAACCCAGCCTATGAGAGGTGATTTTCTCCCTCCCTTCAGGGATGAGCACCTCGATATCTTTTCATCTGTAGTCTTCTTTAACATGGCCAAGGCTGCCGTTGCGAAGAGAGGAGCGAAATAGGCTTGTCGACCAGTCTCGGTCGTTGTCAGGGGCTGAGGAAATAGAGCTCTCAGCAAGATCTTTCTTGCTAGTCCACTCCCTGGGAATAAAAGATTTGGCTTGCTGGCCTGCGGTGCTCGAAGATGGGGCCTTCTTCTTCGACGCCTTACTCAGCGGTGGCCGACGACCCCTGATCGAATCTTGCTGAATAGAGACGTCGAAATCGTTGTGACCGGTGGTCCGTACCCGCATGACGGCGCCCCCATCAATAGATGAATCAGAAGACATGTTGGAGATTATATGTGGAGATGAAGAATGCGTCGAGTGTCTGCTGAAGGAATAGAAAGCAAACGATGAAGCAATGAAGAATTTTCTGGAGAAAAGTAGAGAAAAAACAATGTGGGTTGATTTTAGGAGAGAGTAGGATGTAATTGGAATAAGGGTAATGGGATGGTCATATATACGGAAAAAGGGGACAGAACCCTTTATGCGCATCAATCACACCTCAAAAGAAGCGAGGCTCGTCATCATTACAATGCCCGGTACCCGAGAAGATGTCATGACTAAGGGAGAGATATGTGGGCAGCAACGTCTGACGAAGGGATGAGGTAGAAGGCGTGCAGAGAAGGTGAACCATCTGATTAGGCATACGAAGATTGGAAGTGACTCAGCTGCGAAGATAATATAAGGTAAGGCTCCTGGAATTCTTCCACTTCTTGGGCCCACACTACGGAGACCCGAAAAGTGAGGGACTATCTGTATTGATAAAGAGATGTATCCGGGATTAAACCGTGTGGTCAGATGCTCGGGAGATCCAAAGGTGCGATATAGCTAGACTCCACTCTCACCTACCCAGGTCACATCAGCTGACCACGATCAGAGTGCCACTGTACAAGCGAACGTTGGGGTTGTTGTGAGGTCACATCACCTGTATTTTTAGGGTAGAAAAGGCTAAAATTGGGTTATATAAAGATAGTTTAGGGTCGAAGGAAGGCACCTTCTTGCTCACACTCTTCTAATTAACCTTTACTTTTTTTCTCTCAAGAAGGCAATATACACAAGTTTAGTATTTACTCATTTTGAGCTTCTTGAATCATTGTTTACCTATCTTTGTAGCTTATCTGTGCCTTACCCATACTCACTATTACTCCGAATGGGGCTCATAATAGAGTTCTCGGGATTGGATACGATCCACGTGTCTTCAAAAACTATAAAAACAATTCTCTAACTGATTTTCTGATTTAGTCCGTTTTCACCGGAAAACATTTTCTACCAGCAAGATTTGTCATGGTTTGAGAATCTTGATGCCTGCGTACTGCAAAGATCATCCGGAAAACATGACTAAAAGGTACCTGGAAAATGGGCGAAAAGACTATTCTATGCTTGTTTGTCAATGGTTAAGTATGTCCTTTGTGTTCAATTTTTAACGTAGCTACTGTCAGAGAGATGAAATTGTAGTAGGCTGCCAGAATTTTTAAAGGTCCTCAATTCTCCATTTCGCTTGTTAAACTTGCTCTAGCATGTACACTACATATACTATATGGCATAAGCGAGACTAAAGATGGTGGTGTAAGAAGTGATACATATGGTTATGAAAAGACTTTCTTATATGGTACACTGCTGCTTAAATTTGGAAACCATTTGGTTTCAAGATGTTGCTATTGTACTTCTCCAAAATGTGAGACCCTGCAATATGTGTTCATCGATTATGAAGTGGCTTTAAATTTATATTATGAGAAGTTTATGGTCAACCTCTGGGCATCAAACACAATATCAGACAATGAGGTAGGTCTTACAGGTCTAGTTTGGTACTAAGCCAATTAACAGGGTTCATAAAATGATTCTGCAGATTACCCCTTTGGTGATTTGTTCGGATTATATATGAAAAGGTATAAGTTCTTGTAAATATGGGGACATTAAATTATACTATCATAATATCTTTTGGATCCTTAGGTAACTCTGAATTAGCATTTTCAAGCTGTGGTTGGGATCAGTCTTGTCCTAAAATTTTTGAACTAGTTGAGAAACTTAGACAGTTCTGTGGAAACTTTCTAAAAATGAAAATAAATCCTGATGCAATTTTTCTCCACTCATGAGAACAGTCTGGTATGATGGGAGGTATAGTAAGAGATTACAGGGGAAATATATCATGTGCAGTCCCCAAAAATTGTGGCAGCAATAATTTGGTTGAAACTTATGCAACCAAATCTGATATTGAATGGTGTCTACAATAAGGTTACTTTGATATCATAGTGTTTGAAACTGACTCCTTCATTGTTGCTACAATGTTAAAGGACAAAATGGAGAATTGTAAGTTTAAATATATAATTCAAGATCCTAAGCAAATTTTGTCTCAAGCAAATACGAAGGTTATGCAATGTTTTGGAGAAGCCAAACAAGTGGCAGATGTCCTAGTAAAATATGCAGCTACTTGCAAGATGCCACAACTCTTTTTGAAATTCAACATCTACCTAGAGATGCTAGATGATCATATCATTTAGATAGATGACAATTTCCTAGTATGAGGATATATATATATACTAGCAAACTATGCATGTGCGATGCACGGGGCTCAATATAATTAATTTGGTTACTCAATTTAGTTAGTCTTTATACTTTGTATATTTTGAAAGGATATTGCGATTCTCCTTAGTGAGTCTCCATATTTATTTATTTTTTCCTCTTATTTTTTCCCTTAATTTCTCAATTGTTGTTAAAATTTATCTTAATTTGGTTATATCCGCTTCTTTTTATATTTAGTAAGTTGACAATTCAAATATCCTACATGTCAAGTTTATAATCACAAGATTCAAATGATATTTTATGATATTATACACATTTTTAATTTAGAACCACAAGATTAAAAAGTCTATCTTTATTTCTTGAACTCAGTGTCTAGTCAAACGTAGACACTTAAATTGAGACAGATGGAGTATATGCCAAATGAATGAAATAACAGGACAATTGAGACACTACGAACTCGTGGGGACTTAAAAAGTAAACATACAAGAGATAATATTATTGTTAAACTTCTGAAATGTACACATATTAGTCCTGGCTTAGAGTACAATTTACGTTGCTTTTTGTATAACTTATTGTTGCTGTGTTCGTCCACCTTAGGCGTTTGTTGTCAAATAAAAAAAAATTATCTTATTTTGCTTATGTCCACCTCTTTTTATATTTAGTAAGTCGACAATTCAAATATCCTACATGTCAAGTTTATAATCACAAGATTCAAAGGATATTTTATTATATTATACACACTTTTAATTTAGAACTACAAGATTTGAAAGTCTATCTTTATTTTTTAAACTCCATATATAGTCAAACGTAGACACTTCAATTGAGACAGAGGGAGTATATGCCAAGTGAAGGAAATGAAAGGACAACTAAGACACTGCGGACCCGTAGGGACTTAAAAAGTAAACACACAAGAGGTAGAATTAATATTCAACTTCTTAAATGTACACATGTTAGTCCCTGCTTAGAGTACAATTTCAGTTGCTTTTTGTACAACTTATTGTTACTATGTTCCTCCACCTTGGGCGTTTATATATAATAATAAGAAAAATATAGAATAGAAAAATAGACATATATTTTTAGTAATGTGGCCAAGTAATATGAGACGAAGGAATACTTCATTTATTAATTCTTAAAGAACGTGAAAAGTCAAATATAGTAATGTGACCAAGTAATATGGGACGAAGCGAGTACTTCATTTACCAATTCTTAAAGAACGTGAAAAGTCAAGTAATGTGGCCAAGTAATATGGGACGGAGGAAGTACTTCATTTATTAATTCTTAAAGAACGTAAAAAGTCAAAAGTGAATAAGTAAAAGTGCACGGAGGAAATAAATATGTGTCGGAGAATTAAAATTGAAGTGCATACATGTATACATGAGAAGAGAATAAATATTCAGCAAGAACGTGAAAAGTCAAAAGTGAACAAATAAAATTGCACGGAGGAAACAAAATGTATCGGAGAATTAAAATTGAAGTGCATACGTGTATACATGAGTAGTGAATAAATATTTAGTGCTATGACATATCTCCACGTGGGATTTATTAATTCTTAAAGAATGTGAAAAGTCAAATGTGAACAAGTAAAAGTGCGCGAAGGAAATAAATTTGTGTAGGAGAATTAAAATTGAACTGCATAAGTCTATACATAAGAAGAGAATAAATATTCAGCAAGAACGTGAAAAGTCAAAAGTGAACAAATAAAAGCGCACGGAGGAAATAAATATGTCGGAGAATTAAAATTGAAGTGCATACATCCATACATGAGAAAGAAATAAATATTAAGTACTATTACATATGTCCACGTAGGATAAAAAAAGTAGTTAATTAAAATATACAAATTATATAGCTTTACCAATTAAAAAAAAAAAAAAACCGGCGAGAAAGAGAGATAAAGAAGTAGAAGGAATGTAAGTCAAAAGTGATTAGGAAATCAGTTGTTTCACCACATAGACAAAAAAGTAAACACGTGTTCCCATAAAAGTAAAATGGAAGGTTGATGCTGAGCTACAATAAACGTGTTTGTTAAAATGGAAGAACAATGAAATTCAGTCACCCAATAAATATGTCCAAGTTGACAGTACAATTCATGTTGCTTTTTGTACAAAAATATGTGCAGCAGTGTTCGTCCTCCCTTCCTATTTATATATATACAAGCAAACTATGCCCGTGCGATACACAGGGCCCAACATGATTAATTTGGTTACTCAATTTAGTTAGTCTTTATTTGCAAAGGATACTGCGATTCTCCTTAGTGAGTTTCTATATTTTTTTTTCTTTTCATCTTATTTTTCACCTTAATTTCTCAATTGTTATTAAAATTTATCTCATTTTAGTTACATCCGCCTCTTTTTATATTTAGTAAGTTGACAATTCAAATATTGTACATGTCAAATTTATAATCACAAAATTCAAAGGATATTTTATTATATTATACATATTTTTAATTTAGGACCACAAGATAGTCTATAAATAACCTTCGTATCTAGTCAAACGTAGACACTTAAATTGAGACAGAGGGAGTATATGCCAAATGTTGGAAATGAAAGGACAATTGAGACATTGCGGACACGTGGGAACTTAAAAAGTAAACACACAAGAGGTAGTATTAATGTTAAACTTCTGAAATGTACACATGTTAGTCCTGGGCGTTTGTTGTTTTTCTTATTTTGGTTATGTCTGCCTCTTTTTATATTTAGTAAGTTGACAATTCAAATATCCTACATGTCAAATTTATATTCACAAGATTCAAAGGGTATTTTATTATATTATACACATTTTTAATTTAGAACCACAACATTTGAAAGCCTATCTTTATTTCTTAAACTCCATGTCTAATCAAATGTAGACACTTAAATTGAGACAGAAGGAGTGCATGCCAAATGAAGGAAATGAAAGGATAACTAAGACACTGCGGACCTGCGAGGACTTAAAAAGTAAACACACAAGAGGTAGAATTAATGTTCAACTTCTGAAATGTACACATGTTAGTCCCTGCTTAGAGTACAATTTCAGTTGCTTTTTGTACAACTTATTGTTGTTGTGTTCGTCGACTTGGGGCGTTTATATATAAGAAAGAAGAAGAAGAAAAATATAGAATAGAAAAATAGACATATATTTTTAGTAATGTGGCCAAGTAATATTGGACGAAGGGAGTGCTTCATTTTAATTAATTCTTAAAGAACGTGAAAAGTCGAGTACAGTAATGTGGACAAGTACTATGGGACGAAGAGAGTACTTCATTTATTAATTCTTAAAGAACCTGAAAAGTCAAGTAATGTGGTCAAGGAATATGGGACGGAGGGAGTACTTCATTTATTAATTCTTAAATAACGTGAAAAGTCAAAAGTGAACAAGTAAAAGTGCACGGAAGAAATAAATATATGTCGGATAATTAAAATTGAAGTGCATACATGTATACATGAGAAGAAAATAAATATTCAGCGAGAACGTGAAAAGTCAAAAGTGAACAAGTAAAAGTGCACGGAGGAAATAAATATGTGTCGGAGAATTAAAATTGAAGTGCACACGTGTATACATGAGAAGAGAATAAATATTCAGTACTATGACATATATCCACGTGGGATTTATTAATTCTTAAAGAACGTGAAAAGTCAAAAGTGAACAAGTAAAAGTGCACGGAGGAAATAAATTTGTGTAGGAGAATTAAAATTGAACTGCATATGTCTATACATGAGAAGAGAATAAATATTCAGCAAGAACGTGAAAAGTCAAAAGTGAACAAGTAAAGTGCACGGAAGAAATAAATGTGTCGGAGAATTAACATTGAAGTGCATACGTCTACACATGAGAAGGGAATATAATGTGGCCAAGAAATATGGGACGGAGGGAGTACTTCTTTTATTAATTCTTAAATAACGTGAAAAGTCAAAAGTGAACAAGTAAAAGTGCACGGAGAAAATAAATATGTGTCGGATAATTAAAATTGAAGTGCATACATGTATACATGAGAAGAGAATAAATATTCAGCAAGAAGGTGAAAAGTCAAAAGTGAACAAGTAAAAGTGCACGGAGGAAATAAATATGTGTCGGAGAATTAAAATTGAAGTGCACACGTGTATACATGAGAAGAGAATATGACATATATCCACGTGGGATTTGTTAATTCTTAAAGAGCGTGAAAAGTCAAAAGTGAACAAATAAAAGTGCACGGAGAAAATAAATTTGTGTAGGAGAATTAAAATTGAACTGCATACGTCTATACATGAGAAGAGAATAAATATTCAGCAAGAGCGTGAAAAGTCAAAAATGAATAAGTAAAAGTTCACGGAGGAAATAAATGTGTCGGAGAATTAAAATTGAAGTACATACGTCTATACATGAGAAAGAAATAAATATTAAGTACTATGACATATGTCCATGTGTGCTAAAAAAAATAGTTGGATAAAGCGTACAAGTTATATAGCTTATGGTACAAGCATTCATTGTGTGTACAATTTGTAAAGCTGCTGGTACAAGTTGGAGCAGCTGTGTGTACATATATATATATATATATATAAGGAAAATCTCTTTGTAAGTTAAATTGCCTTTAACTTTGTTAGTGTGACAGTAATTGACGTAATACTGCACACAATATTTTGGCCATTGAGGTAAGGCCATGCCGTCCTCATATATAATTCACTTACGCTATGGCAACGCAGTACTAAAATTTTTATTTATGAGAAAAATGAACAACTTATTTCCAAAGATGTAGTTCTGCGATCCTTAATACTATCTTTAATTCTCAGTCTAGCTCTATCATTGATTTAAATTTTTATTTTAAGTCATTTTTGGAATATCTTTGATTCCAATAGGCATGTTGGATGAGATATAGGTAGTTTAAAATGGATTGAGAATGAACATGTTATGATACATTAGTCTTAAAGTATTCTTATGTCAAAATATCTTTTGAGTCACGATACAAGAATTTCATAATCCAATACACTCATCTGTTGTTTTACTCTTGTTCTACCAGCTAGCTAGTTGTTAAAAAGTGAACCATTATGTAACTCTGTAAAATGATTATGTTCCAATTCGAAACCATTTGTTTTCTGTTTTTCTATTTTTAATCGTACAACGTACACTCTTAGTTCGACTTTTAATTGTAGTGAGCGTATGTGCTCATTCTCCTCTTTGCAAATGCCCTATTTAGATCGGATCGGTGTTTGCAAAAATGTTGAACCAACAAAATTAGATGTCAGTAGTGATTCTTTCATGTTGTCAAAAAGTGAAACTAATATCTTTTTCATGTTGACAAAAATTTGAAAAATGAAAATAGATGATGAATACTTAATCGAATTGGTCATGTCTTGGCCTATGAAATGTAAAATAAGTTGACCCAATTCTTTGGAATCCTTATACAAATAGCCTTTTAGATTCACTGTTCATTTTTTCTAATCCGTATTTATACATTATACATTGGTTATATGCGATTATATACATTATTATATATGGATTATACATATATTATACATCTTAAGCAATTGGGTTGGCTGTTATTTAACTTAATTCTTCTTTTTTACAAGTTATTTGGATTATATTTCATTTTTAAATGAGTACATACGTGAAACCTGTAGTGTGCGAATAAAGTACCATATTGATAGCTCAAAAGAAAAAAGAGCTACTTATAAGGTGTTGAAGACTCTTAATGGTGTGAGGCTTTTTGGGGAAAACCGTGCGGACTTGGCCCAAAGCGGATAATATCACATCATGTTAAGAATATCTTTGGACCGTTTAGCATAACAGCTGGTATCAGAGCCAATAGTTTGGCGCCTTTGCCCTTCTATGGGCCGGTTTACGACCTTTACTCATAGCTTTGAAATGCATACGTAGCCTTTTGGCTTCGGTGTCCGTAAATACTTTGACGATGTGTGTGGCACACAGACATGTTGAGTCTTTGACCCGTGAATTATGGTAATGAGCCATGTGGAACTTAGTTTGAGGGGGAGATTATTGGGTGTGCGAACAAAATACCACATTGTTAGTTGAAAAAATAAAGCGCTACTTATAAGGTATTGGATACTCTTAATGGTGTGAGACCTTTTGAGGAAAACCGTGCGGGTTTAACCCAAAGCGGACAATATCACACTTTGTTAAGAGTATCTTTGACCCATTTAGCCCAACAAAACCCACTTTTCCAAGCTTGGACGAGCTAGGTGAGTTACATTTTAGAGTCAATTCCTTAAATGGTCACTCAACTTAATCAAATTATCTAGTAAAGTCATTTCTCTATCTTTTGTTCCTCATATGGTCATTGAAGTTAATACATTTGCCTTACAAAGTAACAAAGGCTAAAAGTCACTTTAAAAATAAAAGAAAAAGGATCAAAGTAGTCCTTAAGTTTGAATTTTCAATTAAAATAGTCCTTATTCTTTAACATAAAACACTAACAACCTTTTAATGATACAAAAATAGTACAATTTTAGTTCAACTTTAATTGTGGTATTAAAAGTAACGAAACACACAAAAAATTGTGACTAACAACTTTAGAAATGAAAAAAAAAATTATCACTACTAAAAAAAGAATATGAAATAGCATATGTACTCTATTTATTTGGAAACCAAGGAGTTCAACAATAAAATAATATTTTCTATTTATTCATTTTATGAGTAATCTTTATTTTGACAAAATAGCTTAAATTAGTTGTTAGTTTCTTCTACGTTAGTTTCTTCTACGGTAGAAATTATTGCCAGGACATTCATAGCTAATAAGGAAGACGATGAATTCCTACAAACAATAAAACTAGGTACTAATAGGAAAAGAATTCATGTATAAAGGTTAATCATAAGGGATTTTCATAAAGAAAAAAAACATAGATGCATATTGAAGGACATCTTCATAATAATATAAATTATTCATCACATAAAATAAGAGATTCTATATCATCATTATGATGTACTAAACTTTTTTAAAGTTTTCAAATATTATTTTTGTCAATCTTGTAATATTATTTGAGTGAAAATTATTTTCCTCCTCTAGCCCTACTAAAAAAATTAAATAGCTCTCACAACTTCGAACAATAGTTGTTCCTCCCTTTATCTCATTTAAAATTTTTAGTACTTATTTTACTCTCTACATTAACACTCTTCCTTTTAACTTTTAAACATTATGATTTGTTTCTTTCTTTTTTAATCTGTATTATGAACTTACCCTATATGACGAACACAATCTAATTTACGAAGTAAGAAAGAGTTGGAGCACTATTATGTTATAGCCCGTATCTTGTACGTTTGGAAATTTCAAAGTCGTCGTGAAAAATTAAAGGCGAGACCATTATCAAAAATTATTTTGATGTACGAGTTGTCGTGAATATTATTTATGATCGTTATTAGTATGAAAATATTGTGAGAGGTTAAGGGCAAAAGAGGAAATTCGCACAAGGGTCCATGGTAATATTGTGGAAGGCTAAGGAAAAAAAATGGTAATTTCATAAGTGTTTAAGAAATTTCTTGAAATTTTTAAAGGGGCCGTGTGGCATGGGTAGTATGTGCCCACATTTTTATTAAATAGGGGGCTAATTGTAAATCATAAAAATTTACATGGACCAAGGCTTGCACAAGAAGACATTTAGTCTTCTTTGAAACTTTGAGAAATTTGAAGAAAAAAGAAGAAAATTCTAGAAAAGGGAAGAAGGGGACATGTGACCAAAATTGAGGGGCTTAAGCATAAATATATATAAGTGATGGGAGAATTATATATATATATATATATGAACTCATCTTTTAATTTAAGGCATAAGAAAGAAAGAAAACAAGAAGAGAGGAATATAGTGTACATTCGGCCATGGCTCTCAAAATTCAAATGCCATGGAAAGTGACTTAGGAAAATTATTTCCTTCCAATATTCTAGCTAATTTGGAGGTCCTTGTTAACATGGAGCAATTGTTGAAGTAAGAAAAGCGTTGGTTGTGCGAGTTGGAAGCTCTAGCCGAATGAAAGGTCAAGTAGAAAGAGGTATGTATTTAATCTTCTCTTCATATGTTTTGGATGGTTGTGAGTATTGTAATATGTAGATATGGGTGAAAACTATGAAAATATAGAAGTTGTGAGTGTGGCCGTATGGTTGATGCATGGTGTGGAAGATAATGCATTAATTGTTCTTAGTATTGGTTGTTGTTGTAATGTATAGAAATAGATGAAAAATTCATGAAAACATGTGGTAGTTATTTGTGGCCGAATAGAGGTGTGGTTTGGCAAGTTATAGTGCCCAAATTCTATTTGATATTTTTGTTGTTGTGTTATAGATTCCATGAAGAAAAATGAAGGTTTGATGGTTTAAAATAAAGTTGTAATCATTACTTGAATATTGAGAAGTTAATGCGGCATTTGCTTGAATTCTTATATTGCATGAAAATATGTAAGGAGTGGGTATGGTCGGAAAAGAGGTGTTTTGGTAAGTTAATGTAAATTGATATTATTTGATATTCTAGTTGTCGTCGTTATGAATTATGTAATGAAGATGGAAGGTTGTTGTTGAAGTTAGTATACATGAATGATGACGAAAGGTATAGTTGTTGGGGGTGGAAGGTTTCGGGTAAAGTAATATGGTAATTGAGTTGTTGAATATTATGTGAATTAAATTGAATTGAATTGAATTGAATATGAATGGAATGTTGTTAGTAAGATTGTTTGGCATTGTTGTCGGTTTGGCCGAGTTGAATTCTCGGATTGTTGTGTTGTTAATGGATAAATTGGGCCGAGCCATATTCCGGGGGTGGTATATTTACGGGGGAGATGCTTTATTAAATTTCGGCACCATAAGTGAATGTACTTGAAAGGTTAAGACAAGTATATGTCGATGAATCTAACGATAGTGTCGATCTTCTTAAATGTAGACTAACAAGTTGGACGAATAAGCGTAGCTAGTAAGGCGCGGCGCAGGTATGTTAAGGCTCGTCCCTTCTCTTTCTATGGCATGATCTGTACGTGAGACTTGATAGATGCTTCCATAACGTTCCTATTTTAAAAAGTTGTAAGTTATGACTCCAAGTCATGAATTCTTTTCTAAAAGTCTATAAATGTTTTCAAAAATATTCGTTTTCTCCAAAAATTAAATTCTATGATTCTTGTAAGCTTTTACGATTAAGACGACGAATATGATTTTTCAATGAGGATGACAATGTCCAAGATGAGAAAATATCTATGTTGAATATGTCGAGAATATGTTCCTATCATGAAATATGATAACATGAAAATATGACACTATTTCTTGATTTCTCAATTCTACGTGTGGATAATGACTAATTTAAAGATTCCAATGAATACGAAACGATGCCTTACGATCCTGTTCCATGTTTTTCTTTTATGATGCTACTCTCCATTGTTAGTCTCGCCTTAAATTAATTGTTCCTTCAAGGTGAGGCGCCGAAGCCGATGGTGGGGCCAACCCAATGGTGGGGCAAACCCAATGGTGGGGCAAACCAGGTGGTGGGCAAACCCGATGATGAGACAAAATTCCACATTGGTTTAGGCAAATCCCGCACTTTGGTTTAGGCAAATCCGCATTGGTTTAGGCAAATCCCGCATTGGTTCGTGCAAATCCCATATTTGTTAATGTTTGTCCCGGACGCGGACTAATGATGTTATGTGATTCGGGCAGTGCTATGATGCCTTATGTGATGCGGGCAGACTATGTATGTATGTATGTAAAAGAGAAACGAGAAGCACGCACGACTCCGCCTTAAGAGGCACTCACGAGCACGAGAACTTTTACTATGTTGCTACTCATAGCTATATCTCCTATTATATTACTATTCATGCCTTACATACTCGGTACAATGCTCGTCGACCCCTCTTCTTCGGGGGCTGCGTTTCGTGCCGCGCGTGTACACCTCGGACGATTAGAAGCCATGATGGACGTCCCGGCGAAGTTGGCAAACTCCATTTGTCCTGGAGTGTCGCGAGAGTCGGCGTGCCATGCCATGATGTCTTGTTTAGTTAGAGACTCTCACATACGCTCATGGGTTTCGGAGTCGGTTTGTACTATGATACAAGTTCTATACAAGCATATTTTTATTTGATTTAAAGGCAACAAAGGAATATTTCAAAATCTTTAGTATGATACACCGACGTAGAAAAAAAAAAATTTTTGCACGTAAGAAGTCGGTGGGTTCGCTCGCTCCCAAGTTACATGTCGGTGCCCATCACACCCTAAGAAAGTCGTGGTGTGACAAAGTGGTATCGCAGTGTTAGTGCCTGTCCAAGGGTTGTTCGCAAAGTCGTACCCAGTCCGTTTATGGGTGTGAAGCCGCCACATCTATGGCTGCGAGGCTTCGCGGCATCTAG
This sequence comes from Lycium ferocissimum, assembly GCF_029784015.1. Taxonomy (NCBI): domain Eukaryota; kingdom Viridiplantae; phylum Streptophyta; class Magnoliopsida; order Solanales; family Solanaceae; genus Lycium; species Lycium ferocissimum. Next base: position 53,665,696 of record NC_081346.1, read on the forward strand.
GAACGGTTGACCTTCTTTCTTCGTCATTAGATCGTGCGATAGAACCAAGACATAGGAAATAAGGTTCCTTATACTAATCGTCGATTTCCGTAGCGCCTTTTCAAGACGGCGGAAAAAGGCGAGGAATGATACGAAGTCAACAGAGGCGAGACCGACGAATATATTCGTCTACATTGAGTTGGGCGCTCGCACAGAAATAGTCATACATACATGCGCCATGTGAACATCGAATTAAAAGGGCAAAATGGTCAATATAGAAGAAAGGACGTATTACGAAAATGTCTCGAAGTTATAAAGTTTTGATTGGCCAGACGGAGTAGTAAAGGCCATTTTAAGAAAGCTGACGCGAAAATATCGTTGTTAAAGCACCGAATTCCACAAAAGTTTCTGGAAAAGGCCGCCAAGCCAGGGAGCAATTTATGACGGCGACCTCCCGGGAAGTTTACAAGAAATTCAACATATTTAACATATACGAGACAAGAATAGTGAGTAATCCCAGCGGAAACTAGAAAGAGATATGGGATGGCCGAAACCCTAAGAGAGACGCTGAAGACAGTGTGAGAGACTGCCCTACTGCTAAGGGCGCAGAAGCGACACAAATGGGAATTAGGATAGGCTTGAACAATGATCGGACGTATTTTCAGGCTAGCTGACAATTATATATATATATGAGAGTGAGGTAGGATATTCTAAAATGATTGTATAAGCGAATGCCGGAGTTCCAGAATCCCACATGATGGCAAGTGAGAGGGCATTGATCGAACAAAGACCGAAGCCCGAGTAATAGCGAAAGTAAAATGGTCCCGGTGTTACGAGGTAAGTCGTTAGTGCTTCTGCATGACGCACAAGATTCAAGGATCTAATACAAGAATAGTTGGAAAGGAAGAGAGTGAACTAATGGAAAGCAAGAGACTTAGTGGTACTAAGTGCGAACGATAAAGAAATTAAAAAAAGGTGGAAGTAAGAAAATCTAGTGAGGTGAAAACTCGAGAGAAGCTATTGACAAGCGCGAGATTGTTTGGGTAAGGACTCAAGTAGACATGTGAAAGCGAATAGAAAGTAATAAAAGGAAAACACGAAATGAGGTACGAGGTGTTAATGCTGCATTTCTGATAAAGGAAGCGCTAAGGAATAGTGACTAAGATGGGGAATGGCAAGAAAAAGAGTGATTAAGTTTAGCTTAATTATGTAACAAGACTTTGGCCTTGAAAGGTATATGAAGGAATAAATGTACGGCCATACTAGTAAATTTTGCCATAGGCAATTTTAGAGTCGTCCTATACGACCCAAGAAGGGCGTAGGTCAACATGTTGGAAAGAATAACATCACTGAGCTTTAGGACCCATATGAAGAAGTAGCAAAGAGAAAGAAGGTACTGGCTATGTAAGATATATGAGCCCCAAAAAGCGGGGAGACCATATTATATTAGACCTAAAAAGAATCGCAACATTATCGTGTCAGAAAGAAATCTATTAGCTCGAAATCGAGTTCAAAATATGTTGGCGTGTCGCTTAAGAATACTTGGGAGAAAAGTAGAAACGAAGCAATAATGAGTGTACCAAGCGATATACGAGGATAAAAGAGTAGTAAGTAGCCACACCGCATTGGTAAGTATAGATTGTGTACCAAAGGTATGGTTTTAACATTATGCGGTGACGAGACAATAACGGGAAAGCAAGGACACGAGAGGACAAGAATAATGAATTGGCATAGTGAAGTAGAAAAACCTATGACATGGAGCAAGTACTCATGAAATAGTCAAGAAGTCCGATTATAAGGAAAACAAGGTAAAGGGACGAACGGGCATAAAGGAATGAGCAGCTATAAAAGGAACCCTCCCAGAAGTATTATGACGCCGTAGAGGTCGGTTGAACATTCGAGGACGAATGTTCTGAGGGGGGGAGGATGTTATAGCCCGTATCTTGTACGTTTGGAAATTTCAAAGTCGTCGTGAAAATTAAAGGCGAGACCATTATCAAAAATTATTTTGATGTACGAGTTGTCGTGAATATTATTTATGATCGTTATTAGTATGAAAATATTGTGAGAGGTTAAGGGCAAAAGAGGAAATTCGCACAAGGGTCCATGGTAATATTGTGGAAGGCTAAGGAAAAAAATGGTAATTTCATAAGTGTTTAAGAAATTTCTTGAAATTTTTAAAGGGGCCGTGTGGCATGGGTAGTATGTGCCCACATTTTTATTAAATGGGGGCTAATTGTAAATCATAAAAATTTACATGGACCAAGGCTTGCACAAGAAGACATTTAGTCTTCTTTGAAACTTTGAGAAATTTGAAGAAAAAGAAGAAAATTCTAGAAAAGGGAAGAAAGGGGACATGTGACCAAAATTGAGGGCTTAAGCATAAATATATATAAGTGATGGGAGAATTATATATATATATATATGAACTCATCTTTTAATTTAAAGGCATAAGAAAGAAAGAAAACAAGAAGAGAGGAATATAGTGTACATTCGGCCATGGCTCTCAAAATTGAGCCATGGGAAAGTGACTTAGGAAAATTATTTCCTTCCAATATTCTAGCTAATTTGGAGGTCCTTGTTAACATGGAGCAATTGTTGAAGTAAGAAAAGCGTTGGTTGTGCGAGTTGGAAGCTCTAGCGAATGAAAGGTCAAGTAGAAAGAGGTATGTATTTAATCTTCTCTTCATATGTTTTGGATGGTTGTGAGTATTGTAATATGTAGATATGGGTGAAAACTATGAAAATATAGAAGTTGTGAGTGTGGCCGTATGGTTGATGCATGGTGTGGAAGATAATGCATTAATTGTTCTTAGTATTGGTTGTTGTTGTAATGTATAGAAATAGATGAAAAATTCATGAAAACATGTGGTAGTTGTTGTGGCCGAATAGAGGTGTGGTTTGGCAAGTTATAGTGCCCAAAATTCTATTTGATATTTTTGTTGTTGTGTTATAGATTCCATGAAGAAAAATGAAGGTTTGATGGTTTAAAATAAAGTTGTAATCATTACTTGAATATTGAGGAAGTTAATGCGGCATTTGCTTGAATTCTTATATTGCATGAAAATATGTAAGGAGTGGGTATGGTCGGAAAAGAGGTGTTTTGGTAAGTTAATGTAAATTGATATTATTTGATATTCTAGTTGTCGTCGTTATGAATTATGTAATGAAGATGGAAGGTTGTTGTTGAAGTTAGTATACATGAATGATGACGAAAGGTATAGTTGTTGGGAATTGGAAGGTTTCGGGTAAAGTAATATGGTAATTGAGTTGTTGGAATATTATGTGAATTAAATTGAATTGAATTGAATTGAATATGAATGGAATGTTGTTAGTAAGATTGTTGGCATTGTTGTCGGTTTGGCCGAGTTGAATTCTCGGATTGTTGTGTTGTTAATGGATAAATTGGGCCGAGCCATATTCCCGGGGGTGGTATATTTACAGGGGAGATCTTTTTGCTAAAATTTCTACAGCACCATAAGTGAATGTACTTGAAAGGTTAAGACAAGTATATGTCGATGAATCTAACGATAGTGTCGATCTTCTTGAATGTAGACTAACAAGTTGGACGAATAAGCGTAGCTAGTAAGGCGCGAGCGCGAGGTATGTTAAGGCTCGTCCCTTCTCTTTCTATGGCATGATCCGTACGTTAGACTTGATAGATGCTTCCATAACGTTCCTATTTTAAAAAGTTATAAGTTATGACTCCAAGTCATGAATTCTTTTCTAAAAGTCTATAAATGTTTTCAAAAATATTCGTTTTCTCCAAAATTAAATTCTATGATTCTTGTAAGCTTTTACGATTAAGACGACGAATATGATTTTTCAATGAGGATGACAATGTCCGGTATGAGAAAATATCTATGTTGAATATGTCGAGAATATGTTCCTATCATGAAATATGATAACATGAAAATATGACACTATTTCTTGATTTCTCAATTCTACGTGTGGATAATGACTAATTTAAAGATTCCAATGAATATGAAACGATGCCTTACGATCCTGTTCCATGTTTTTCTTTTATGATGCTACTCTCCATTGTTAGTCTCGCCTTAAATTAATTGTTCCTTCAAGGTGAGGCGCCGCGAAGCCGATGGTGGGGCCAACCCAATGGTGGGGCAAACCCAGTGGTGGGGCAAACCCAATGATGAGACAAAATTCCACATTGGTTTAGGCAAATCCCGCACTGGTTTAGGCAAATCCCGCATTGGTTTAGGCAAATCCCGCATTAGTTCGAGCAAATCCCATATCGGTTAATCTTTGTCCCGACGCGGACTAATGATGTTATGTGATTCGAGACAGGCTATGATGCCTTATGTGATGCGGCACGGACTATGTATGTATGTATGTAAAGAGAAACGATAAGCATGCGCGACTCCGCCTTAAGAGGCACTCACGAGCACGAGCTTTTACTATGTTGCTACTCATAGTTATATCTCCTATTATATTACTATTCATGCCTTACATACTCGGTACAATGCTCGTCGACCCTGCTTCTTCGGGAGCTGCGTTTCGTGCCGCGGACACCTGCACGATTAGAAGCCATGATAGAGGACGTCCCGAGCGAAGTTGGCAAACTCCGTTTGTCCCGGAGTGTCGCCGAGTCGGCGTGCCATGCCATGATGTCTTGTTTGAAGTTAGAGACTTTGCGGACACGATCATGGGTTTCGGAGTCGTTTGTACTATGATACAAGTTCTGTACAGTTACATATTTTTATTTGATTTAAAGGCAACAAAGGAATATTTCAGCAATCTTAGTATGCATACCTGACGTAGAAAAAAAAAAATTTTGCACGTAGTAAGAGTCAGTGGGTTCGCTCGGCTCCGGTTACGGGGTCGGGTGCCCATCACACCCTAGTAAAGTCGGGGTGTGACATATTATTGTCCGGTGTTAAAAAATAAGGGATGTTTTAACTCAAAGTCCAAGTTTAAGGGACTACTTTGGCCCTTTTTCTTTTATTTTAAAGTGACTTTTGACTTTTGTTACCTTATAAGGCAAATGCATAAACTTTAATGACTATATGAGGAACAAAGAAAAGATAAATGACTTTATTAGGTAACTTTCTTAAGTTGAGTGACCATATACGGAATTGACTCTTACATTTTATGCCTAAAAATTGACACTATATTCGAATCCTTAATCCTTTCCGAGTCTTCTTCTAAAGAATGACAATATATCTCAGTTTGGAGCAAGTAAAAAACCATCTTGTTTTGAATTTTCTATAAATGGATAATCGGAGTTATCCTTGAACTTACCAATTGATTTCTTCAAACTGATTAACTGCTATTTGATTAAATTAAGGCCCCGTTTGTTCATAGATACAAAAAAAAAAAATTCACTTGTTTTTAGAATTTTGGAGTTGGAGTTGGAGTTGTGTCTGGTTATAGTTTTTGAAATTGTAATTTTTGGTGAAATGTAGTTGTAAAAAAGTGAAAAAAGTGATTTTTTTTTTAAAAACAAGTTTTTTGAGTTATTTGTGTTCCGGAATACAACTTCAAGTTGTATTCGAAATTTTCGTAATTACAAATGTTGATTCTGGAAAAAAGTGGAAAAAAAATCGAAATAAAGTGAATAATTTTTATGGCCAAACGGGGCTAAATGCAGTCAAAGCTGAGACTAGACAAGATGTGATGCAAATTAAATCAATGTGTCTCTTCATGCTCAAATAATTAGAAATTTGGAATGAAGATCGAGTTGTAAGATTTGAAAATTTTAATTAAACGAGACGTGTCGTGTGAGAATGCATGTCATCTATGGATTACTTATCAAGGAATTAAGACCAGAGAAAAGCATCGTATAAAATAGACACACTTGACCGCTTCGCTGACTATATGCCTATATCTGCCTAGACCGTTGAACAACACATTGGCCAGAGGGCCAAGCCACTACAGCGGGGGCTTTGGGTCCCCAGATTTTGGGAGCTTTTTTTTTTTTTTTTTCCATCCAGTATTTGGTATTCGTATTGAATTTTTCGATTCATTCGATTTCGAGACATGTAAGGTCAATTAAAGAGGGAAGCATTCCCTAACAAGATTTTTTTTGTTATGAGGCTCAAATCCAAAACCTCTAATTAGTGGAGGATGATGCTTAAATTTGACCTATAATAGATTTATAGGTTAATTTTTTTAAAAAAAAATGAAGAAAAAAAATAATGCCTCATATTAAAGTTGGCTTTGGCCACCGATCTTATTGAGCCGCCCCTGCATTCCATACATATCGAATATGGAAAATGACAAGTCAATTATTTCTATTAATCACAGAACATCAAGAATCTTTTGGTTTCAAATCACTAATGTGCTTCCAAAACTTAAGCTTGTAGTATAGCAAAATAAGCTACTCATTCCGTCTCAATTCATGTGAGATCGCTTGACTAGATATAAAGTTTAAGAAAAAAAGAAGATTTTTTAAATTTATGGTCTAGAATAAATCTTAGGTATTTGTGTGGTTATAAATCATTTCATTAAAAGTAAAAGAGAATTTTAAAGTGAAGTTATTTCTACATATAGAATGTGACTTTTTTTTTCAGATTAAAAATAAAAGTGCATCTCATAAATTGACACGGATAGAGTATTCCCTTATTCTTTAAAGTTAGATTTCTAATCAAAGAACACTTTGTACAGCTCAATCTAGGGTCAACTGACATATCTTGTCAGCTACTCTAATCAAATAAACATATTGACTAGATGAGCAAGGAGGAAAATTGTTTTTAAAGACAAGTTTCAACCTTCATTTTATGAAATTGGCCGCGAGAATTGACATATAGATAAGAGTTGCTTGGTCCATGAGCCAGATAAAGTGGGGGGAAACTTCGATATAAAAGTTAAATAATTGTAAATTAAGATCTTATTAAAGAATGCATGGGTTTTGCTGCAACCTTTTATTTGATCTGTAACCCAATTATTATTTTCCTTACATTACCATTAGATCTTAATCCCTCAGATTATAAGGAACGTAACCTTGGTGTTATTTGAAGACCTTATCACTATCTCCTCTTTTGCTATTCTATATGAGATAATAAGTCTATCTCCTCTTTTGTTATTCGATGACGAGATGCATGTTGTCATGTAAACCATCGAGTATTCTAAGCTATTAATATTGAGTGTCCAAGAATTAATGAGCATTTTATTGTATCCATCTTTCATGTAAGATCTTTAACGGAGTGCAAAATAAGGATCCTACAAGTCCAAACTTTTCTGAAAAAAGACACTACGTGTGTGAATTGTGATTTATTTATATTTGTCCAAGTTTAGGTAAGTAAAATTGCTCTTTTTTCCTTCAGTAATTGCTCGGTACATGTGTTGGATATAAAATTACCGACTCATGATAAAATAGTCAATTGAAGGGTGCAAACAAGCCTGAACATCACAATTAGTTCTTCTTAAAAAAAAAAAAAAAAAAAAAAAAAAAACATTTCTTGATGACTTGAAGTTAAACCTGTCTATTGGGCCGTCTCCGTCCGTGTCCGGATCGTCACAGTCATTACTAAAAAATAAGAATTAGTGACAGACAAATTCTGTAGCTAAACATCAAAATTCATTTCTTATCGTATTTAGTAACTGATTAGCGACGAAGTTCATAGCTAACTTCAGTTATTTTTGTAGTGGGCCCGTAGAAACCATGAGGAGGCTGGGTTGGAGGGAGAGGGGAGGGCAGGGGCGGATCCACCCTTTAGGGTGGGGGTGGCATGGCACCCCCTAGATTAATAAATTTTTTATATACTTATGTTGTAATTTGCTTAAATTAGGTAAATATTTGATCCTGCCACCCCCAGTCGTATATTAGACAAAGGTGCCATAGCTGGTACACACAAGTTTGAATCTATCTTGAATATTTTTCGACTCCCGTTTTTCTTTGTGCTTTTTACTTTATACCAGTAATTCTCTTTTCGGCTCTCCCAATTTTCTATTTATTTTTTTATTATTTATATTGCCTTTCCTCCTTTCTATTATTTTGTCTGTGATCTCTAGCGAGAACTCACAAATAGAAACTTCAAAATCCCTTAAATTAAGCATTTCTCTTAATCTCAAATCTGTGAGTATTTAAATCGAAAAACTTGGCTCTCAATGGGAATTTTGGATTGAGATCAAAATTCAATTTTTTTTAATAATTTCTTTTGTTTATTACTCCCTCCATCCATGTTTACTTGTCTATATTTGACCTAGGATACTCTTAATAAGGAATAAATAAAATGAAAAATGAATTGGAGTACTTAATAACACTACAACATTGTGTATCTATAGCTACGAAGTACATTGTAGCTAATTATAAAAATTTCCGTGGCTAAACTCTTTAGCCACAATTTTTTGTTCCGTAGCATTCGTAGCAAAATGTAGGGTAGCTAAAAGTTAGCTACAAACTTTACATGGTCCGTGGCTAAGGACTATTTCTTATTGCTAAGGAATTTTTTTGTGTTGTAGCAGTAACGGTAAAGAGCTTCTGCCACAAAAAATATACTTATAGCAAGTGATTTTATTCTTTTGCCACGACAAATAAAAGTTGTAGCTATCTTCATATTGTAGCCACAAGGTATTGTATTGTAGAAAAATATTTAATTTATTTGCCACGTAAATGCAAAATTTGTGGCTATTTTTATAGTCTAGTCTCGTGGCAATAGTACTCATATTTAGTTACGAATCAAGAAATTCATAGCTATGGTTTGAAATATTTGCCACAAATATTTTTATATTGTAGCTAAGAATCTATATTATTAGCCATGAAATATATAAAATTATAGCTAAAATGGTTCTTCATTTGCTATGGAAAGTGAAATAATTTTATAGGGCAATTATATATATCCAGCTACATGTTCGATAATTCCATTATTACAAATTAAATTTTTCACAAGCATTGTTGGTAACAAGAATTTTATAAACAAATTCATTTTTTTATTCCAAAACACGTTTCAAGTTACAGATAATTGTACTTGATCTAAAAAAAAAAGTTACTGATAATTATATTTTTCAATTTCAAAGTAGTCATGATACATAATTTTTGCATGACACCATCTTGTTTGAGTCCAAATCTGTATAGTCTTCCCCTTTATCTCCTTCCACGGTCTTCAACTGCACCTTAGCATGATCAACATTTGTCTTAGTTTGTCACTTATATGCTCTCATTCCACAAATCTACCTGTTAATAATGATAAATTATTTTAGCACTAAGAAACATAAACAACTAAATATATTTGTGTGTACATAGAATTCAAGCGCAAAACAAGTCTTAGATAAATCTATTACTAACAAATTTAACAAAGAAAAAATGCAAAGCAACAAAAAAAGTAAACAAACCTGTAGACTTTTTAAACTTCTTAAAAATATCTTCTCCCCATAACGTCGCTTTGTTGTTGCAATCGACAAGCTATGGCTCCTGCCAGCATTATTACAACTTTAAAATCTTCTCTCACTCACTACTAATAAAAAATAAGGCACAATATTAATAAAATTGCTGGAATAAGTCAGAACTCAAAAACTCAAGTCAAATAGGTGTAAATTGAGATCCAAAAATCTTAAAATATAAAAATATGAGCATACTTTGAATATAAAAGCGATGGATTCTCTCTTGCTCCATTTTTATCCTTTTTATTGTTCACTTTTCGGGACTTAAACCCATACATTCTAACGAACTAGCGGCCGCTGGGCGATCTAGGGCCTCGATTGATTTGTTTTTATCAAGTGAAAAGAGAAGCCAATTGTTGAAGAAGGGTATGGGAAAGTGGGAATGGGTATGCGGCTATGGAGGGATTTAGGTTTGAGTTTTCTATTCAGCCAATTGGCCTTTAATTTGCGTTGCTGCTACTACTATAAAGTAACGGAAGTATATAACATAGAAAATTACCTAATGCAAAGTAATAATAATTGATATTTGATTTACTTTAAATACATGAAAAAAGTCAACTTTTTATTTGGAATAACTATTATTCCAAAATATGCATTCTTTAAAATTATTTTTAGTCCGATATTCAAATTTAATTAAATATATTTACAAGTTTATCTAAATTGTATTTGAAATTTAAAACAATTATTTCATATAAATTACGATATACTAGTTAGTTTTCTTAAACTCTCATATATTAATCATATTAAATTATTTACTTTTTTAAAAGTAAATCATAATAATATCAAAAAAGTGTTATAACTTTGTTAGATTCAATGTATAATTTAATTTATGAAATTAATAAGATAAGACATGACCATCGCTATGTAATTGGTAAACGACCCTAGTTGTTATTAATTAGATATAATTTTATTATCTTTGTAAAATTTAATTGGAACTTTCATCTAATACTTATTTAATAAGAATTATATTATAATTAGTTTTCCTATGGACTGAGATATCAACCATATTAAATTATTAATTTGTGTTTTCTTTACATATTATTATATGTATATTTTTTTTATCTTTCTTTAATTACTTCTTTATATACAAATTCTATAATAAAACTAACGTATATAACAAAGAAAATTACCTAGTGAAAATAGTGATAAATATTATCGACTTTACTCTAAGTAAATAGAAAAAGTCGACTATACGTATGGCATAAATATTATTCTAAATTTTGAATTCCTTTATAGCTTTTTTCGTCCTCTATGAAATTGTTGATTTTGTTATATATTTTCCTATTATTAAATTCTTAATTTATAGTGTTTAGTTAAATTTCTGATAATTATTATGATAGCATTAGATCAATCATGAATAACTTTTATACTAATTTAAAATGAATATAATTACCAATCTACGTAGATAAATACATGCACATAGTTGTTTAAGTCTGTTTTATAGTCAGATATTCATATTTAATTAAATATAACTACAAGTTATATAGTTGTTTTATAGTCAGATATTCAGATTTAATTAAATATAACTACAAGTTATATAAATTGTATTTGAAAATTACAAATAATATTTTGTTTAATATTAAGTATGACATACTAATTAGGTTTCTTATACACTCATATATTAACCATATTAAATTATTTATGTTTTAAAAATAAATCTTAAAATATTTAAAAAGTGTTAGTATAAACTATCAAATAATTGTCACAATAAATAAAAGATTATTCTTTTTTTTTTTTTGGTCAAAATTAAAGATTATTCATTAAAAAATCATATTAAGTTTTCGTTTGTTAGAATCACTGTATAATTTAATTTATGATAATTAATAAGATCGATGACCATCATAGTGTAATTGGTAACAGATTATTGTTACGAATTAGATATAATTTATTGTTTTCCAAAGGGGAGCTTACAACTAATACTTAATTAATAAGACTTATTATATTATTAGTTTTACTATTACTTAGATATCAACCGTATTATTCTAAAATATGAATTCCTTTATAGCTTTTTTCATCCTCTGTATTGTTGATTTTGTTATATACTCCCTTATTTTAATTTTATTGAATTCTTATTTTATGTTGTTTAGTTAAATTGATGAAAATTATTAAAACAACATTAGATCATAGCATGAATAACTTTTATACTAATTTAAAATCAATATAATTACCGATTAATGTAGATAAATACATGCACATAGTTGTTTAAGTCTGTTTTATAATCAAATATTCAGATTTAATTAAATATAATTACAAGTTTGTCCAAATTGTATTTGAAACTTACAAACAATATTTTATTTAATATGAATTATGATATACTAGTTAGTTTTCTTATACACTCATATATTAACCATGTTAAATTATTTACTTTTTTGAAATAAATCTTAATAACATTGAAAAAGTGTTATAAACTATCAAATAATAGTCACAAGAAATACAAGAGTATTCATTATACAAATCATATTAAATTATCATTTTTTAGATTCATAATTTAATTTATGATAGCTAATTATGTAATTGGTAAAAGATTATTTTTATTAAATAGATACAATTTCCTGTTTTTTAAAATTATAATTGGAGCTTACATACTTATTTAATAAGACTTATAATATAATTAGATTTACTATGACTTAGATATCAACCATATTAAATTCTTAATTCTTAGTATGACTTAATAAAAGAACACTAGATAAAATTAAATATGATTAATAATGTTAGATATAAAGATTCTGCCTTAAAATTTTTCGCATAAGTTAGGGCAAAAACCATCAACAAATTTTATTTTCATCAAAAATTTATTATTTTAAAATACTCTTTTTAATTTAGTGGTGCAATATTTATCATTGTTTTGTGGCTTTGTAGCTATGAACGGTTATTATCGATAAAATTATTATTATATTTATCAAAATTTTGATATACCAAAACTACCGCAAAGTTCTTCAATATATGAGCACTTATAAAAAATTAAATTCTTAGATATGCGAAATTGCTATAAATACTTAACATAATATCTCTGCAACTATTAAAGTCTTCAATATGAATACTTTTTCCACAATAAGTGATTAATATAAGAAATTACTCTAAGCTCTTATATGAAAATAATAAAATAAAATAAAATAAATATTGTTAGACCAATTCTCATCATGATTTTCGTAACCGATGCAAAAATATTTATCTTTTGTAGCTACAAAATTTTGGTTAAAATACCAGTATTTCAATGATAGCCTCATGTGTATATAAAACTTATGGTTAACTATGAAAGTTTATTGTCGTTGACACTCTAAATTTATAATTATTCATTTTGTCATGACTAATAATTGTAATTATTAAGCAAACTATTTTCACTTATATAACTTGAAGAAAAAATATTCATTTAGCCACTAGATTTTGTTTTGAATATTTTAGTGTGGCTAAAAGATTATTATTGCTATAATAAACTATTATTGCTATAATAAACTTTAACTCGTGGTAAAAATAATGATTAGCTACGAAAATTTTAGCACAACAATGACCCTGTGGCTATTTAATTTCTTCATGATAAACTATTGCAGCTATTAGTAGACTATGCTACGGATGTTAGTACTCGAAGAAAAAAATATTTATTTAGCTACAATATTTTGTTTAAAATAACTTTTTGTGGCTAAAAGGTTACTATTGCTACAACAAAATTCAATTTGTGGCATTAGCTACGAAATTTTATTATACCAAAAACTTTGTAGCTATATCATTTAACTATTGCCACACTTGTTTATAATTTGAAGCAAAAATATTTATTTAGCTACGACATTTAGTTTTAAATAATTTATTGTGACTAAAAGGTTACTATTGCTACACTAGCTTCTATCGCGTGGCAAAAACTTATGATCAGCTACAAAATTTTATTGTAGCAATTTAGGTAATTATTGCCACGATTGTTAGCAATTATAGCAAAAAGGAGGAATTAGCTTTGTCAATTTAATTTTCATGGCTAAGAAATTTTATGAATTTGTAGATAGCCATGGAATTTAAATTTTTGTAGCTATTACTAGCTATTAGCCACAATTTTTGAATTCATAGCTAAAATTCCGTAGCTATACATGCATTATGTTGTAGTGTGATAAGGGTAAAATAGGTATAAAATAGTAAATTATGTCTTGGTTTTTCAAACTATATAACTTACAAGTAAAAGTGGATATATATTTTTAGTATAATGGACAAATAAAAATGGACGGAGGGAGTGTATTATAAAAATTTATGCTATTCTATAATTGTTAAATTCAATTTAAATCACTTTACTACTTAAATTGTGATGAAAATTTCAGAAGTTAATCGCTTAGAAAAAACATGAAATTTATGATTAATTTATGAGAACTTGTAGTTTATCTAATTCTACATTTACTTATGGGGTGTATTTACCTATTGAAGAGTTTTTCTATTATTTTTCTTATTTTGATTGGTGTAATTCCCTTATTCAAGATGTTATTTTGCTTGTGCAAATTCATTTTTTAATATACATAAGAGATGCAAGTCCCTTGGTAAATATTTTAATTTTACTTCTGTTATTAATAGGAGTTAATGGGTGTAATTCCTTGTTTAAGATGCTAATTATGTTTGTTTCTTGATTTTTGAGATGTAATTTTCATATTTGCAAATAAAAAAAAAGCCTATTAAGTTGACCCGAATAAACTAAAAAGAGATGGACCCGATCCCAATACACGTTCCTAACAAGATGTACATTGTATAAAATTATGGCACCTGTCATCTTCAAATCCTAGATCCGCCTGCGGCGAGGGGCTGGGCCGGAATAGGTCCTGGGCTTGATATACCGGTACAGAACCTATAGGGGCTCACTTAGTCTTACATGAAGTACTAGTATATCAGAACAAAAGTACATAAAGTATTGTGACGAATTGGTTAAAGCATACAGATTTATATTATTCTTGAGGAAGGAAGTAGCTTTTAACATGATGGAACAACAAGAAAGTATTCCAATACTGGATAACAGAAAGTTCAAAACTATATATTACAAAATCATGCAGGTGATGGTGGCCAATATCAATTGTGATTGGGGCCAGTGGGAGAGGAGATATATTGATCAAATGAAGACAAAAAGATCTTGCTTTCCTTCTTTGCGAAAACCTAATTTCCATTTTTGAAGCTTAAGATATTATTCGTGTATTTTCTTGGTAAATTAGCTTATAGATTCAATTCTCTACCACTTCTCCAACAACCCATTAGTCTCATTTCACTTTCTTTGAGTGGAATTTACACAAACGGACACACACATATTGAAATGCAAAAGTTAAATACAAGTACTAATACCGTCGTCATCTCCTAATCGTGTAATTCCGTGATATGTATGAAACCAATATACATAAGTACGATCTCACTATGAAAACGCAAATTAAAGAGGTGATCTGAGAATGTAATTTTATATTGTCTGTGTATACTACTTAAACTACAGAGTATATGATAAGTATGTTTTTCTTCTTGAGTTTTATTTCTATGCACTGATAATGTATAAATTTTTACATTGTCGGGTTAAGTTGACTACAACCGTAGATAAAATCTACATGGTAATCTTGATATAATAACCTAATTAAAAAGTAGAGTTATAACCTTTGTGTGAGGGATTGGAAAGGAGATTTGGTGTATGCTCAACGTGCAGAGATAGGAGATAATACAAACATTGTAACAGAAGCTAAAGCTGTGTTAGAGGGTCTGATTTGGTATGTAGAAAATGACTGTCAACCTTTGATCTTGGAAACAAATTCTCTGTTATTAAAGAAGGTGGTGGAGGGACCGTGGGATCCACCATGGTGCATTATATCAGAGGTTGATAGAGTAAAGAAGTTGATGGAGAGTTGCAATGTGATAATCCAGCATATCTGGGAGGGCAATGTCTGGCTGACTTTTTAACTAACTTTGCTTCTGATTTTGCAGGTACATCTGAATTTTATAGTTTTTATGAACTACCTTGTGTAGGGAGGAAAATCTTGAATTTGGACAAGCAGCAAATACCTAATCTTAGAATCAGGAATGCTAGGATTAGCAGGCCTAGTGGATTATAAGTGTAAAGTTGTAACTTAGTTATTGAAAATCCTTCAATGTGTGGTATTAGCTTTGGTTCATCCTATTAAAGGCCCGGCCATAACATTTGAAGCATAGTTTGAGGTGCTAGCAAAGTACTTAGCTTGTTGAAATCAAAATGAGTTTATTTATTTAAATATTGTTCAAAGCCTAGAGAAAATATCAAGATGGTTGTTAACCATGTCTCTGGTGAGAGCTTAGAGGGACATATTAATGGGGTCAACCACGGGCTACTGAACTGACACTTATTAAAGATATACAACAGCTGATTATTCACACAAGCAGGGTAATGCTAAAAAGCTCAACAATCATGGAGTATCAAACCACAACAAATACAGCAATAGCAGACCCAGAAGATCGAAGAAACAATGGCAAGTTCAATAGATAACCAGTACAAGGGGATGCTCATATGGATTCTTACTCAGCAAAGCAGATAAGCAAAGATCAATGGGAAACGTGAGATTAAAAGCTCAAACCTGAACTCAGTAGCTTCGATCTTCATCCTTCACAGCTGATTAGGGCAAAGATCTATATCGACTGGGTCAGCTAGTTCTTGCAGCTCGATTTGAAGATGGAGAACCCTAATTTGTAGGGATTTTTGAGTGATGGTGTAATAGAGAGGTGTAGTTTCCGTCTTTTTGTTTTCTTGTATGGCTGGAATACTTTATTAAATAAAATAAAAGCCACTAAAGCTTAGTGGCAGATTCAATTTTTTTTTTTTAAAAAAGTTATAACCTTTTTATAGCCAGTTAAACTATAAAAATTATTTATACTTATTCGTATATATAATTTAAATCTTTTTTTTTTTCTCAATTGAAAGCTAAGAGTCCGCCTCTGCAGTATTCGTGATAATATATTAGGCACTCATCGTTTTGTTGTCGGTTAGAGAGGAGTTATTCATGTATATAAATTAGCATAACTTTGTACGTTATTTGGTTACAAAACTGGAAAAATAATGGAATCTAGCATAAGTTATACAATGTTTGGTTGGTTTTTTTTTTCTATTCCACATTAAACATAACATTGCTAATACAACGTTTGGTTCATGTTTTTATGTTCCGCACAATTAATACATGTATAAGTTATTAGAGAATTTATGTATTATTTTATGCAGACTAAAGATGGAATAACTAATACATGAATAACGAAATTTTGCATAACTAAACCCTACATACTTAATTTCTGCATCACTAATACCTGCATAACTAATCTCTACATTTACCAATACCTGGATAACTCAAACGACCAACCAAATGACCCTTGCTTGCGCTATTCCAAGAACTCGAGATTTCTTAGCATGCAACTTTTGCTTCAACAAAATATAGAGAAAAATAAATCTAAAACTAGTAATTAATTGCTAATTAGTCATGCAACTCAGATTCATGTGGATATGAAACCAGATTCTAGCAGTAAAACTTAATCACACAAACGGTTTTTTTTTTTTTTTTTTTTTTTTTGGTGTTTGTGCTCTATATATAGTGGGAAATGATTCTACCAAGCATATTCTAGTCACAGGCCGCTCCAAAACATCTTTCACTTAGCCTTTCTGGCTTCCACAAAATAGAGTAATTTTTTTGTATTGTATACTGAGCCACGGAGGTGCTTTCCATCCACTAAAAAGATAATTATATTGTTTTTTGTTTTCTTCTCTTATTCTTGGTTATTTATATACTTGTCTTTCTTTAATAACCCAATTAGCTTGGTATACATTGTGGTAAATATTCCCTCTATTTCAATTTAGGTGTGACTTTTCGCTTTGTATTCAAACTATGTAAATTTTGACCAACATTAGAATGCATTTTATTATTATATTAATATGAGAAAAATTGAAACTTATAGTAATAGTACTTTTTGTATAGTTATTGAATATCTAAATTTGAATTTAAAATATTAGATTAATCTAACCCAATCTAACTTCAAACTTTAGTCAAATTAATTTTGAAAAATGAAACTTAATTATTATTTGGTTGTTGATACATTTATATTCCATTCCATCAATGTTGCAGATTGTGTAGCTCCCACCAAGTTATTTCCAGTTATCAGGTGGTCCTAATATATTATATATTCTGCAGATTCCATTTGTTTTATAAATTATGTTATTTACAAAATCAACAATGGTGTCGAAAATATCTCAGTCCACATCGTAAAGTAATTGGGAGAGGCCGTAAGACATCAAGTTGAAGCAAATCTAAGGCAATATTTTCTTGAAATATCACGTGGTGAAATGATGATTTTCTTTTAATTTCTGGTCTTTCATATATAGCTTTCAACCACGGATTTTATCAATAAATTGATTGTAATTTAGACCACTCGATCACTCCAATGTTTATCTTTTATTTGACATTACTATTGCACCTTTCCATCACCACCGAATCACATTTTTCACGAGTATCATCATCATAATCATTAAAGCGATTGAGGTTTTATCTCAACACGAGAATATAACAAACATCAACATTGTTTACTGGTAAAGAAAATAAACCTGGAGCTAATTCAATTTCAAAAGTTATCATAGAACAAGAATTGATCACCTAAAGATCATAAGCATACAACAATAATTTCGCTCGGACGATTGCGAACTTAACAAATTCTTGGCACATCCAGAACTAAACATCTGGAGTATGCGTCATATAATATAGACTCAGAATTTTGAATTTATAAATTCTATATTATAAAAAAGATAGATTGTTGGGTGCCAGATAAATTATTTATCCATATCGAGTGAATTTCTTAACTCTAATATCCGATTTTGATTAAAGCTATTGAATCCTGCAGAGTCCCTAACTAGAAATCTAGCTCCGCTTCTAGACCCAATATTAAATAAACCAAGAACTATAAAGAGTCCGACTCTGCAGACAGCATGCAAAGATGGACACTGGGTCCCCTACTTTAACTCTTAAAACTAGCTCTAGAAATAATAACTATCCAAGATCATATAAGGAGATAACAACACATCCCAGAAATCAGAAATATTTTTCAAAATTACTTACCTTTCAATGGCCACTGGTCAAGAAAATTGGATTGACACTGAATCATATCATATAATGATAAGGTTGAGTGGTCATGATGGGGAAGACAGGCACATGAATAACTAACTCATTGTTTTGCACATACATGTGCAGTTCCACAAGTACTATGCTCCACTATGCTGGGAAATACAGTAATAAATGGTACTATGATAGCACATGAATGCCATAAATTTGATCACCGACAATTCTTGTGCATGAGTTAGTAATGCACGTGCCCTGCTTCTCCATCTTGCTCAACACTCACCTTTTTCATATATTCCTCAAACACAGGCTATTTGCTCAAGCAAGTTCATATATAGGGAACTTTGAAAGAGAGAAAAAAGGGGAAGTTTGGTTTGAAACTGAGATGCAGGATTATTTGATCAAGCTAGGCTCACATTTATAATCAAAGAAAGAGAACTGGGGACTGATGTTTGGTGTAGGTGTCATAAAAGAGCAACTAAGAAGATTAGTTGACAGTGGGACCTATTAAGATAATTAGAATGCAAGAAAGTTGTCTGTCTAAACTTAGGACCACTTCACCAGTCGCTATGGCACATGTTGTACATTACTAACCAGATCACCTTTCCACTAGGACATATTCACGTAGGCTGAGATGAATCCAGGATTTCAAGAGGATGGGTTCATCATTAGCTATGGGGTTTTTTGATTTCTTTTGCTTTTTGAGACTTGGGTAATTAGAAATAAAGGAAAAAAAGTCATTAGATGTAATATAAAAAATAAACACGTTTTTTACTTTTGGATAATTAAAATTATAGAAGAAAAAGGATTCAGACCTCATTTATTTACACTTATTCGACTTCCTTTATAAGATCTCCCACCTTAGTCATTAAGTAGCCCACAACGTTTATTTGTATTAAGATATAAGCACTTATTGCGTCTAAATAGGTCCTAATCATTAAGATTTTTGGATTTTTTTTTTGCCTTTAATTCGTTAAGAAGTATTTTTATATAGAAATTTTTACCACTTGCTAATTAGAAACCTAACCCCCGCCACCCAAATCCCTTAGATGTAACGCACCCACCCCATCCTCCACGCCCAAACCCTACGCCCACCAGACGCCCATTCCCCTAGAATAATATAACCCCACCCGTTAAAAGGTTGTTTTACTCACCAAAAAAAAGACTACAAAACGTCTCCAAAAGTGAATATAAAACGTGTAGGAGCTCAGGTTCGATCCCGAGATCTTGAGGAAATAAACACAGCTCCTAACCAGTGCTCCACTCAACCTGGTTTGATCATGTGTTCCTTCAGTTAATATTAGATATATTTTCATAATTATACACATAATATATCGAGTTTAGTCGAGTGACCATGTGTTCACGTGACCCAAATTTTATACCTAAATTCGCCTCTGCATGTAGGTACTCTATGTTTTTAGCACCTGCAAATCAATGAACAATTTTACAGTACAATATGTACTACTTCCTCTGTCCCAATTTTTTTGTCATGTTATGCTTCTCGAGATCAATCAATTTGATTAATCTTCAAAACTAATTGAATTAGGTTAACTCGAATTTTTATGACTAAAATTTAGATATTAAAAAATTATACGAAAAGTGCTACATATTACAACTTTTCTCATGTCAAATTAATGAAAAAATACGTTTTAAAATGTTAGTCGAAAATTGAATAATTTAAGCTATAGAAAAGCATGTGTGAATTTGAGAGAAACTAGATATAAGGAATTGACAGGGCTGAAATAAAAGTCTCAATCAACACGAATAGAATGTCCCAAATACAGATTTTAAGCATTTTCCTTCTTCCTTCCCGTTTTCTCCTTGGGGAAAGGGGGTGGTGAGAAGAGGGGGGTAAATATTATCGATCATCATTCAGTTTTGACATTATCACTCAAAAATTATTTTCTTGCTTTTTATTATATATAAATCATTCAAGTTTATAATTTATTACACAATAATCGCTTTTATATCTTTTTATCACATAAAAATCATCTAATTTTAAAGTTTATCACACCAAAATCACTTATCTATATTTTATCACATAAAAGACATCCTTATATTACTAATATATACTCATTTGTTTAAGGAGTTTGATATGGTCTATGACTCCAAATTGTTACAAAAAAAATCAAAAAGAGAGAGAAACATAATTTCATAACCATAAGAGACCAAAGTTATCGACAGAAATTTGGAGGAAGGTCTCTGAAATTAACCCATCACATTCAATATATATTATGCTATCTAGCTATTTGGGAATGTCATGTCATACTTGCGATACAAAATAGAAAAATTCAGGTAATATTTAGTTTTTTGTTTATTGGCAAAAAGTTGGATGATTTTTCTGTACCAAAAAATAACTTTTGTGTGATCAACTTTAAAGTGGGGTGACCATTATGTAATAAAAACTAAATAAAATAATTTTTTGTGATAAACTCAAAGTCGGATGTCAATGGTAAATTTTACCCTTTTATTTTCTCTGTTTATTTTTTCTCGTTTTCTTTCACTGTTCCTTTTTAATTGGTTTAATGGGTCGTTGTGGAAAAGGAAGAAGGAAAATGCCTGAAATTTGTATTTGGGACATTCTATTAGAGTATTAGTGTTATATTTGCGGTTTGTTGTAAGAAATATGATTTGACTATTATGCTCTTATTAATATAATCATTTGCTTAGTAATTTTCTTAAAACCTTTTTAATTAGCAAAAGATTAATTCTTAGAGTATTAAAGAATTCAATGACAAACACAAAATCCACGAGATTGATATGGTCATGGCTTCAAATTGTTACAAAAAAATCATAATATGGAGATAAACATAATTTCATACAGGGGCGGACGCACCCTATGGTAAGGGGTGTCATCCGACACCGATTCGCCGATATTTTTTGTAAATATGTATATGTATATAATATGAAAAAACAGAATTTCACCTACAGAATCCGTAAATGACACCCCTTGAATGAGCTTTGTGGCTCGCTGGTTAGTTGCGTCACTAATGCAGGAATTGTCTCGAATTCGAGCCTAGCAAGTGCATTTTTCATGTTCGTGATTGCATTTTTCCTAAGTGCCTTACCCTAAAAAGTAAAGTTGTGAGTGGAGGTTCTGAACTTTTGACTCCTTGTCAAGTTAGGATAATACAGACCGGCCTAACTAGGACTCATTTCTTCAACTTTTTTATTAATATAAAGTTGTTATATCAATTTATTTGTTTCTTTAAATGTCGACATTGCTTAAAAAAAAATCATGTGTACGCCACTGATTTCGTAAACCACAAGACATATCTGTGTGTTATGAATAGAAATCTGAGGAAAGTCTCTAAATTAATGCATTACATTTAAATATAGTTGATTGAGCTAACTATAAATTTTGGAGTTCCATGTCATATCTTCGGTACAAACTATAAAAATTCAGGTGAAACTTATTTTTTGATTAACATGGCAAAGTTGGTGTAACGACCCGTTAGGCCGTTTTGGTTGTTTTGTCTATTTGACCCCTATTGACCCTTCCCCAGCTACTTTAAGTTATATTTGACTTGCGGGGATGGGTGGTGCGTTTCCCTAGAGTTTTTTTTTGGAAATCGTTAAGTGTTTGGTTGACCAAAATCAACATCGGGGGTGAATGAGTCTTTTTGGAAATTTCATCGATTCCATTAGGTCCGGAATGTAGATTAGGACTTGGTTGAGTAGTTGGTTTGGTTCCCGAGGGACTCGGGGCATTTTTGACCTTTGGTTGGAAATCTAGCTTTATGAGAATTGAATTTGACCTCGGTCAATACCGGCTCAAGATGACCTCTTTTAGAGATTCCAAATGCGCGAGCAAGTTTGTTGAATGTTTTAGGACTGGTGTGCATATTTGGTTTGTGTCCGGGAGGTCTCGAATGAGTTTCGGATGTAGGGTTGAAGTTTAGGACTTGGCTGATTTTCTGATTTTTTGGTGTCTCGCTTCTGCGAGATTTGGGCCGCACCTGGGCAAGGTGGGCCGCAGGTGCGAGAGGGTTTCAGCTGGGCTGAGCCCGCTTCTGTGTGAAATGGGCTGCAGAAGCGAGGCCGCCCTTGCGTAAAGAGGTCCGCACGTACGGACCTGGGCCAATTAAGTGGACCTCGCAGATGAGAGGCTTGGGCCGCAGAAGCGGCCCGCTGGTGCGTGAAATGAGCCACTTTTGCGGAAATCACTAGGCAATTAATTATTTAATTCCCCAATTCGAGTTTAGGCTATTCATTCACATATTTGGAGTTTTGGGACTCGGTTTAAGGTGGTTTTTGAGAGATTTGGCAAGATTCATCAAGTGGGTAAGTTTCTAATCCTCCTATTTCCATATCATCAATTATTAAGTGATTTCATGTTAGAGATCATGATTTAGGATGGGGATATTGGGGTTTATGAACCCTAAGTTAAAAAGGAGTGATTCTTCAATTAATCATCGAATTGATGTATTGGTTCATCTTTGGTATTAAGACTCCTTGGGTCTTGGGTAGAATAGTTTTGAGGCAAACTCCCGTTTTACCCTTCGGGGCTCAGAATCCTATTTTGGGTGATTTTTGGGTTCGAAACTTTTACATAGCAATATGGGAGTCTACGAACTGGTGTTCTAACGTAGAATACGTATTTTAACAGACTGGGATCGTTTGAAGCCTCTATGAAAGGGCAAGGCTTTGTTGTGTCTGTTAGACTTCAATCTAGGCAAGTTCAGACTTTCAGACTTTAGTTAAATCATCGTGGTTAGTTTAAGTGGATTAATTCGAGGCGATAATGGGGTAATTAACTAAGGGGGTCCCAATATTTGCGAGGTGACGAGCACTTGTATCGGGTACCGGTGCCATGATAAGGTTAGTTGAGTAATTTTCATTGTATAGTCCAGTTTGAATGCCATGCTTTGGGCATTAGCTGATAGCATAGATTGATTTGTGTCTGTGATTGGGATATGACGTCCTTTATTTATTGCTTCTATGTTTATTGCCGGTCTTTTTTTGTGATTTTATGTTCTCATCACTCTTAAATGTTTGTTTAAAAGTGGAAAAGAGCTAAAGATTGAGTCTCTACTGCTTAGCTTGATTTCTTATGCTTGTGCATGTCATATTCATGTTTTGTGTACTATCTCATGTGCATTGAGGATACATGTCTAAGATCCGAGGGGAAATAGTTCTGGACGAAGTCACATTGATGATATAAGCCAGATTGGCTAAGTGACAGGTAATGTGGGCCTACGGGCTGAATTTGATGATTTGGAAGCCTAAAGGGCCTAGGAACCCAAAGGGAAATGACTCCGGGTTGTATATGGACCTCGCGAGTCTCCTATGGGTCATGATTGATAGTATTTGAACGTAAGTGTACCGGGTGATAGAACATGCCTTAGATTGCATAGCATTTGCATATTATGTTATTTCATTGGTTCCTTGTTTGTATGACTTACTTGAATTGTTGTCTGGGTAGTCTTACATGCTCATTTGAATACTTGACGGACTTGAGGATTTAGAAGCTTTTACCTAGGCTTGTAACAAGAGATTATTGTGCTTATTATGATCATTATTGTGGACTAATAGCGGTTAAGTGTGGAAGTAGTAATCGTAGACAAACCTTCGTCTCCGTTTTCGTTAGGATCGGTCGACGATGCTACTGAGTACACGTTATTTTCCCGTACTCATGCTACACTTGCTGCACCCTTTTTGTGTGCGGATTCTGTTCCCAGTACTAGTGTATCTCAAGAATACGTCGGTCATTGAGGAGGCTATCTGGATAATTCGGGGTAAGCTACATGAGGATCCTATCAAACCCTAAACCCGACCTTGGCGCAACATCCGATGCTATGAACAACATCGGAAGGACCTTATAAGCTCAATAAAAGTCTATTCTCTTTTAAGTTTTTCAGCATTTATCTAAAATAAGTCATGCGGGGCTAAATGAAAACATGCCCATACTCATAAGAGTAATCAGCAGAAGTCTAATATAAATAATCAATCGTAAAACGTAGCAAAAGCATGAATAAGTCAAACGGTGACTTCAACAACTACGCACAGTAATAACATCTATCTATGGAGTTTCTAAGATAAATAAATGAATAGTCTAACTTCGGGACGTGGCTTGGAAACTAAAATAATAAATTAAGATAGAGGGTTGTCCCAGTAACAAGCACGTGGGCTCACCAATAATCTGGAAAGCAACAAGTTCTCCTACTCCGTACGTGTACCACGAACACCTTCTGTGTTACCTAACACACCATCAAAACCAACAATGGTATGCCTGAGTACTGGGTACTCAGTGAGTGTCTCCGGGACAATAGTTATATAACAAAATATACATGTCATAAGTGTAATTGAAAACAATATTAAGAATAGTTCAAGCAAATGATAACATATCATGAATATCTAGTATAAGTCAATGATGAAGAAATAATCACTTTAAAACCTTAAGTCGTTGTCGTTACATTAAGTTCTTCTAAAAACAGTTCGAAATCCAAAGATAGTGTAAGCTAGTAACCTTAGTAACATCACTAGTAAAAGACAATAACACATGAATATATCAATTTCAACTTATTATACCGTTTATCACGTTAAGTCTTCTCACTCATGAATTCAAGATCATCAACAAGCTACTCACAGAAAACCAAACCATAACATATGTCAATACAGGCCCAAATCAATATAACGAAGAGATGACCACTTAAAGTTCCCTAAATTGCATAGAAGCACCACATTGGAGCTATCAACTCATGATGGCCACCCTTCTCCCGAATAGCTAGGCAAAGACCACACCGGAGCTACCAACCCTCGATGGCCACTTTTCCTTCCGAATGACTAAGCTAACCCGACTAGGATCCATAGTGATTACCCTTCCTCCCGAGTAGCTAGGCCAAACATAAACAATTGAGTCATGACATATTAGTCGAACCACAAACCATGGCATTGAAGCCGAATAGCTCATTTTTGGATTATGTTAATCATCATGTTACTAGGGCTATACCAATGTCCTTAATTGATTTTAAAAAAAAAGTTCAAATCATTAATCAAATATCCAAACCGTCGAGTTCAAGTTTAAAGCATCCCTCATAGAGGTAATTTATGTTCAAACTTCAAAGCTTTATTATTCAATTTCAATCGTCCCTTTATAGGAAAAATCACAGATACAAAAATATAATGTAATACACATAAGATTTAATGCGGGCTTGTCCCTCACGCACACCAACCTTGCAAAATAAACCATTTTTTAAAGGTTGAAAAGTATGTTTGAAAAGAGACATACCTTGATTCCTACTATAACGCTACCAAACGGGTTTTCCGAGGTTTAACAATCACTCCACAATTGATCTAGATGAGAAAGATTAGAACTTTACACTTTTTTCTTGAATTCCCATCCTTTTCGAAAACTATGGGTTTTAAGGAAATTTCATGTTCTTGCGTTCATACGATTCATCCATGGATTCTAATGTATTTAGGATGATATATGAGCCTAAAATACTCCCCATAACTATAATAGAATTACATAAACTTACCTCATGACGACTTCTCAACTGTTCTTCTCTTCAACCGTTCTTGAATCGAATTCTAACAATCTATGGAATAGATGAGGTTTCTAGTATTAATCTTTGTTGAATTGAGTTAATAATCATAGGATTTGATCATGAACTTACCTTAGATGTTTTGGGGAAGACTTAGGGTTATTCTCTCTCAAAGATTGTCCAAAATAAAGTGGGGAAGGGTTTTCACGAAGTTAGAAGCTTAGATAGTTCCAAAAAATAGGGTCGTGCAGCACCTGCGTGTCGCACCCCCATCGTACGCCTATGACCGTACACCACCCCTGCATCTCACAGGTGGCACACAAGGCTAAATATTATTTAGAGACATGAAATTAGCGCAATGGATGTCCTAAATGCTGATATCGTTCAGTAAAATGAGCATAACTCCTAGCGCAAAGCTACTTTTAAGGTCGGTCATATATGGTTGGAAAGGTATTTCAAAGATCGACAACTTATATGTTTTAAGTTCTCTCAAATTCCTAAAATATTTTCATAAACAGGCTGGAAGTCAGACCTACTGTAAACTTAGTCGATTCTATCGAATCTTATTCACCTCATTATTCGTTTGACGTTAAGACAACTATTTCCACCTAAACTCATCCCGATAGTACTTCATATAGATAACATGTCACCTTACTACTCATTTAATACATTCACATCTAAGCCGAATTTATAGAGTGTTACACTATCCCCCCTCTCAAGATCATTCGTCCTCGAATGAAAGTTATGGCCTAAGATTTTCACTAAAGCTCAAGTTTTCATATCTTTCACTAGAGTTCTGATGTATTTCAAGCTATCACATAATAAAACTCTGCTAAAACCCTAATAATAGTCACATGGTCCTCATAGGGATCCCCATAACTACACCAAGCAAGCCTAAGCATGAAATAAGGAATTCACACCTTTAGTGTATACTATTGCACGAATTTGATAACCAAAAGGTTCAACACATACCTGGAATAGGGAATAAGTGAGGGTATTAAGGCCTGAGTATAATTAATGGCAACTAGATGGTAGATACACCCCTTTGAGATCATCTTACGAGCTTTAAGATAAGAAATAAATCTACCCTGAGACTTAGCTCTATCACTCTTCCATTCAATAAAAGGTTCATCAAGAAATTCAAGCCTGACTATTTTGGATCGGCAAGCCAGAGCTACATAACACTTGGAAAGCCAGTCTATCCCCATAATCATAACAAAGTTCACCATTCTAATTCAATTAAGTCAGCAGTAGTCTCATGGCCTTTAGCTACAATAACCTACTCATCATATATTCTCATTTAAATAAGTCTCTTCGTGGTACTGAAATTTTAGCAGAGTTTCTATTGTAATTAGGACAAATGCCTTTTTCATACCTGTCTCAAAACATCAACAATCACACCCTATCACTACCAAATACCTACTACAGAATTTCAAGCGACTCTATACTATCTATCAAATTATACGTCACAACCAATGTGTACTCCATAGCACCATTGTTCACTTGATTAAAATCTACAGCACGAGTTAAATTCATCCTAATGAGGCACGAATAACGAACACGTCAGAATTATCCTAAAGAAAGCTCAAGCTCTATAGCACAATCTAGAATCAAGAAGAATGAGAAATACCTATAAATGTCCTGCTAGTCTTTCGATCAGCACGACCTTGGCGCAACAGGCATCCGATGCTACGAACAACACTGGAAGCACCTTATAAGCTCAATAAATATTTATTCTCTTTTAAGTTTTTCAGCATTTATCTAAAAAATGTCATTTGGGCTAAATGAAAACATGCCCACACTTATAAGAGTAATTAGCGGAAGTTTAATAGAAATAACCAATCGTAAAACGTACCAAAGGCACCAATTAGTCAACGATGACTTCAACAACTACCCACAGTAATAACACCTATTTATGGAGCTTCTAAGATAAATAAATGGATATTCTAGCTTCGGGACGCAACACGAAAACTAAATAATAAATTAAGAAATAGGGGTGTCCCATGAATAAGCACGTGGGCTCACCAATAATTTGAAAAGCATCAAGTTCTCCTACTCCGTACGTGTATTACGAACTTGCTCTTCTGTGTCACCTAACACACCAATAAAAACAACAATGGTATGCCTGAGTAATAGGTACTCAGTGAGTGTATCCAGGAAAATAGTTATATAGCAAAATATACAAGTCATAAGTGTAATTGAAAACAATATTAAGAACAGTTCAAACAAATGATAACATATCATGAATATCCAGTATAAGTCAATGATGAAGAAATAATGACTTTGAAACCTTAGCTCGTTCTCATTACATTAAGTTCTTCCAAAAATAGTTCAAAATTCAAAGATAGAGTAAGCCAGTAACCTTAGTAACATCACTAGTAAAATTCAATAACACAGGAATATATCACTTTTAACTTATTATACCATTTATCATGTTAAGTCTTCTCACTCATGAATTCAAGATCATCAACAAGCCACTTACAGGCAATCAAACCATAACATATGCTAATACAGGCCCAAATCAATATTATGAAGGTATGTCCACTTAAGGTTCTCTAAACTGCATAGAAGCACCACATCAGAGCTATCAACTCACAATGACTAACTAACCTTCCTCCCGAATATTAGGCAAAGACCACACCAGGGCTACTAACCCTCGATGACCACTCTTCCTCCTGAATGGATAGGCTAACCCCACTAGGATCCATAGTGGCTACCCTTCATCCCGAGTAGATAGGCCAAACACAAACAATAGAATCATGGCATATTAGCCGAACCACAAAAACAATGACGTAAAAGCCAAATCACTCATTATGGTTTATGTTCATCATCCCCTTAATAAAGGTATACCAATGTACTTAATCGATTTAGAAAACCAAGTTCAAATCATTAATCGTTTTCAATTCAACGAAACTCGTTCATAGGGCAAAACACCTCAAACATCCAAACCGTCAGGTTAAAGTCTAAAGCATCCCTTATAGGGGTAATTCATGTTCAAAGTTCAAAGTTTTATAATTCATTTCAATCGTCCTTTTATAGTAAAAATCACGGAAACATATATATAATATAATACACATAAGGTTTAATGCAGGCCTGTCCCTTACGCACACAAATCTTGCAAAATAAACTATTTTTAAAGGTTGAAAAGTATGTTCGAAAAGAGACGTACCTCGATTCCCGCTATAACGCTACCAAAAGGGGTTTTTGAGGTTCAACAATCACTCTACAATTGATAGAGATGAGAAATATTAGAACTTTACTCTTTTTTCTTGAATTCCCAGCCTTTTCGAAAACTAGGGTTTTTAAGCCAATTTCATCTTCTTTCTTTCATACGATTCATCCATGAATTTTAACGTATTTAGGATGATATATGAACCCAAAACAATCCCCATAACTATACTAGAATTATAGAAACTTATCTTACGATTCTTCTCTTCAAATGTTCTTGAGTCAAATTCTCATAATCTATGGAATAGATGAGGTTTTTAGTGTTAAACTTTGTTGGATTGAGGTAATAATCATAGGAATTGATCAAGAACTTACCTTTGATGTTTTAGGGAAGCATTAGAGTTATTTTCTCTCAAAAATTGTCCAAGACAAAGTGGGGAAGCATTTTAACGAAGTTAAAATCTTATATAGTTTGAAACCAGAAAAATGGGATCGTACGGCACCTGTGCGTTGTACCCCCGTCGCACTTCTGTGCCCGTACATCTCACAGGTGGCGTACAAGGCCAAAAGTTATTCAGAGACATGAAATTCACACACCACCCGTGCGTCGCACGGGTGTCCTAACTGCCAATACCGTTCAGTCAAAAGAGCATAACTCCTAGCACAAAGCTCCTTTTGAGTTCGATTATATATGGTTGGAAAGGTATTTCAATGATCGACAACTTTCATTTTTTAAGTTGATCTCAAGTTCCCAACCAATTTTCACGTAAATAGGCCGGAAGTCAGACCTACCGTAACCTTAGTCGATTTTATCCAATCTTATGCACCCCATTATTCGTCGTGACGTTAAGACAAATATTTCCACCCAAACTGTTACACCCCATAGTTCTGTACGTTGAAATTTACATGCGTTGGCCATTTTAGGCATGGACTCTGGAATTTGCCTTCAAGGATATACATATGATTGTATACGTTTATCCTATGGTTACGAAGGTTTAGTTCATATAGTAAGCTATGGGAGGATTGGAGAGCAGGTGAATTATGGAAACTAAGTCTGCTGGAACTTTGGAGAAAATATAAAGGGCAATTTTGGTCCGATTTGGAGAAAGAATATCTTTTGGAATATGATGAGTTTTGAGGCAAAGCAAAATCCTAAAGTGAAGTTCATAAAGTCTAGTTTCCAGCGCAGTAAACCGCTCGTCGATACGGAATCGAGGTAAGGAGATATGAACATTACAAGTTGGGCTGGCAGGCCAGGAAATTGCTCTGCGCAAACGAGCCAGGAGGTGGCGCGAACGCGCAGAAGTGTAACAAATGACCCAGCGCGAACGCGCTGAGTACTTTTTAGGTCGGTGCAACCCGACCCTAGAATGTTATAAAAAGGGGCTTACCCCCTTATTCTTCATTAATAACATCTCCCAAACCATCCCAAACTTCTGGAAACCTCTCCCAACTTCCACATATCAAATTTTAACGCAAATCGAGTGTAATCCCCCAATTTTGGACCGCACAGCATATAGTTGCGATTATAAAATCGTATAGTGGCGAGTCTTGGCTCGAATTCAAGGTAGAAAGTGAAGATATTGTGGTACTAGCGGGAGTAAGGTATGAAACTTTCCTTGTTAATATTCATTTCAGTTTATTTACGGAGATAAAGTTATTAAATAGTCGTATGACAAGTCGGTTAGTTGAGAAATTTGGAAAACATCGTGTAGGATGTTTATGGAGCATATTGGTGTTGGTAATGTTGTTGTTGATGTTGGTATTGTTGTTGTTATTGTTGTTGTTGGTTGTTGGATTGTGACTTCGGGCTAGGCATATAAACAGGGGAGATGCTGCCCCAATTTCGGCAGACTTTAAATGAAATTAAATCAAAGATTTAGGATTAGCGTATGACATTGAGCCTAACAATAGTATAGATGGTTTATATGTAGATTTACGAGCTTGGAAGGATAAACGTTGAATCGCTAAGGAGACCGAAAGGTATGTTAAGGCTAGTCCCTTTCTTTCAAAAGGCATTATTCCTATGTTATGATTCCATACATGTTTTCCATAACATCCTTATTCCCCCAAAAAAAATAGAAATTCATGATTCTCAAGTCCTTATGATACTAAAGATAGAGGTTTTCTATGATGATGATGATCTTATTTCTAGAAATTCTAAAGCTTATGATTTTGATGCTATTATGAGAATATTGATTCATTTTATGAATTCCTTGATGTTATTCATTGTGGTTGATCTCATCTCATGTTACTTGTTCCTTCGAGGTGAGATATAGCGATGGTGATCATTCCGTAATATAATCGGAGGCTACCGACCTTACGTCACTCTGATAAAGTGGTAGCTTTTAATTGGGCTCTCATGCAAGCTACTTATATGATCTATGTATATGTATATAATATATATTATGGATTGGGCCGTACGTTTCACGGCACTAACATGTGATATTATGGATCGGGACGTCTCCTCGGCACTAACATGTGATATTATGGATCGGGCCGTACGTTCCTCGGCACTAACATGTGATATTATGGATCAGGCCGTACGTTCCTCGGCACTAACATGTGATATTATGGATCGGGTCGTGCGTTCCTCGGCACCAACATGTGATATTATGGATCGGGCCGTACGTTCCTCGGCACTAATATATATGGATCGGGATGCACGTTCTGTAGCACTATTATGGTATATGTGTATGAGAAATGTTTTTGTGAAAAGGGCTAAGCATGGATGATATTCGCCTTAAGAGGCAATCAGATGTACAGGTTATCCTTATTTCATGTGATGTTCTGTATCTCTTGTTATGTTGTTATTCATGTCTTACATACTCAGTACACTGTTTGTACTGACGTCCTTTCTTGTAGACGCTGCGTCTATGCCCGCAGGTTTAGGTAGTCAGTCAGACGATCCAGCTTAGTAGGATCTCCACTATCAGTGCGCTCCATTTGGTCCGGAGCTGGTATGCTATCTTGACATGTGGATGTATGGGTACAACAGGGCCTTGTCCTATCTTTTGTGTAACAAATAACTTATGCAATATTAAACAAAATTTACAAAAGATTAGCAGGAATACTTATTTAACAAATCGTGACAGCTCAGGATTTTGCTATCCAGTATAATGAGAATCTCTTTAATAACAATTCAAAATGATCTTTTCCTCTTTCGTGGTCCAAAAAATTAACTCCCACAAGTAACACACAAATCCTATCAATCCAATAATCACGCTTAGAGCTTTCAGTTCAAATCCAAATCCTTCCTATTTCCCTCTCAATAATATGACTTCCATGGATAATCACGATACATTGCATATATAAGTAGCAACATTTTATCATATAAAATGTATAATAATGTAATATAATATTTCTAAAATATTGCAAATATATATATATATGCCCCTATTTACTCCTGGCAATAAATAAGCGACAATTAGTTAGTCAAAATACCTATTTTTTTCTACGAGTTAATGTT
The DNA here is from genome assembly GCF_029784015.1 of Lycium ferocissimum. Classification (NCBI taxonomy): domain Eukaryota; kingdom Viridiplantae; phylum Streptophyta; class Magnoliopsida; order Solanales; family Solanaceae; genus Lycium; species Lycium ferocissimum. The sequence goes on from NC_081346.1 coordinate 53,698,194, forward strand.
TTCTTAAGGGGTGTGGACACTAATTTTAAATCAAAATAAAAAATGTTAAGCAGACACTTATAGCCTGTTTGGCCAACCTTCTAAAAACAGCTTATTTTAAAAAGTATTTTTTTCAAAAGTACTTTTTAAGGCTAAAACCAGTTTGTGTTTGACCAATTAATTTAAAAAGTACTTTTGAACAGCAATTAGTGTTTGGCCAAACTTTTAAAAAGTGCTTCTATGTGTATTTTGCTCAAAAGCACTTTTCAAAAATGTGCTTTTGGACAAAAGTTATTTTTTTTAGCTTCTTAAAAACTGCTTCTGCTACTCGCCAAAAACAGTTATTTTCTCCCAAAAGCTTGGCCAAACACCTCACCTTTTTAAAATAAACACTTTTTGAAAAAATAACACTTTTTGAAAAAATAAGTATTTTTGGGGAAAATATAAGCTTGGCCAAACAGGCTATTATTTTAAATCGGAGAGAGTAACATACAATTAATTTAATTTTATCGACTTTCTTGATAATACTCACTCGCTTGCCTTCTTACCAAGCCAAAATGCCACATTTCCATACACTATTGGAACCACAATTTCAACTTCTTTCACCTTTTGCATTAAAAAAAAAAAAAAAAAAAAAAAAAAAAAAACAAACAAACAAACCTTTGATTTTGGGTCAGTGGGATCTTGACCGTACTTCGAGCTTGAGTCCGGAACCAAAATGACCCAATAAAAATCCAAGCGAACCAAAATACCCCCAAAAAAAAAATTTGGTACAAAAGTACTTTTAGGGCAGTAAAATACTGCGCTAAAGCGCTTAACTGTGACGGAACCGTTAAGTGCTTTAGCGCAGTATTTTAATGGACTAAACAATATTCTCTCTCACCTATAGCGCAGTAAAATGCTGCGCTATAGGACTCCCTATTTTCCCAAAACACCCTCTTATTACATTTTCACACTTTTTTACGTACTTTAGCCGCATATTAATCATGCTTTGAGACTCCGGAACTTCAATATTTTATATAGAACCCTACTGATTTTTGTACGATTAATAAGGTAGGCTCAATACATCCAGGATACGCAAAAGTTCGGATTGTCGTTTTAGTGGTTGAAAAGTGCTCGAAGTCCATTTTTGTTTGAAGACTTATAGTCATTAGCTTTACGTTATTTATGTTTTAGGGTTTCGTGTTATTTTTAAATTAATGCTTAAATTTATTTCTAATGTTCCACGTTTTTTTTTTAATTATCAATTTAGGATGTGAAACTATAAACAATAATAAGGAATAAGATAATATTTATAAATATAAATAGATATGCAAAAAATATATAACATTTACGATAAACAGTACAACACTAATGTATATACACTATCGTGGATGGGTCCCACATGTGGTATGCCTGAGATTATCCTTAGGCCTAAGGCTCATACCATCCCCACCGCCCTTACCATCGTCTCCATCGCCCTTTTTCCTCTTAATAACCGGGCGCTTCAAGTCATGATCATCTCCGCTTCCCCTAGCCCTTGCGCCCTTAACTAGAACGTGCTTCTTCTAAGGATCTAGTCCCGCTGGCACGCTCTGAACCTCAGGCTGAGCTGGGTCTGGAAACTCGGCCTCTTCCTCGTCAGGAGTTGCCACTGCGGGCGCGGAAGGATGAATCTGAAAAATATATAATAATTAGTACCATTTCTTATTTATATTGAATACATTAACGTTTGTTGAATAATCAAACATATGTATCAACGGGTGCCTGAGTAGGCTCCTAACATGGGTCTGGTGCAACATATGAGGTAGTCTCCTGGACGACATGCTGTTCGTAAGTCCAAATAAAGGTTATAAAAATTAAATAAATATTCACCTTATATTGAATAAAATTGATTTTAAGTAAAAATCTTACCTGTGGCTCGATAGTCTCATGAGAAGACACCTCTGGCTCGGCAGACTCATGAGTAGGCTCCTGATGGGTCGCTCTTGTGGACCCACTGGCGCCGAATCCTAAAATATGAAAAAAATGAAATAATAAGTAACATATATATTTAAAATAAGTACTTTAAATAATCAAATATGTATTTTAAAATATTGACCTTATATTGAACAAAATTAATTTTAATAAAAAGCTTACATGTGGCTCGACAGTCATATGGGAAGACACCGCTGGCTCAGCAGGCCCATGAGAAAACGCCTGAGTGGGTCGCTCTGGTGGACCCGCTGGTGCCGAATCCTAAAATATAAAATATTACTAAATAATGAGTAACATATATATTTAAAATAAGTAATTTAAATGAACAAATAAGTATTTTAAATACTAACCAGGATTAAAAACTCATCGAAGTCAAGAATCCTGGGTCCCTCTAAATTCCTCACAGGTCGTTCATCAGCTAATGAAGAGCGTAACGCCGCCCAATCGGCGTTATCACGCTCCTCCATGTATGCATTCTGGCTCGGCTGTGATGAAGACCCAGGTATATCAGCAAGTAAGAGCGCCGACGTAAATGTAGGTGACTGTCCAGGTGAGCTGCCACTGGCCTGGAACGGCTGCGGATGGACTAGAACGGGAACGTCCTCTGAAATGGGAGCGGCCTCATCTACCTCATCTACCAGATGGTGTCCTCCACCATCAGGTCCTCTAGCAGCAGCACCGCGTCCTCTACGCGTACCACATCCTCTAGCAGCATCGCGTCCTTTGGCAGCACGGCCTCCTCCTCTAGCAGCACCAGGTCCTCCTCCTGGCGCTGGCTAATACTCAGCCTCTGGAACAGGCTCCTCCATGCGTCTAAACTCTCCTTCCTGCCGGATACCATCCTCGGATATCTGTACCATCTCCACTAAAGTGCCCAACCTATTCTCCTAACGGTGGAGCTGGACAGCCATGAAAGCCAGAAACTCATCATCAACGGCGGCCCGATCGTCCCGTGGTGCGGTAGTGTCGGAGCTCATGACAAACGTCAGGGGGTATACTCTGTGTATACCCAAACTGTCGTAAGACTCGCTCGGGCATGTGGTCCTCAACGATGTCCAGGTGTATCAATGGACACCGCGACCTCCAAATCCCCTGACCTGCCCTACAAAAGGCCGGCAACCCATCTAATGTCGCAGCGTACGACGTCCATATAAATAGCTGCATAACATATAAATACAAATCAGTGATCACCAAGTAGAAAAGATATTTCATTAAATTAATAATGTAAAGTTAATTTACCGCATCGTCCGACATGTGATCAAGCTGGTCCGGAATGGAAGAATACTATGGTGCACATCCCGGTCAAAACCCGCAGTCCACCTCCTCGCATAAGGCATGTCAATATCGAGGTGATGCCTAAGTACGGGCTGAAAAGGCAGCATCCTCTCCCACGCCCATAACTGTAAGCGATATTAGAAAATACGACTTTTTAGTCATCATTTCAAGAGGTTTGTTTACATTAAAGGAACGCACACTTAAAATATTACCTGGAGAAAAGCAAAAAATCTACACACATCGCTAACAGCACCAATAGACGCTCGACATAGGCATCTGTAAAGGTACGCCAAAACAGCACCGCCCCAGCTGTAGTCTCCCAAGCGGTCCAGATGCTCCAAAAAGACCAAATATCGTAAACTGACAAAGGCACCCGATGAGTTCGGGAACAAGATGCCCCCGAATATAATAAGCGGGTACAAACGGGAATGACGATCAACAACGTCTTGCAGGGTGCCGTCCTCCACAAGATCCAGATCCTCCAAATAAGTGCAGAGTGCACTAATCTGAACCCGACTCTGTCCCGACATCTGGCCCTCGACACCAGGCACGAAGTGGGTGAGCCTAGTCAACTTCGTCACCCATGTACTACCAGGAGGAGGCTCGTACCGAGTGTTTAATGATTCTCCATCTACCCACAATCCAAAGAGGACCTCCACATCCTGAAGTATAATCGTGGCCTCACTGGTGCGAAGATGGAAGGTATGTGTCTCTGGCCTCCAGCGCTCAACTATGGCCGTAATGAGTGCCCAATCATGCTATACCCGACCAACGGACACGCAACGATAGATGCCGCCCCGAAACAATATCTCTAAGACGCGGGGGTGTGGGGGACGCTCGCGTAAAAGAGTCCAAGCTCTCTGCAGCCTACGGGGACGGAGCCTAGTCGATATCCCTATAGTAACAACCCATAATAATTCTGACCTATGATTGCCTTGCAAAGACAATACTGATCTATCATCGGGCCCTAGGGGAACATTCGGATCCATAAAAGAGTTCAGTCTGTACAAACTAAATTAGTCATTATTCTTGAAATTAAAGAGAAATTATATTAACTAATTAATAATTTATAGGGAATATATGAATTATGTTGTATTATATCTTGTGAATAATTAACATGGGATAAATAATTTCACAAATAAATAAAGTAACAATGGCATAATTAACATCATAGGAGATTACTATATTTTGGGGGTATGTAGTCTCTATGTACGTGCGTTGCACGAATATTTCTTGTCGATTTTTATAATATTATTTATATTCTATTGATAAGCAACTTGAAAAAATAATATCTACTTATTATCTTGAATATAATATTTATTTTGAATGTATAAAAATCAAATATTTACTTTTCGCACGATTCTGAATATTTGATTTAGTAATTTTGTTATCAATCTTTATTAGATAGTCTTTTTCAAAGATTATTTTCACTCTCCAACCAAATATTGGAAGAAAATAATTATCTTGTACATTTTATCGTAAATATTATATATTTTTTGCATATCTACTTATATTTATAAATATTATCTTAGTCTTTATTATTGTTTATAGTTTCACATCCTAAATTGATAATTAAAAAAAACATGACACATTCGAAATAAAGTTAAGCATTAATTTAAAAATAACACGAAACCCTAAAACATAAATGACGTAAAGCTAATGACTACAAGTCTTCAAACAAAAATGGACTTCGAGCATTTTTGAACCACTAAAACGACAATTCAACTTTTGCGTATCCTTGATGTATTGAGCCTACCTTATTAATCTTACAAAAATAAGTAGGGTTCTATATAAAATATTGAAGTTCCGGAGTCTCAAAGCATGATTAATATGCGGCTAAAGTACGTAAAAAAGTGTGAAAATGTAATAAGAGGGTGTTTTGGGAAAATAGGGAGTCCTATAGTGCAGCATTTTACTGCGCTATAGGTGACAGAGAATATTGTTTAGCGCATTAAAATACTGCGCTAAAGCACTTAACGGCTTCGTCACAGTAAAATACTACGCTAAAGGTACTTTTATACCAAAAAATTTTTTTGGGGTATTTTGATTCACTTGGATTTTTATTAGGTCATTTTGATTCCGGACTCTTCGAGCTTTGAGGCATTTTACGGGTATTATCCGATTGGTCAAATTTCCGATTGGTCAATCAGAGTGTCAAACCAATTGTATCCTTTTGTAACAAGGGTATTTTAGTCAATAAGGTGGCCTGTTTATTTCCTCTTTTAACTTTTAGGTGGAATGATCTAGACTTGTCCCGAATTGTCATCCGGTCCATACACCCCCAACTTTGCAAATATATATATATATATTAATTAAATATTTATGAACTAAGATTGTCTTTTTAATTTTTACATTAATATTTTAAGGAAGATAAAAGAGAGGAGAAGATGAGATGTTTTAGCCATAGTTAATGAAGATAAAATAGTATATTTCTACCTATGGATATCCCTTAAAGTGGGATATATATTGCATAATGTTTATGCACCTATATATTAATTAAATATTTATGAACTAAGATTGTCTTTTTAATTTTTACATTAATATTTTAAGGAAGATAAAAGAGAGGAGAAGATGAGATGTTTTAGCCGTAGTTAATGAAGATAAAATAGTATATTTCTACCTATGGATATCCCTTAAAGTGGGATACAAACGTTAGAATTAGGATTGCATTTTTAGTTTTTCTATTTTTAAAATCTGATATATTTGTTGTTAAATCTATTGTTCTTATAATATTTAAAAAAGTTTTATTATTTTTGTATAATACTTAATTAGTGTTCTACAGCGTAAAAATCTCACAAAATAATTTTAACTATGAAATATAACAAAATTTTAAAAAGATTAAGAGGAATACTTAATCAACAAATCGTGGCAGCTATATATTTTCTTTAACAGGATTTTTCTATCCACTAATCAGAATTTCTTTAATAACATTCCAAAATGATTTTTTCCTCTTTGTTGGTCTTAAAAATTAGTTCCCATAAGAAACACAAACCCTATCGTTCAAGCATCAATAAAAGTTCATCAATTTTGTAATTGTTGTATGTTGATGTTTAGGGTCCGAACCCTTCTACTTCCTTGCAAGACCAAAAATATTTTCTTGTCTTTGTTGACGATTTCACAAGCTATTATTCGAGGTTCTCCAATATCACTAAAATCTGATAGTTTATCCATATTTTTCCAATTTGAAGCCTTCGCTGAACAACAATTTAACACAACTATCACGGTTATACACTATCTATTAATCTTCTACTTTAATTTGTGTCCTCCACAATCTCCTATCTAGGGCTATGTGATCAGTAAGCTGCAACTGGACCATGTCCAGGAGCGAAGCTAGCTCATCAGGTGCGGGTTCGGCCGAACCCAGTAACTTTGGTGCAAATGTTATATTTGTATTAAAATTCATTGAAAATATACAAATTATTAATTCAGAACCCAGTAATTTTAAAAAACTAAAATCCGGAACCCATAGATGTCAAATTCGAGCTCCGCCTCTGGCCATGTCTTGTCTAATCACCCTCTCGTCTATACTTCTTCGACCTACCTCTACCTCTACCTCTCCTGAAGCCATAAACAACCTCTCAAACCTCCGCATTGGAGCATCCGTGCATCTCCTCTTCACATGCGCGAAACATCTCAGCCTCGCTTCTCCCATCTTGTCCCACACATCCATCACAACATTTTCATTTCTCCAACTTTCATCTTCTTAATTAACTCTTAGATGTTTAAATAAAAAGAGAATAAAGTACCTTTATAATACTAAATTAATTTCAATAATTAGTGAAAAAACGTTATACACCAACCCAAAAATTCAATATAAAATAAATAAACATTTCAACATAGACTAAACTAAATTATACTAACAAATTATAAATAATTTCAAAAAATATACTTGCATTTTTAAACCAAATATTAAGAAAGAAAGTACACAAATTCACTTGGTATATAGTTTTTTTTTTTTTTCCACTTTTTGGGAGTAGAATAAATTCAAGCAATATGAAAAAAGTGAAATACAGAAATGACAAAGGACTATAGGAGAGGGATGGAGAGTAATAAATTTAGAAGGGAAAGGTTAATACTTAGGTTGTTAGCAGAAGATTGCAGACCGTGAAAGTGGAGGATGATATCGTGGATGGTTTCTGTTCATGATTGAAGGTTCGATTAACGGTCGTGATCACGCTTTAAGAGATAAGTATTGATTTTATGTTTGATTAAAATCTTGACTTACGCTACTAATAACTGTATTCCATCAATTGGCATCAAGAGCCATAGATAACCTAGATGATGTGTATGTATGTTCATATATATATATATATATATATATACACACACGCGAATCATGATTTACGTTTAAGGAAAAAAAAAAAAAAGGGGACAAACGATCGCAGTTTGTTGTTTGATTGACGATGTGGCTTTAGTTCACTGTTCTGTTATTTAACAAAGTGATTGTTTTATGGAATGATTGCAGATTTTTTTTTCTTTATTGCTAATTACTAAGTGGTGGCGATTAGGTCTCCTTCTCACGAGATTAAGTTTGACAAATTAGAGACCCCTTGTTGAAATCTTAGTTTAATTTGTCAAAGTTCTTTATTTGGAAATAAGGGTGAGATGAACTTGGTGTAACGGTGAAAGCGGATTTCTCCACTGGCTTGCGTCGTGTACAGAGTTTGGATCTAACCTAATTTTTACATAGAAAAAAAAGAGGCGGGGGGGGGGGGGGGGGGGGTGGGGGGGGCGCTGTCGTTGTGCGGTTTTATCGCGGCTGACGATCAAAAAATAAACAGACTTGCTTAAGTGTGACATGTTCTTGATTTAATTCAAATTGAAAAAGAGTACACACTAGATTGTTTTAGTGGCGTCAGTACTGTTTTCATATTAGGGTAGCCTCAAAATTTAATTCCTTGATGGCAAGTACTGTTTTTCCTTTGTTTGCTTTGGTGATGGTAGTTTCAATTACACGTGACTCTTTATTTGTTTGCCTAAAAACCAATTCTGATTATATGAGCATTTTTTTTCCCTCACAGAATATGATATTGTATAATTAAGAATTTATGATTAATAAGTAATTACTATTAAAGTGGATTATTTATGAGGATTCATTGAAAAAATTATCATATTATACTAAAAGTGGGGAGTTCCAATCTTTAAAGTTAGATTATAATTTTGCCCTTGTTGTAAATTAAAATGTAATATAACACAAAACATCTAATCTAATAAATATTTAAGAAAAAACTTTTATTGATAAACTAAATTAATAAAGAGAGTTGCTAAATGACCCCACAAATTTGACCCAAATTTGGCCACACTTATGTAAAAATTACCATAACCTCTATTGTACAATTTTAAATTAAAATAAAATTTTGAGAATAAAAGATAGAAATGACATTAAGTAAGTATAAATTATTAAATTTGACCCATATAATCATATGAATTTATCCCATTTGGGTCATTGTGACCAAAATAGTGTGGCCAAAAGGCCTTTCCGAATTAATAATATCAAATGCATTGAACCGGATAAATGGTGGATGAATTGGTTCATCTTCTAGTAACTAATATAGGCTATACATAGCCATATTTTCTTAATGGCATTGTAGAAGAAAAACTTTTCACGTTCCAATTTTGATTGGATTTGTCCTCTAAGCTTCTACTCGGTTATAATAATTATTATAGCCTTTATATGTTGCCATCAAAACATGAGATCACCAAATTCACTTTGCCCATTTTTCCTTCTTCTGACAGAAACAATATTGGTTCTGCTTCTTTTTCATCCTTCATCCTTGTATTTTATTCTTCAGATAAATAGATCTCATGATGTTTTATGTATATAATTTTTTTTTTTTTTTTTTGCGGAATCTGATAAATAATAGCACTTGCTTTGTTCTTCTGTGTTAATGTTAACTAACTGTGCAAATGTTATTATATCTATATATTTTATTTTATATTATCTTATATTATATTATATTAAAAGCATGAACTCCCAAACGTAAATGTTAAATTACCTAAATACCCTTCTTAAAAATCTAATTGTCATATTTATCAAAAATTAATAAAAACTGCCGTCCGAAATCCCCCAAACCGAACGGATGTATCCATTGAGATTAACTGTAGTCATTAATTTGTTTAACCAAAAGTTGCTTGATTGTAAATGATTCTCTGTAAACTTATATGCCAAACCTCTAAAACATACAAAGCATTTGAAACAAGAAAACGTTGTACAAGTATGGTAAGTTTTCTTTTCATAAACTCAAATCCCCCACCCTGTCATATAATTTGATTGTTTAATTTGACAGACGTTTGTTGTACACATTGTATTGCTTATTATGAAACCTTTAGAAAATCAAAATTTTCTTTGACAACCTATTATTAGTTTGGTATCTTCCTTTTATATTCCTACATTTTATACAACATATTTTTCCATCTTCTACATATTGTTGTACTATCTTTCCTTGGCATATACCTATTTTGTTGAAAATACTCCTCCGCTCGCCTTTCTGACTCACTTTTGCCCTTAAAACTAACAAAACTCTTATTTATTTATTAAAATTATTTTTAATTAGTTTTTAAAATTTTGTATTTTTTGTTTTATTTTTTTCTCCTTTTCTTTTTAAGGTGACAATTGAGGCTCAGATCTGTCATATGCTCAGGTATAATTTTTTTGAAATTATTATTTTACGTCATATTCCTATTGGACGAAATTAAAACCCAACATATCATAAAACATACAAATTATTTTATTTGTTCATAACAATTATTTTATTTACTCACCACAAAAACAACAAGAAATAAAATAATTATTGTATTTGTTCACCCAACTTTGTCATAAAACATACAAATTATTTTATTTGTTGACCAAAAAGCAGCAAAAAATAAATTAATTTGTTCTGAACAAAACAGCAAAAAATAAATTAAGGTTGTTGATTGGTTCATAAAATTTATTTGCTATAAACAAAAAGCAAAAAAATAAAAAAAATAAAAAATATATATATTTTTTGTTTATTTTGTGGTGAACAAATAAAATAATTTATTATGAACAAATAAAATAAATTGTATGTTTTATGACAAAGTTGAGTATGTTGGGTAGGGGCAGGTTTCATTAAATAATAGTTAAAAAATTAAACTGAGAATAAGACAGATCCAAACTTCAATTTTCACTTTAAAAAGGAAAAGACAATAAACCAAAGATAATTAAAAAATAATAATAAAATAAATAACTAAGAGGTCTATTAGTTTTAAGGTCAAAAGTAAGCCAAAACGGTGAGAGGGGGAAGGGGGGTATTTTTAGCAAAATAGGTAAATGAGGGTATATTTAGATCTTTTGATGTTGTCCAGGGGCATTTTTGGCTCTTTTTCGTTTGATTAATTCAGAACATATTAATTTTGTATGCACTGATAGAAAGGAATAACAGATACTTAGATTTTTCGCTATTAGGAGGGCGCTCATTTGATTCATGTAAAGGAGAAAATTTTCATTAGTGATACACGAACTCCTTGTTATAGTTGAATTACACTAAAATTCTTTGTTTCTTCTCAAATTAGGGAACTTTTAATATCAACTATTCTTGTCAATAATATGTTAGTCAATTGACTTTTTTTAGTTATAAATTTATATTGAAATTATTTTATTAAACCATATACTACATACTTGGCATACACGTGACGAAAAATTAGTACTAATATAAATAAATGTGACTATTTTTTTAATGCTTTTGCAGTTGGAATGAACCCTTTGCAGATCAATGGTGTTGAGATTTTTCGTCAATCAAAATTAAAGATGTTGGTGCTAGAGGTTTGTCTTGACTCAAATGTGATCTCCACTCTGCTTTTACTTTTAAACAAAAAACTAAAACAGTAACATAAAGCGATTCGCGATAATGCTATCATCTTTTAAGATCAACAACAAGACAAACATTAAAAAGAAAACCTGTTAATTAAATAAATTAAAAAAGAGCCGTACCAATGAGTTTTTGATTGGTAATATAATCTCACACACACAAACAAATGGCGGCGGAATAATAGGTATGCAACTATCTCGGAAGATTTAACTAAAGGTGACCTTTTAGTTGTCAAAATAGTATAGGTGACTTGTGGGGACCACATCAAATCAAAACCCAATTAAATTTGGGATTAAGAAGATTGGGTCCAAAATGTATTTTTTTCAAACTTCTTAATCTTTTATAAAATATAAAAGATCCCAACTTAATTCAAAAAAATCCACCAGCCCCCTTCTCCTCCTCCCACCCCCCCCCCCCCAAAATTTTTTTTAAAAAAAAAAGTTTGGATATTTTTTATTTGCTTTTTCACCAGCACCCCCTCCTCCTCCTCCACCCCCACACCCACACCCCCACCCCCCCCAATTTTTTTTTTTTTTTTTTTTAATTCCTTTATTTGTTTTTTCACGCCCCCCTCCTCCTCCCAACCCTCCCCCCCGCGCAATCACCCCCCCCCCCTCCCTACTCCCAAATTTTTTTTTTTTAAAAAGAGTTTTGATTTTTCTTTTTTTTACCAGTCCTCACTCTTCTTCCTTCCACCCCTCACCCACGCCACCCCACCCCACCCCACCCCCCTCGCCCCCCAATTTTTTTTTTTTTTTTGTTATTTTATTTGCTTTTTCACCAGCCACCCCTCTCCCCCCCCCCCACACCCCCCCCAAAAAAATTTTAATTTTTTTTTTTTACCGGTCCCCACTCCTCCTCCTCCCACCCCTCCCCCCTCCCCACCCCCACCCCCTTCCGCCCACAAAAAAAATTGAAAAGTTTTTCTTTTTGTTTTTTTGCACCCCTCACCCTTCCAAAAAAAATTTTGTTTTAAAAAAAAGAAGTATTGAAATTTTTTTGTTTTTTCGCACCACCAACCCCCCCACCCTAAAAAAATATTTTTTCTTGAAAAGAAGTTTTGAATTATTTTTTTTGGTTTCTTACTTCCCCCACCCACAACAAAATGAAGTTTTGAATTTTTGTTTTCTTACTTCCCCCACCCACCCCCAAAAAAATTAATTTTGTTTTAAAAAAAAAGTATTAGAAAGTTTTTATTTTTGGTTTTTTGCCCCCCCCCCCCCCTCCAAAAAAAAATCTTGAAAGGAAGTTTTGCATTTTTTTTAATTTTTTTTTTTGGGTTTAGGAAAAGTTTGTAGTAAATAGATGGTTTTTCTGTTGCTGTCTGGTATGGTTCAGGGTTTAGGAAAATATATCCAACAGATAGTTTTTTTGTTCTTGTCCTGGTATTTATCTGATTCTATTTGTAGAAGATAACCAACAGATTTGTAGTTATTGCAACAAGTTCTACACTTTTTGCAACAAGTAGACAATCTGTTGCAACGACTCACTAATCTGTTGGACATAGCTTCAGTTATTTGCTTCTGTTTGTAGAAGATATCTAACAGATTTGTAGTTGTTGCAACAAGTTCTACACTTGTTGTAACAAGTAGACAATCTGTTGCAACAACTACAAATCTGTTGGACATATCTTCAGTTATTTAGTTTTTTTTTTTTTTTTGTAGAAGATATCCTACAAATTTGTCATTTTTGCAATAAGTTCTACCCTTGTTGCAACAAGTAGACAATCTGTTGCAACAACTACAAATCTATTGGACATAGCTTCAGTTATTTAGTTTTTTTTTTTTTTTTTTTTTTTTTTTTTTATAGAAGATATCCTACAGATTTGTAGTTGTTGTAACAAGTTCTACACTTGTTGCAACAAATAGACAATCTGTTGCAACAACTACAAATCTGTTGGACATAGCTTCAGTTATTTGGTTCTGTTGGTAGAAGATATCCAACAGATTTGTAGTTGTTGCAACAAGTTCTACACTTGTTGCAACAACTACAAATCTGTTGCAACAACTACAAATCTGTTGGACATAGCTTCAGTTATTTGGTTCTGTTTGTAGAAGATATCCAACAGATTCGTAGTAGTTGCAACAATTTCTACACATGTTGCAACAAGTAGACAATTTATTTATGAATCAAAGAAATGTTGAGGAAAGATATAGTCATATTGAATAGCCAAACTGACAATCAATCCTTAGAAAGAGATGAAGAACAGAGTAAAGAAGCAAAGAGATACAAATGAAGAAAGTGACGAAGAACTAGAAGATGAAGAAACTGATGATGGAAATGAAGGAGATGGAGTAGATCAAGGAAATCTGCTACACCTTTGAAGGCAGTTGCTGAACAAATTATTACTTAAGTTGTGGTATTTAGAGCCAAGGTTGCTGTTGAACAATTTCTGTTTTTTTTTTTTTTTTTGTCCTTTATGTTATTTGTGAATGATGTTTATGAACTTATTTATTTTGATTAGTTGTGGTATTTGCAACCAAGGTGGCTGTTGAACAATTTCTGTTTATGAACTTATTTATTTTGCTTACTAATTATTGCAACAGATGCATGCAGTTGTTGAAGAAGTTGCAACAAGTTACTAATTTGTTTCAACAAGTTACTAATCTGTTTCAACAAGTTACTAATCTTTTTAAACAAGTTGCTTAGTTATTGCAACAAATTATTCACCTTGTTGGAAAAAATCAAACAATGGCTTAAATTATTGCAAAAACTAAAAAATGTGTCGCAACATATGAGTTAATTGTTGCAACAGATCATACACTTGTTGAGGAAGTTGCAACAAGTTATTAATCTGTTTCAACAGATGGATCAGATGTTTAAGCAAGTTGCTTAGTTGTTGCAACAGATTTGAATTATTGCAACAACTTACTTATATGTTGCAGCAGATATCTCATATGTTGCAACAACTTACTCATATGTTGCAGCAGGTATCTCATATGTTGCAACAACTTACTCATATGTTGCAGCAGATATCTCATATGTTGCAACAACTTACTCATATGTTACAGCAGGTATCTCATATGTTGCAACAACTCCTCAATTATTGCAACATATTCACGATATTGATCACATTGAACTCCTTTGTTTATACTGAATAACATGGAATTCATTTGTTTATCACTAAATATGGTTGAATTAAGTACTTCACATCAAAACACTCTAATGATCACTCGATTTGGGAAGAATACACTTAGAATTGCCCATCTAATCCATGAAATTACATGAAATTACTATCTAATCCATTAAGGATATTAGTAGATATATATATTCATCACTAAATACCATTTATTTCCTTTGTTTAACAATAAATATGGGTGAATCAAGTAGTTCGCATCAAATTACTCTAATGATCACTCGATTTAGTGCATACTGACTTAAGTAGATCATCTTTCCTGACTCAAAATGCATCAAATTGATTAAGTATCATACATTGATCACTAAATATCGTTGATTTCCTTTGTTTATCACTAAATATATGTGAATTAAGTAGTTCACATCAATTCACTCTAATGATAATTCAATTTAGTGCATACTGACTTAGTATATCATATTTCTTGACTCAAAATACATCAAATTGATTAAGTATATACATTGATCACTAAATATCATTGATTTCCTTTGTTTATCATTAACTATGGGTGAATCAAGTAGTTCACAGTGCATACTGACTTAGTAGATCATCTTTCCTGACTCAAAATACCATCAAATTGATTAAGTATTATATATTAATCACTAAATATCATTGATTTCATTTGTTTATCACTAAATATGGGTGAATCAAGTAGTTGATATCAATTCACTCTAATGATCATTGGATTTAGTGCATATTGACTTAGTAGATCATCTTTCCTAACTCAAAATACCATTAAATTGATTAAGTATTATAAATTGATCACTACATATCGTTGATTTCCTTTGTTTATCACTAAATATCATTGATTTCCCTTTGTTGATCACTAAATATGAGTGAATCAAGTAGTATCTGTTGCAACTACTGTAATATCTGTTGCAGCAAGTGTAATATCTGTTGCTACAACTGTAGTATCTGTTGCAGTAAGTGACATAGTTGTTGAACAAGCCCTTACTCTTGTTGGATAAACACAACAAGTTACCCAGTTTTACGCAACAAGTCACTCCATTTGTTGGAAAAACCCCAAAATGTAACTTAGTTGCTGCAACAAGGCACATCAGTTGTTTGCAACAGATTGCTTACTTGTTGAAAATCTTTTAGCAGTTGGATAAAACCCAACAAGATGCTAGTTGCTGCAATAAGTCCTGTTACTTGTTGGATAAAACACAACAAGTTACAGAGCTGTTGCAACAGATTCATTAGTTGTTGAAAATTGTTCAGCAATTTATTAACCTCAGAATACACACATTTGTGATTGAACACGATCAACATATCATATAAACCAAGTTCACAAACACCAAGAACAGAAATTATCATTGTAAAAAAGAATAACATTAAAATGACATAAAGTTTCAATAAATAACTATTATTACAACACAATGCAATTAACAACTATGGAGCATTTCGGTTTAGACATGTTGTTTTTTGTGCCAACTGTTTTGCATAAGGAGCATTTGTTTTTTCTCGTTCGCAATGATTCCCCGATTCCACGCCTCCTCTTTGTCCGCCTTCTTCCGGGTTTGCTAGGATCAACATATGGAGGAGGTATCTCTCTCTCTCTAATTCAAAACTTCTTTTCAAGATTTTTTTTTGGGTGGGGTAGGGTGGTGCAAAAAACAAAAAACAAAAAAAAATTCAAAATTTTTTTTAAAATAATTTTTTTTTTTTTTTTGGGTGGGTGGAGTAAGAAACCAAAGAAAAAAAAATTCTTTTCAATTTTTTTTTGCTGGGGGGGGGGGGGAGGGGGGGGGGGGGGTGGTGCAAAAAACCAAAAACTAAAACTTTTCAAAACTTTTTTTAAAAAATAAAATTATTTTTTTGGGAGGTAGGGGGTGGGGGCGGGGGTGCCAAAAACAAAAACTTTTCAAAACTTTTTTTTTTAAAATAAAATTAATTTTTTTTGGGAGGGTGGGGGGTGGGTGGTGCAAAAAAAAAAAAAAAAAACTTTTAAAAAAAAATTTTAAAATTTTTTTTTGGGGGGGGGGGGGGGGGGGGCTAGGGACGGGGGCGTGGTGGGGGGTGGGGGGTGGAGTGGTGCAAAAAAAAAAACTTTAAAAAATCTTTTTTTTTTTTAAATTTTTTTGTGGGGGTGTAGGGGTGGGGGGCTGGGGGCAGGGGACAGGGGGTGGGGGTTGTGCAAAAAAAAAACTTTTAAAAATCTTTTTTAAAAATTATTTTTTTTTGGTGGGGGTGGGGGGAAAGGGAGGGGGCGTGGCGGGGCCTGGGGGCAGGGGGTGGGGTGGTGCAAAAAAAATAAAACTTTTAAAATCTTTTTTAAAAAAAACATTTTTTTTTGGTGGGGGGCATGGTCGGGTCTTGGGGGAGCGAGGATGGGGATGGTGCAAAAAAAAAAAAAAAAAAAACTTTTCAAAATCTTTTTCAAAAAAACATTTTTTTTTGTGGGGGGTGGGGGGCAAGGGCAGGGGGCGAGGTGGGGGGATGGGGGCAGGGAGGAGGGTGGGGGCGAGGGACAAAGTGTCAAAAATAAAACTTGAGAGTAAAGTGTTAAAAATAAAGTTGAGGGTCAAAGTGTCAAAAATAAAATTGTTGGGCAAGCTCAAAACCCCTTAATCACTAATAAAAAATCATCACCTCTACTCAATAATTAAAACTTGAATCACCTCCCCTCAATTTTAAAACTTAAAGGTCACTTATATTTAAATGCCCCAACTATCTCTAACACTATTAATTTGGGGATATTTGAATGGTTTGTTTAAAATTTTGCCGTGACAAATAACAAAAAATGGATAATTTTGTAGGAAAATATAAAAGTAAGAGTGAAAATCGTTTAAAATATAGGATGAGGTGTAAATAAAAAAAGAATATATATGTTAAGGGTTCAAAACTCTTCCTACTTTAATTTGTTGTTAATTAGTTAGTATAATATGATCTACACTATATCTTTGGTCAAAGGATATTTCCGTCTCTTTCTTTTGTGATTTCGAATTTTACAATTATTTTCTTCACTTTTCATTTTATAGTATACTATTTTTATGTGTTTTTAATGGATCAAATATAGGATTGTTCAAGAAAAAACTAAAAAAAAGAAAAAAAAAAGAAAAGAAAGAAAAATCAAACTAAAGAAAGGACTCAACATGCGCTTTTGGTTTATGATTTGTAAGGAACTAATTTTGACAAAATATGCTATCCTCCCCCTTCTATCCAAATCTGGTTTTTATTGCTAAATATTTTGTTATATTTACTATCTTAACTTAAATAGCTTTTTATGCCATAATGAAACAACAAGAAAATTTAGATGCGAGCACAACTGAAAACATCAATATAGTGTTCATAAAGAGTCATTGTCATGATGAAGCAAATAAAATGTCAGGATAAAACATAGATCAAGAATGTTATCTATATGGAAGTATTAGCTTATGTCCAATCATATCATATGCTGGCACCTAATTACGTCAAAATTGATCTCATTAAACATCACACCTACCTAACTAAATTTAATTGTCCAATTTTGCAAGTGTAAACAATCCATAATATTTGTGTTGACCAACCAAGTCATTTGAGTAGGCTAACTATTTATCAAATTCAACTTGTACTTTATTCTGATTGTACTGTTACTCATTACACGCATGCTTTAATATTATCTTATCTTTTCAAAAAAGTATACTTACAAAATTGGAACGCACGTGTCCAGAAACTAGTAAAGCTTATACATGTGAGATCATATCGATACATGAATCGAGAAGTATGAATTATGATTAATAAAAAGGATCCACTAAAGTGGCCTATCTATTTGAATCACTGAGTTTTCCCAAAGTACCATGTATAAATTATCCTAGGTAATAAGTGTATGTTAGTGGTGAAGTTTTATTTACTAAAAGGAATTTAACTTTGGATACTAGTAATGCTTGATTAGTTCATGAGAAGAGATATTGAGGTTTTCACCCGAAAGAGAGAAACATAATTACTATTTTTGATTCTCAGGTGTATTAATCGAGTGAACAATTTGTAAGTAGGTATTGTGTGTCTTACCCAGAAGAAGGGACACAATATATACCTTGTGCTCATGAAATAATTATAAAAGGAGAATAGAAACTTGAATCAGATTATTTAATCCTTAACTATGGCTAAAACAATTACATTTCAAATTTGGTCATAGTTTGACGGTCATGAACTTCACGATCTCCGATTGACCTGAAATTTGGTGAGTTTATCGGAAACGACCTAGTGAGAAATAGTTGCAGTGAGCGATGTCGTTTTTCAACATTTCAAGGTCGTTTAGATGAGTTTTAGCTAGTTTGTCGAGTTAAAACTTGATTTAAGTATGAAAATGTTATTCTTTATAATGGTTTTATTTATGTTAAGTCTGGAACATAATTACACATGATGATGATTTAACATGAATTGATATGTGATAAGGATATAGATCAGATTATTTTTTCTTGAATCGCCTGAATAAGCTATTTTTCGAATTTGGTCAGAGATTTAAAGATCTGAAATTTTACAAACTCTAATTGATCTAAAATTCGGTATGTTTTTTGAAAATAACCCACTAAGAAATACTTATTGCTTTGCGGCGAATCATGTCATTTTTCGGCGATTTGGGGTTGTTTAGATGGTGTTTTGGGCATTTTTTCGTTTTCTGAAAACTAATGATCTAGTGGTGATAGAAATTATTTTCTATGGTTTTTATGACTAAATACTAGTGAAATAATAACTTTATGTGTTGACTTTAGGTCTTCCTCCATATCAGATAGATTTATTATGGGCTGTCACTAGGTATAATCATTAGTTATTGATAACTTGTATTAACTCTGCATCTGAGTTACACGTTGGATCAATGGAACTAGAGATAATGATATTGATATTCACTTGGCTTAAATGAATTGTATACTCTCCATCTGAGTTAGCACTGGTTTTAAATTTATTGGAGTAAATATCTTACATCACATATATATGTTGCATGAATTGTTCTTTTCTATTGAAATTTGTTGTTCAAGATGCATGGATATCTATGTGGTGTGTTTTGAATTTTATATTCAATGATTACATAAACATGTTGATTTTCAGAAAACAATACTGAGATTATGTAAATATATTTTAAAATTTTGTTCGTTGCTCTTGATTCATGTATATTAGTACACTAATAATTATATGTGATAAGAATTACTGAACAAATGTATATATTTTCTAAATCCTATTTTGGTTGAAAAATAAAATATATTTTTATCTGAATTGGTCCTGGTTTCGGAATTCGAATTTTTGACGAACTCCAATTGATTGGAAATTTGGTAGGTTCATCGGAAACGACCCACTGAGCAATACACTCGAGCTTTGCTCATGACCTAGGGCCTTTCCCACTATCCAGGATAGTTTAGATGGGTTTTTAGGCATTTTCTGTTTTCTGAAAATCTTTTGTTAAATAATTTTTTATTTTATTTCATCAAACAGTGATGGTAGGGTTCATTTCTATGATATCCATTTTATATAACAGTGAAATAATGAGTTTATACACACACACACACACACACACACATAGGTCTTCTTCCCCATCAGATAGATTCATTATGGTTAATTGTTGTGCTTTAGTCTCTAGTTAATTGATAACTTGTCTTGACTCTTCAACTGAGTTACACGTTGGTTCAATGGAACTAGGGTTCATTAAAAGTGATATTTACCTAACTTAAATTAGCAATTTACTATCCATCTGAGTTGTCTTGTTTTAATTTATGGGGTGAATTATCTGGCATGACTCATATAGTTTGCATGAATAGTTAAGTTTCCCTATCAAATATAGTTGTTCAGTATGCATGGTTGTATGTGTGATGTGTGTTTTGAATTTTATTATTCTTACTACATAATTAATGATCTATTTAATAATTTTATATCAAATTCTGAATATACTTCATCCAGCCCATTTACTACAGTCAGGAAGTTCTTCTCATAGAGACAAGACATTAATTTAAAGAAAGCATCATGTGTACCTTCTGTTAGAAAGAATTTATTTTCAGTTTCTAACCAAACAAGAGATGGACAGTTAGCTTATTTTTTTTAGTAACTCTTGTGTCATTGAGTTTGAGAAACATGTTATCTCTTGGGGTACATTAATGAGCGGACACTTTATAATTAATCTCTTCTGAACTGAATACTGTTAATCTGTCCCATAAGATAATATATTTTTTTAGAAATTGAATGAACTTATTTATGGCACTTGGGTCTAGGTCATATTAATCTAGAAGGATTTCGATGTTGATCAAAGAATGGAATTTTAAGTTTCATTGAAATTGAAGGCACTACCAACTTGTCAGTCATATTTAGAAGGAAAAATGACGAAGAGACATTTCCCCATAAAGGAAATAGAGCTACTGATAAATTAAGCCTAATCCATTCTGATTTTTGTGGTATAATGAACTTTAAAGAAAGAGGTGATTTTGAGTATTTTGTAACATTCATAAAAGATTACTCATGATATGAATATATTTATTTGATGCTCTATAAGTCCGAATGCTTTGAAAAACTCAAGGCATTTAAGGCAAAAATGAAAAGCGTCATGAAAAATATATAAAGTCACTACGATTTGATCGTAGGGGCGAGTACTTCTTTGCAGAATTCATTAGTTACTTATCAGATAGAGGGATTGCATTTCAATTGTCTACACCAAGTATTCTACAATAGATTGGTGTAGAAGAGAAAAGAAATATGACTCTTATAGAGGACATAAGATTAACGATTAACTTATTCGTATTTGCTTTTTCGTTTTGGGATATGAATTAGAAACTGTGAATTACATTCTTAATTTAATTCCTTCTAAGTTAGTGCCTTTGATACCCATAGAACAGTGGATTGGATGTAAGCCAAATCGGAAACATGTTCAGATATGAGGTTGTCTAGAACATGTGTTCAAAGGGAAAACAGATAAGTGGGAATCAAGAACGGATGTATGCATGTTTATTAGTTATTAAAAGGGAACGAAAGGAGTTTTATTTACTATCTAAAAGAAAATAAGGTAATTGTTAATAAAAATACCAGATTTCTAAAAAAGGACTATTTAATAAACCAAGTTCCTAGAAGTAAACTAGTTTTATAGGATCTGAGCAAAGAAACAACAAATGAGTCATCTAAGAATTCAGAAGTTCAAGAACATCTAATCGACAAGTCAGAGTTGACGTTCCATTACATTTAAGTAGTGGGAGAAACGTTCATAGACGTAAGGAAATAGACTAGTAGTGGGAGTGATGTTGAGCCGATAACACTATATGAAATCGTTAGTAGTTCAATATTGAAAGAGACATGATAGTGTGACTATAATAGTAGTACTTAGTCATAACGGGAGAAGAATAACCAAGATCGGTTCGGTGTATACTCTTGGGAGAATTGTATGATTGGAGTTCGCTGCTTATATCTATATTCTATCATTTATGGAATACATGCATAAACAGTGGAAACAAATATCCAGGATCGAACGTGCATGTAATATAGACAACATATAATCATAGATTTTAATCAAACATAAAATCGATACTTATCTTTTGAAGCGCGACTGCAACCGCGAATCGAACCTTCAATCACGAGTAGACAACATCCACGAGATCTCCCTCCAATTCCACTGTCTGCAATCTTCTGCTATGTATCCTAAATAGTCTATGAACGAGAATACTCGAGTGACGAGTATTACGGCTAGAAAAATGTGTCTCTTCGGGTTGAAAGTCCTTGTATATATAGCCACGTTTTTGGGATGTAAAACCCTAGCAGAACGAGCGGGCTTTTCCTTGCCCCCAAGAATATTAATTTTCTTGTTCTAGAATATTCAGGCATAGCAGGAACCACAAATTTTAATAACTAGCTTCCTATTGTGATATTAATTCAGAATATGACTGAATCAATCCCACCACAATAAATTACAATCTATTCCACTAAAAACTGTAATTGCACTCCTCAGTTTAATTTTGAAATCTTTCACAGTTTAATTTTGAAATCTTTCATTAAAACTTATTTAACTCTCCATGTTAAGATTATAGATACCAATTAAATAAATTAAATTATCGACAATTCAATTCATTGACTAAGTATAATTCTATTAAGTCATACCATTTGATAAATTAAAATAATGAACATATCTCATAGATCATAATAATCATATCAAGATTAAGAGTATAAGTACAATTAATGAGCTAAAGAGGTTGTTTTATATGTTCAGTACAAAAATACTTATCTCTACTTGGTCCGTTCAATACACATATATAATGCACTAGCACAAGAATTTGGAATAAGGCCACTCCCATAATCAAGATAAATTATATTTAATCTTGTGCTACAATCATACCGATGACTTTTTCTAATTTTCATCTTAGATTATGAACATATACTTTATACTTATAAGAACCGATGATTTAATCTTCCGTGTATAAGCTAAAGTCTATACACTAAATCATCTACTATATAAGTAAAGAACACACATAAGAATACATGATCTATTTAAATCATTATTAAAGATTGAACAAATAATAATTCTGTAATAAATACTATATCCAAACACATGATTAATAGTATATATCCCAACAATCTCCAACTTAGACTTTTAACCATGAAAATTGTTAGAATATACCATATCTGTAAAGAAGGGCAAAGACGGTGCACTAAGACGCATGATTAATGGTATATATCCCAATAATCTCCCACTTATATTTTTAACCATGCATCTACTCTTTCACATGTATTCCGTTTTCACGACTACCAAAAATCTTAGCTAATAAACTCTTTGCAAAAAAAAAAAAAACACTTGTCAAGTTGTTTTCTGATGCAACTTCATCTAGTAGTGTTTTAGCGTAATGGAACGATTTTGTACTAAGATCTTCAGGGATCCTATCATGAAACTCTCCCAAAAAGGTATTTGTTTCCCACTAATACTATCATGAAATTCTCCCAAGAGTATGCACCGAACCGATTTTGATTATTATTCTCCCACTACGACTAAGTACTACTACTATTATAGTCACACTACCATGTTATATAGTGTTATTTGCTTAACATCACTCCCAATAATTAGAGATAGTGTATTTCATTACGTGTATTAACGTTTCTCCCACTACTTAAATGCAATGGAACATCAACCCTGACTTGTCGGTTAGATGTTCTTGAACTTCTGAATTTTAAGATGACTCATTTGTTATTTCTTTGCTCAATTTCTATTTAACTAGTTTACTTCTTGGAACTTGGTTTATTAAATAGTCCTTTTCTAGAAATCTAACATTTGTATTAACAATTACCTTATTTTCTTTTAGGACAGTAATTAAACCTCCTTTCGTTCCCTTTTAATATCTAATAAACATGCGTACATCTGTTCTTGATTCCCACTTATCTGTTTTCCCTTTGAACACATGTGCTAGACAACCTCATATCCGAACATGTTGCAGATTTGACTTACATACAACTCCCTGTTCTATGGGTATCAAAGATACTAACTTAGAAGGAATTAAATTGATAATGTAATTCGCAATTTCTAAGGCATATCCCAAAACTAAAAAGCAAATACGAATAAGTCAGTCGTTAATCTTACCCACTTCATAAGAGTCATATTTTTTTTTTCTCTTTTACACCAATTTATTGTAGAATACTTGGTGTAGACAATTGAAATGCAATCCCTCTATCTGATAAGTAACTAATGAATTTTTCAAAGAGGTACTCGCCGCTAAATTAAATCGCAATGACTTAATATATTTTCCATGATGCTTTTCTTTTTAGCCTTAAATACCTTGAGTTTTTCAAAACATTCGGACTTATAGAGCATCAAATAAATATATTCATATACTGAGTAATCTTTTTTTATATCACAAAATACTCAAAATCACCTCTTGCCTTGAAGTTCATTATATCACACAAATCAGAATGGATCATCTTAACTTATCATTAGCTCTATTTCCTTTTTAGGGAAAAGGTCTCTTAGTCACTTTTCCTTCTAACTATGAGTCACAAGTTGGTACTGCCTTGACTTTCAATGAACCTTAAAAGTTCATCATTTGACCAACTTCGAAATCCTATCCAGATTAAAATGACCTAGACACAAGTGCCACAGATAAGTTCATTCAATTCTCCAAAAAAAAAAAAAAAAAATCTCTTATGGGATAGATTAAGATTATTCAGTTCAGAAGAGATATTAGTTATAAAGTGTCCACACATCAATGTATCATAAGAGATAAAATGTTCATCAAACTCAATAACACAATCGTTACAAGAAAAATAAGCTAACTATCCATCTCTTGTTTGATTAGAAACTGAAAATACATTCTAACATAAGGTACATGTAATGCATTCTTTAAATTAATCTCTTATCCTTTATACTTCTGCTTAACTTATTTCATGTGGCGGACACAAAAATTTCATCTGCAGGGTTTTCACATGAAATTTATAAACATCCATAATGGGGTACCATCAATCTCAAAGTTGAGACATAGATTTTATCAACTAATTATTATTTCTCAAATGTTATTTGTTACTATCGAACCTATCAGATACATTGACTCACAATAGAGTCGTACCTTTCGATAAATTAAAATAATGAACAAATCACATTGATCATAATAATTATATCAAGATTAAGAGTATAAGTACACGTAATGAACTAGATAAGTTGTTTTATACATTCAGTACAAAAACACATATCTCTGCTTGATCCGTTCAATGAATACGATATGTACTAGCAAAAGAAGTCGGAACTATTGTATACATGGCAAAATACAGCTTGGCATGTGTCGAATTAATATTGGTACACGTGGAAGAGGAAGATGAAACAGTTCCAGTCCCTGGTTGTATCCAGAGTCAAATTACAAGGGAAAACCACACCGAGTAATTAATAGCGGAATAACGTTACAGGACCGGATCTGAAGCAAATGTTAGGATTTAGAATTAAAGGCAATATTCATTGCTCATTATTATTCATTATTAGGATTTAATTACTGGTTAAAAGGTCTATGTATTTGTACTATAAAAAGAGCTTAACAGCCCAAAAGAAGGATCATCGAATAACACTGATTACATACTATTCTTACAAGCTTTACTAGTCACATTTATTCTTTTAAATTCTCTTTTGCTACGGATTTGTATACTTGTTCTTAGAAAGTTTAAGGGCTTTATAGTTCCACCGGTGCAAACCTATCAAAGGATTTGCTTTCAGGATCATTCAAGCCCAAGCCCAATTACTTTATATTTAATTTCTTTTAGTCAATTAATTCATCTATTATCATTTTAATTAGCTTATTTTCACTGCTTATAACAAAGTCAAATCACGTATCCTTTAAACCACTAAACAGATTTAACTGTTCTCGTTTTAGGGTAAACAGTTTGGCGCCCATCTTGGGGCTAAGGATAAAAGTGATATTGTTTTGTTGATCTAACTATCAAACTTACAATTCTTAAATTTTTAGTCACAAGATAATTCTTAAAAGATGGCCAACAATGGGAACCAAGTTGATGGAGTCTCAAACAACTCGAGCACTCATGAAAGGGGTCAAACGAGTGGCGAAGATTGGAACCGGAACGAGCAAGTTCCAGTCTCACCAAGAGAATCCAAGCACACTAGAGAAGACTTCATTCCAAATGATGATCATGAAGAAGAAGTGGTTCCAAAAGCGGATCGGGGGATAGCGAAAATATTTGAGATATTAAAAAAGCAACAGAAAGCCATTACTGACTTGTAAACAGGAAGAGGCAGCAATGTTAGAGGTAATCCACCCAATACGAAGGTGCAGCAAGGAGAAGGCAATGGTGGAGCCCGTGGTAATGGGAAGCACCCGAAGTTATGCTGTACTTGGAAGCTCTTTCCAACCAGTTAGAGAAAAAAGAGAAAGAATTAAAAAGCAAGTTAGATAAGAGCGAGAAGGAGTTCAAGGCGTTCAATTGTCGTATAGATCAAATCCCTGGGGCACAACCAGTTTCAAAGGGACTGGATTTAAAAAGATACGTGCAGTTTCCATATCCACCAAGTGCTGCACCTAAGTGTCACGACCCAAATAGCCATGAGTGGCACCCACACTAATTCTCCTAGTGGACGAACCAATCCCCTTAACCAATCATCATTTAATTAATCAACCTTAAAACATTCAAGGATATAATGAGAATAATAATAACCAAACTGTCTAGTCATGCCATAAATAAATAAAGGTGCAGAAATCCTAACTATTATAACCCCAAAATCCGAAAGTCATTGTATAAGGACTCTAAACAAAACTGCCTAAAGAATGAACAACTGTCTATAAATGTAAATAATGTCTAGAATAAAAGTAGACATCAAAATAAGAAAGATCTTCAGGCGGTATGGCATGGATAGGAGCTCACCCTCGGATCTGATCAGGAACTGGCCTCAAGCTAAATATAAGGTCTGGAAGATGTCTCTGTCACACAATCTGCACTCAAATAAAAAGTGCAGCATGGTAGCATTAGTACAAACACTGTGTACCGGTAGATATCATAGGCCGACTAAGATTAGTATCATGCATACGTTCATAAAATTCATAAGATAAGCAGATAGGCACAACAACACATAACCAAATAATGTCATCAACAGAAATCAGCCAACAGGAATAAGATAAGTGCAGCCACAACCACTAACAGGAATAATACAAGTCCGATGCAATGCAATGCAACAATAATAGAATCTCAACCGTGTACACACATGCCAACTAGTATTGTTTTCCCAATTAGACATGGCCTGCAAGGGACTCATAGTGTCCATGTACAACTCGCTCCAGAACTGACCTCGGATCACGAGCCCGTAACTAGGCCACATCGTCACCCCCTGTCAAATGTGCCTTTATATATATTTCTGTATTTTATCATAATATGCATCTCAACGTATTTCCAACCTAAGAGTCAATATGGAATATGACCAGCCAACAATATCATGTTAAGAATTACAAGGCATCAAGCCATACATTATATTAAGACTCAAGTAAATTAACTCATCAACATAGTGAATATGTAATCGTCCCAATCAACAAGAAGAGTATATATGAACTCCTTCCTTCTTATAACACAACAATTACACCTCAGATTTTAGTACATAAAGTAATAGCGATAAGCTCACATAATCAACCAATCAGTACCAACCTAGGAATTTCCAACCAAACTTCATGTCCGAAGACTTAAAAATGTTTTCTCCCATCATTTCTATTACATATACATTCAACTAATCAAAGTCTAACTCAAGTAGACCGTAACCTACCTCAGATGTAGAACTGGAACAATGCGAGCAACTCTGCAGCAGCTTTTCCCTTTCGCAAAGCTTTGAAACCTTCAATGTCTAGCAATATAACGCTAAGTGAGTAAAGAATCATTTACTCAAATAAGAACAACAATTGGAAAAGAAAACCCTATTAGTTCTACCCTTTTCTAATGGTAAAATCATCATTTAGTGATGAACTTACCATAATATCAATCCCAACAATCATACCATTCTAATTCATGGATTTCCAATCTATTCAACCCCTTTCAAGCAGTTTTTATGCTAAAGTTCTCATTTTTATTAGAACACTAAGTCTCAATATGCTATTTACACCATAAGTAATCAATTCTCATCTTAGAAAGTAGTAGTCTACACTCCTAGATGAATAAGCAATGATAAAATCAACAACCCATTCATTATTCAAGGGTTTACTGATTCTAGGGTTCTAATCTTTCATTCGTCATTAGAGGACCTTAAACTAATCATGGAATTTAAAGATGATAATGGAATGAACAACAAAAGGGGTAAGTCTTACCTTCAAATAGGAGTTTCACCCTAGCCTTAGAAAATCACCTCACTTTCTTGGGAACTGTTTTGGTGCTATGTGGGGAATGGCTTCGAAATTTATGATATAAAAGTCAGTTTCTACCTCCCGTCGACCACTACAGCAGTCATCTCTTCGCTATAGTGGTCTCGCTGTGGCGGAAAACCCCACCGCTATGGCGACTTCATTAGCCCAAAACCCCGCGGCAGCTGACTCACTGCAGGGGTAGTACACCCGTTGCAGCGGTGACATCCGACCAATGAGCTCTGGTTTTTCACCAGATTTCCACCCAAAATTCCAATATCAATCCGAGGCCCTACAGGTGCAAACCAAACATGCACATCAATGTAAAAACATGCTACAGACTCATCCGTGGCCTTAAAATTCCCGACGGAAGTCAAATTTACTAAGTCACCCCCAATGGCAATAGGTCAAGTTTTCAAACAAGTGTACAAATACAATCGAAGGCCTTTATTTCAGAATTCTAACTCTTTAAGTTATCACTAGATTCGCTCCTAGTCTCAAAAAGGCACTAACGGGGGTAAAATGGCCAAAATGCCTATAACGACCTAGCGGGTCTTACATAAGATACCAATTAAACAGTCGTTCGTCCCCAAACGGACAAGGAATGGAAACAAGGGGAAAGGTAACAGACTCAGTGAAAAGCTAGGGATAATTATTACTTATATACGATTCAGTCTCCCAAATAGCTTCCTCCGCTGGGCGGTTCTTCCATTGAACCTTCACTGACGCAATCTCCTTAGACCTGAACTGACGAACCTCCCTATCTAGAATAGCAATAGGCTCTTCCTCATAAGACAAGTTCTTATCTAACAAGACTGAATCCCAACGAATGATAAAAGAACCATCGCCATGATATCTCTTCAACATAGAGACATAAAACACCGGATGAATGCCAGACAAACCTGGAGGCAAAGCCAACTCATAAGCTACAACTTGCCCTTCTTCCCAAACCTCATCACACCCTTCGTGGGTGGCACTTTCAACAAAACCTGCTTCCCAACCATGAACTCAAGATCTCAGACCTTCTAGTCCGCATACTCCTTCTGTCTACTCTAAGCCGCCAAGAATTTTTTTCCTGAATTACCTTAACTTTGTCTAATGACTCTCTCAAAAGGTCAGTGCCCTATGACCTTACCTCAAATGCATCAGACCACCCAATAGGAGATCTACATCTTCTCCCATAAAGAGCCTCAAACGGGGCCATATCAATGCTCGAATGGTAACTATTATTATACTCAAACTCTGCCAATGGTGAGAACTGGTCCCAGTGACCACCGAAGTCAATCACACAAGCTCGGAGCATATCCTCTTGAACCTGAATCGTCCGCTCAGACTGACCATCTGTCTGAGGGTGAAAAGTTATGCTAAGATCTAACCTAGTGCCTAACTCAGACTACAAAGTCCTCCAAAATCGGGATGTGAATTGTATGCCTCTATCTGATACGATAGAAATAGGGACCCCATGCAAACGAACAATCTCACGAATATAAATCTGGGCCAACTTATGAGCAGTATAGGTGATTTGAATCGATATGAAATGAGCAGACTTGGTCAATCTATCAACAATGACCCAAATCAAATCAAACTTACCCAAGGTCTTTCGAAGACCAATGACAAAATCTATAGCTATCCTCTCCCACTTCCACTCAGGAATGGGTATCCTCTTAAGCGTACCTCCGGGTCTCTAGTGCTCGTACTTAACTTGCTGACAATTTAAACAATGTGAAACAAACTCAACAATATCATGATTCATCTTAGCCCCCCCCCAATACTGTTGCCTCAAATCCCAATACATCTTGGTAGCACCAGGATGAATAGAATATCTAGAACTGCGAGCCTCCTCTAAAAGTGTCCTAATAAAGTCATCAACACGAGGAACATAGGTACGCTTCTTAATCCTCCAAATGCCCTCATTATCAATCATGGCCTCCTTGGCCTCACCACTCAGAACCTTGTCATGAAATTTGCACAAACTCGCATCCTCAAATTGCTTTGCCCTAATCTAATCCAGAAATGATGATCTCACCTCAACACAAGCCAACACTCTACCTGAATCGAACACATCAAGCCTCATGAAACTATTAGCCAGAGTCTGAACCTCTCTGGCCAACAGACGCTCCGAAACAATCAACCGAGCCAAACTACCTATACTAGCAGATTTCCTGCTCAACGCATCTGCTACAACGTTTGCCTTGCCAGGATGATACAAAATAGTAATATCGTAATCCTTAAGCAACTCCATCCATCTCCGCTGCCTAGAATTAAGATCCCTCTGAGTAAACACATATTGAAGACTGTGATGATCGGTGAAAACCTCACAATAGACACTATAGAGATAGTGCCTCCAAATCTTCAAAGCGAAAACCACCTCTGCCAGCTCCAAATGATGAGTGGGATAGTTCTTCTCACGAATCTTTAGCTGTCTAGAAGCATAAGCAATCATCTTTTTTTCTTGCATCAAAACAAAGACCCAAACTAGAATTAGAAATATCATAATAAACCACAAAGTCCTTGTCCTCCACGGGCAAAGATAGAATAGGAGTTGTACTCAATAAAGTCATGAGCTTTTGGAAGCTCTCCTCACGCTCGTCGGACCACTAGAAAGGTACCTCTTTTTGAGTCAAAGGGGTCAAATGTGAAGTAATAAAAGCAAACCTCTTCACGAACCGACGATAGTAACTGGCTAACCCCACAAAGTTGTGAATCTCTGTCACTGATGTAGGCCTAGCCCAATCTCTCACTGCCTTAATCTTCTTAGGATTAACCATAATCCCCTCTTTCGACACCACATGGCCCAAGAATGATATAGACTCAAGCCAAAACTCACACTTAGAGAACTTCGCATACAACTCCTTGTCTCTCAGCAACCCAAGAACAACCCTTAAGTGTTTTTCATGATCTTCTTTACTCTTCGAATAAACCAGAATATCATCAACAAACACTATCACAAAAGAGTCTATGTATGGCTTAAAAATGCCATTCATCAAATCCATAAAATCAGCTGGGGTATTAGTATGCCCGAAAGACATAACAAGGAACTCATAGTGCCCATATCTAGTCCTGAAGGCTGTCTTCGAAATATCTTCGGCCTGAATCTTCAACTGATGATAACACAATCTCAAATCAATTTTCGAAAATACGGAAGACCCCTGAAGCTGATTAAATAAATCATCACTATGAGGGATGGAGTACTTATTTCGGATGGCGACTTTATTTAACTGGCGGTAATCAATGCACATCCGCATAGTTCCATCTTTTTTTTACACGAAAAGCATAGGAGCGCCCCACGGAGAGACACTCGGACGAATGAAATTCTTACTAAGAAGATCTTGAAGTTGTTCTTTCAATTCTGTCAACTCTGCTAGTGCCATCCGATATGGAAGAATAGAAATAGGGCGGGTCCTTGGCTCTAAATCACTGCAAAAATCAATATCATGGTCTTGTGGTATGCCTGAAAAGTCCGGGAGAAACACCTTCGCAAATTCACACACTACTGGGACTAACTCAATAGATGGGCCCTCTGCACTAGTATCACGGATATGCTCTAAATAAGCTAAACACCCCTATAACTAGCTTCTTTGCATGAACAAAGGAAATAATTTTCTTTGGGGAGGGACTAAGGTTACCCTTCCCCTCAAGTCTAGGCATCCCGAGCATAGTTAATGTGACTGTCTTGGCATGACAGTTTAGAATTGCATGATAAGGAGCCAACCAACTCATATCCAGGATGACATTAAAATCTACCATGTCTAGAATCACTAAGTCAACTAAGGTGCCATACCCCATAAGTGTCACAGTAGAAGATTAATAAACTCTATCAACAACCATAGAGTCTCCAACTGGAGTAGATACATGTATAGGGGCATCATGAAAATCACAGACCATATCAAGACCCATAGAGAAATATGTTAGACACATAAGAAAATGTAGAACCTGGGTAAAACAATATAGAAGCCATCCGTGAAAGATTGAACGTAATTTGTGATGACAAAGATCAGAGCCTTCTACCTCCGATCTTCTAGGAAAGGCATAACAATGAACTCGTCCACCAGTAGCCTGCGAACCATTACAACCAACTTGTCCTGCCTGAGCTCCACCCCTGCCGGGCTGATGTCCACCTCTACCTAATTGGAATTCGCCCCTGCTGGGCTGTGTGCCACCTCTACCAGTTATGTGACCTCCACGCCCAGTTTGAGCAGGGTTTCCACCATAAAATCCTCCCTCTCTACCTGATGCTGGAGCTCTGGGAGCCTGAAACTAAGCACCCTGGACACCTTGCCTAAGTCTGGGATAATTTCTCTTGAAATGAACCATCTCACCACACTCAAAGCATCCGCAGTCTAGCGTCGGACGCTGAATAAAAACTGAAGAAGCTGAATAACCACCATAGTTTGGAACTCTGGCCTGCAAACCTCCTGGTTGACTGAAATATAACTGACTGGCCCCTGATGGGCCTCCAACTAAAGCATACATGCCTGACTAAACAGGGAGTCCTGAATAGACCTGGGAACTCTGGCCCTTAGAGAAAGAGCTGAAACTACCACCCTTTCGGGCCTTCTTCTCCGCGTACTTATTATAACCATCCTGCCTAACACCTTCGACGGTCCCAACATGATCCACCACCTCCTGAAAGGAAGCACCTGAGGCCACAAGTTGAAGAGCTGACAACTGAAGAGCAGTATTCAAACCTTTCACAAATCTCCTAACTCTCTCCTCCTCAGTAGGTAATAGCTTGAGAGCAAAACGAGATAGAGAATGGAACCGGGCCTCATAAGCAGTGACTGATAAATTACCCTGCTCAATATTGTTAAACTCATTACGCCTCCTATCCCTGAAAGTACGAGGAACATACTTATCTAAGAAGACCTGATAAAACTGAGTCCATTTCAACGGACGCAATCCCACTAACCTACACTCCACAAAATCCCTCCACCATAACTTGGCATTCCTCAAGAGCTGGAAGGTCACAAACTCAACTCCATACTTCTCCACCGCCCCCATCTGATAAAGCCTCTCATGATAGTCCATGATAAACTCATAAGCATCCTTAACCTCAGTTCCATAGAAGACTGGAGGCTTCATCTTGTGAACCTCCAAAACAAATCATGCTCATCACCAGTCAACACCGGTCCTGTCACTGGTCTAGGAAATACCTAAAGTCTTGGAACCTTATCTAAACATGGGGCTATCGCTGCAGCATGCTGTACCCTTGGAGCATGAACTTTATTCAGAGCCTGACCACCTAATCTCATACCTCGGTTAGCTAGAACAACTAGTAGCACTTCTACCTCAGTCAGACCATTCAACAGATCTAACACTCGGCCCATAACATCTGTTAGCACTGGAGCAGCCACTACTTCTGGCTGAACTGGTGTTGCTGCAACTTCTGCTGCCTCATCTAGAACTACCTGGGGCTCGGGAGACCCAGCGCGAGCCTGACCAGCTGTAGGAGCCCCACCCCTGGCTGGTGTTGCTGCTCCCTTACCTCTACCATGGATACGGCCCCTGGCCTAACCTTCATCGCGAGCAGCGGCCCCAGCGGCCTAGCCTCCACCCAAGCTGGGGCCCCAGCGGCCTGCTCGAGTACCTCGTTTGCTGCTGCTGCTGCACTAGTCCTCACCATCTGCAAGAGAATAGAAAGAAAAGTCAGATACCAATTTGAATCTTTTAGATACCAATTGGAATCAAGCAGGATGAAAGAAAGAAAGAATTTAAATTTTCCTAGTGTCCCATAGCCTCTCGAAGATAAGTACAGATGTCTCCGTACTGATCCGCAAGACTCTACTAGACATGTCCTTGTACAACGAGATCGACGAACCTAAAGCTCTGATCCAACTTTATCATGACCCAAATAGCCGTGCACTAATTCTCCTAGTGGGCGAACCAATCTCCTTAACCAATCATCATTTAATTAATCAATCTTAAAACATTCAAGGATATAATGAGAGTAATAATAACCAAACTTTCTAGTCATGCCATAAATAAATAAAGGTGTGGAAACCCTAACTATTACAACCCCAATATCCAAAAGTCAATGTACAAAGACTCCAAACAAAATTGTCTAAAGAATGAACAACTGTCTATAAATGTAACTAATGTCTGGAATGAAAGTAGACATCAAAATAAGAAAGATCTTCAGGCGGTATAGCATGGATAGGAGCTCACACTCGGATCTGATCAGGAACTGGCCCCGAGCTAAATATGAGGTCTGGAAAATGTCCCTGGCACATAATCTGCACTCAAATAAAAAGTGCAACAGGATAGTATCAGTACAAACATTATGTACAGGTAGATATCATAAGCCGACTAAAATTAGTATCATGCATACGTTCATAAAATTAATAAGATAAGTCCAGCCACAACCATTAACAGGAATAATACAAGTCCGATGCAATGCAATGCAACAATAATAGTATCTCAACCGTGTACACACATGCCAACTAGTATTGTTTTCCCAATTAGACATGGCCTGCAAGGGACTCATGGTGTCCATGTACCACTCGTTCCGAAACTGACCTCGGATTATGAGCCCATAACTAGCCCACATCCTCACCCCCTTTCAAATGTGCCATTATATATATTTCTGTAATTTTTCACAATATGCATCTCAATGTATTTCCAGCCCAACGGTCAATATGGAATATGATCAGCCAATAATATCGGCATCAAGCCACACGTCATATTTAAGACTCAAGTAAATTAACTCATCAACATAGTAAATATGTAATCGTCTCAATAAACAAGAAGAGTATATATGAACTCCTTCCTTCTTATAACACAACAATTACACCTCAAGTTTTAGTATATAAAGTAATGGCAACAAGCCCACATAATCAACCAATCAGTACCAACCAGGGAATTTCCAACCAGACTTCATGTCCAAAGACCTATACATATTTTCTCCCATAATTTCTATAACATATATATTCAACTAATCAAAGTTTACCTCAAGTAGACCGTAACCTACCTCAGATGTAGAACGGAACAATGCGAGCAACTCCGCAACAGCTTTTCCCTTTCGCAAAGCTTTAGAACATTCAAAGTCTAGCAATATAACGCTAAGTGAGTAATGGATCATTTACTCTAACAAGAACGACAATTGGAAAATAAAATCCAATTATTTCAACCCTTTTCAAATGGTGAAACCATTATTTAGTGATGAACTTATCATAATTTCAATGCCAACATTCATACCATTCCAATTCATGGCTTTCCAATCGGTTCAACCCCTTTCAAGCAGTTTTTATCCTAAAGTTCTCATTTTTATTAGAACCCTAAGTCTCAATATGCAATTTCCACCATAAGTAATCAATTCTCATCCTAGAAAGTGATACTCCGCACTCCTATATGAATAAACAATGATAAAATCAACAACCTATTCATTATTCAAGGGTTTACTAATTCTAGGGTTCTAATCTTTCATTCCCTATTAGAGGAACTTAAACTAATCATGGAACTAAAAGATGATAATGGAATGAACAACAAAAGGGGTTAGGTCTTACCTTCAAAGAGGAGTTTCACCCTAGCCTTAAAAAAATGCCTCTTAATTTCATGGGACTGTTTTGGTGTTATGTGGGGAATGACTTCAAAATTTGTAATATACAAGTCAGTTTCCGCCTCCTGTCGACTGCTGCAGTAGTCATCTCTTCACTGCAGCGGTCTCACTATAGTGAAAAACCCCACCGCTACGGCCGACTTCATTAACTCAAAACCCCGCGGTGCCGACCGACGACCCTCGACCCACGGCGGCGGACGTTCTACCGCTAGGTGGTCACATCCGACCAGTAAGCTCTGGTTTTTCACCAGATTTCCACCCAAAATCCCAACATCAATCCGAAGCCCTACAGACGCAAACCAAACATGCATATCAATGTAAAATATGTTGCGGACTCACCCGTGGCTTTGGAATTCCCAACAAAAGTAAAATTTACTAAGTCACCCCCGAACTGCAATGAGTCAAGTTTTCAAACAAGTGCACAAATACAATCAAAGGCCTTTATTTCAGAATTCTAGCTCCTTATGTTATCACTAGACTCGCTTCTAGTCTCGAAAAGGAACTAGCAAAGGTGAAATAGTCAAAATGCCCACAACGACCTAGCGGGTCATTACACTAAGTTGATCCCGAAGAGATTTAAAATGCCAGACCGACCTAAGCATGATAGGACAACTAAACCTCAGCAGCATGTGACTTTATACACTTGTGCTATCAAGGGAAATGATATGCAGCCGGATGAAATTAAGTCTGTGCTGCTCAAGAAACTTGGAGAGACTTTGTCCAAAGGAGCAATGACCGGGTATTCGTTGCTTACAGAGCATTGCATTCTCTCTTTCGAGATGCTCTCGGATGCCTTTATCAAGGCCCACGTTGGAGCAAAAAAGGTATCAGCTAGGAAGGCTGATATATTTAAAATTGCTCAGGGAGATGACGAGTTGCTCAGAAAATTCATAATCCGGTTTCAAAACAGAGTGTATGTTGCTTTTAGCCGTTCCGGACGAACGGGCGGCAGAGGCATTTGCTAAAGGGTTGAACCCCATGAGTTTGAGTACATCATCAAAATTGAAAGAAAACCTATTGGAATTTCCTGCCACAACATGGGCGGACGTTCATAATAGATATGAGTCAAAAATTCGTGTAGAAGATGATCAGTTTGAACTGTCAGCTAGGTCCACCGGCCGGAGTCGGAATTATGATAGGCCAAGAAGGACCTCAGAGTCAGACTCCAGGTTTGGAAAAGACAGGTATCAATCATGTGGAAACCAAGAAAGGCCTCAGCCCCGGTCAGAACGGAGTCGGGGCAATCAATATGAAAGGTCAGTTCCTGATAGGAAGAATGATTCTGGTCAAAGTAGACGAGGGTTAAAACCCAAGGCGACTACGGTAGATTCGGTTACAAGTAAAACTGAAAATTCAATGCTGTCATGATACAATTTTAAATTTGGTGGAATTGATCGCCGTTATAGACAAGATAGATGGCTTGAAGTGGCCCAAACCGATGAGAACGGATCCGAGCCAGAGGGATATGAATTTGTTTTGCGATTTTCATGGAACTCATGGTCGTAGAAAGGCTGATTATCGGCACCTTAGGGATGAGGTTGCTAGGTTATTGAATGATGGTTATGTAAGAGAATTCTTGAGTGATAGAGCTAGAGATAACTATGGGAAGCGCAGGAATTCATTTAAGCAGGAACCTCAGCTTAAGCCCCGTTATGTTATTAACATGATAGTGGATGATTACAGAGCAACCTCAGAGGAAACGAAAGGGTGTCAAAGTGACCTTTTTAACTGGCAACCAGAGTTGAAGGTACATCTGGGCACTGGGTCAGCCCCGAAACTCCGGATCAAAGTCATTGAACTTTTTAGGGAGTTTGTTGATTGTTTTGATTGGATGCGTCCGGGAAAAGTAGGGATTTCATTACTGGAGGTGATTTCAAATAGAGGGAATGAAGCAGCAGGAGTCCTGAACAAAAAGAGTCAGAAGGGGTCGAGATGGGAGACAAGAGTATAAGGGAAATTCCCCCTCTCCCTAATGATATGGTGTTTAACGCGTTAATAAATAATATTGTGGTCTCAGGAATAGCGGTGATTCCAAGGAGCATGGTTAACATTATTCAATGGGGAGTTATTCAACAGTTGGCTGAAATGGGAGAAATTGGATTTTTCGGTGATGAAGCCATCGAGTTAGTCCGGTACGGAGTTGTGGAACTGTCGATAGTTACCGGATGGAGTGAAGGGAATGCAAGGTTTCGAGTGGCAGATGGAGATATGGATTTTAAAGTTGTGTTGGGGAAATATTGAATTCAAGGTGCAAACGTTGTAATTTCAGCCCCCATTAGAAGGCGAGTTCCAAACGATGGAAGGGGCGGGATATGTCCCGGCTAAAAAATTTAGTGAGTTGAGTAAGTAAAAAAAAAAGAAGAAGCTTGAAGAATGGCTTATTTAAAGCACAGGGAAGTGTTAAAATCTTTGAAGCAGGAAAGAATAAAAAGTTCAAATTAATGGAGCAATTGTTTTTCTCAGAAAAAGTTATTTATTTTTGTAGGATTGAAGGAGAGGAATCAGAATGAATTCCCAAAGAAATGGAGAATCTGGAGCAATGGATTAGAAGTGCCCAAAAAATTTAAAGAACACGAGCTGCACTTTTTTTCCCTTGGATCAGTTTTTGTCCCTATAAACAAAGAAAAAGATTTTTTTCGGCAAGTTTTTTTAATGACCCAGCAACAAACGTGTTACTTTAAAGGAAGATTTCAAAGAATATTGCAAGGAAAGCATTCCTTGAGATTTAAGTTGAGCAGTAATTGCAGTTTTAAATTCTGAAATTGTAAGGACACGGGACTATGGTCCAGATTCCAATTGTAGACTCTTTCGATCAAAGTGATTACTTAATGATGATTCACGTTCAAGTCTTACACAAAATTATAAATTTGTACTCAAGCACATAATGCCCAAATGAATCGAAGATGTCTGATTCATCAGTATAATTATAAGGCCTTAAAAACAAAAAACAAAAAAAAGAGGTTGGATGAATTGTTCCCGACCCAAAGAATTTAATGAGGTGATAATTAAACCCACAAACATAAGGGTACATAAAAACCTGATTAAACTAAATCTCCAGTAAATTAGGGTACAAGGAATCAAAATCCAAGGGGGTCGAACTTATAGTCTGTTGAAGTAAAATTCAGTAAGTATGGACAAAGTTTAGTCTGAGTAATGTTATTTGGACCGGGATTTAAGATTGGTCTGAGGTTCAATCAAAAGGTTAGTACAACAGCTCATGTTGCGATAGCACGAACAACACAAAGAAATGGATGTTTTTAGAGGCAACCTATCCGGGTAAGTGTTTAGATGCTCGCAAAAAGTTTTATTAAGGCAAAGAAGCACGCTACATCTTTATGAGAGTTTGTTTTTAAACTGGGGACAGCCAAGAAAAGTCTTGTTTATTATTAAAGTTTTTATAAAATATTTCGTAACAAACAGGAGACAGTATCTGAGGAATTATTTGTGATTCCCGGAGAAACTCAGACAACATTCTTTAGGTTTTTAGTTTCAACATCGTTTGCCGTCTTAGTTTTTTATATTAGAATGTTAGATTTATTTTCGGAATAGTGCATAAAAGACATTATAAATAGAATATGCAAAAAGTCATTTATAAATTTAAACTAATAATGAGCTTGCTGAGTATGGTAAAATTTCAAGCAAATACAAAGGAAGGTTAACTTCCAACACAAGTCCTATTCAAAAGTGTACGTGTAAGAGAAAAGTTCCTCCTACACGGTCAAGGTAAAATAAAAACCTACGGGTTACTTGTACTCTGAATTCGGCATGGATTTGGTAAAAGAAAAACCTACTGGTTACTTGTACTATGAATTCGACATGGATTTGTTAAAATAAAAGCCTACGGGTTATTCTCCCAATCTGACATGATTGTGATGTGGCTTCAGATTGACTTCCTCTTCAGACCTCTCTGGAACCTTCAGAGAGGACGAGAAAGGAACAATTTAACGAGGTCATTAGTAGACATATCAGAAGAGCATTAAGAAACTGAACTTCTTGAATGTTCTCTTCTTTGGTTGTTGTCCAGTGACCACGCCTAAGTTTTCCGTTGAGAAACCTGAAGGGCAAAGAAGGTCACGGTTAAAAGTATGGTGTTTCAAGAAAGCCATGAGTATGTATGTCTTAAAGGAGGGATAATAAGAAAAAGTGTTATGTTATAAAACTATACAACGACAAGTTTTTGAAAATAATTCGATTATATTGCAATTCGAAACCGGTTAAAAATCCCGGTGTATTTACTATTCAAGAAGTGACAAGGTCATAGTGAAAACTAGTAAGTGTTTGAAGCAATTGAATAGGAAATTAAAATCAAAGAAAATAAAGTGTAGAGCAAATACGGAATCTAATTGTCCGGAGCTGTTCCAGCGGCAGGCGGTGACCCAGAATCTTCACTCTCCGGCTCATTCAGCTCAGGATCCTGGATGTCCTCGAGAGCTATCTCCTCAGCTTCCAAATTAATTTCTGCTTCAAGGAGCGATGTCGAAAGATCAAAATCAGGAGCACTCACTTCTTCAAATGTATTTCTCCTAGTCACCAGAATAGCCAAGTTGCGTCGAGGCCGCAATTTCTGACATCGGGCCCTAAGACAGTCACGGGAAAGCTCCACGCTGAGAAGATGACCTCGGTTATTGTTCAAATCATTCTCAAGCTGGGCAGCTTTGTTCTGAATTCCCACATAAGAGGAAGCCAGAGTTTGAAGAGAATTTTTCCGATCGCGTAGCGAGTTGGTCGCGTCCTCCAAACGCATTCTCAATGTATCTTGGAGGGAATCTAAGTCCCGGATCTCAGCATGCAACCTCTCCACTTCTATCTGAAGGCGATCATTACCCTCCTGAAGTTTGACTTCCCGACGGGAATGAGCAAGAGAATGTGCAAGATCAGCAGTGGAAATGGCAGCAACGTGACCGTAAAAACACGATTGTTATTAAGGTTATTCACAGATAATTGGGACTGGTGGAAAATTCATAAGAGATGTTGAAGTAAGTACCTGGATGAACAGATTGGCAAGGTGAGCAAGGGAGGCTTCCAGATTGGCAACCGGAGGCTTAGGACGCAGAGATGAACTCAAGGTTTCGTCGTCAATTGGAGTAATATAGCTTTTTTGCGCAGACTAGAGGAGTTGGACTTTTTTGGTGCTTTGCTGGAATCATGCGGTAATGGATCTGGGGCACCGTCACCCTGAGCCTGCTCGTCGTCATCTTCAATCAAAACTACCCTTGGAGTATCCTCCTGTTGAACTTTACACCAAGCTTCCATGAGAAAGCGACAGCTGCGCACCCTGGAGCCAATTCCTACTAGAGAGACGGATGCATCTTTTGTTTTTCGCTTCCGGCTAGAAGAAGAAGCCTTGATGATGTTGGAAAGAGCACCTTTCTGAATATGGACCTTCTAGGGGGTAGGCCTCCACACTGGAAGGCCTATACAGAGACAACGGAAAGTATTATCAAAATTAAAAAAGGATATAATAAGAAATCTTTAAGATCATGAGGATAAAGCCTTACCAAGGTTTTTCCCTCTCCACCAGCTGGATTTCATGCTCCTTCAGGATCGAGTTAGGTCGGGCGAAGCACTCAGTAGTGCTACCACCTACTCAAAGATCCCGACCAAGAGCTCAAGTTCAATAGGGACCATTGAGGGAAAAGGTAGATTTGAAGAGAAGTGAATAAAATATAACCTCTGGGAGAAATGCAGGAAAGACAAAAAAACTTGTTGAAAAACTTACGGGTTCGATTCTATGCCTCCAAAAACGGTTCGGGTTCGAACCGGTGAAGATGACTAGTCCGAATCTTAATAAACCGATGCATCCAACCCCGGTCATAATCATCCTCAGGATTAACAAGGCAATGTTTTCCTCAGGGGTAAATGTGAACTAACCCTCCTCAGAAAACCTTAGGGGCATAAAGATGCATTAAGTGATCAAGAGTGAACGGAACACCAGCCTGATGGGCCAGAAGTTGGATGTAGTAAACAAGATGCCAGATTTGAGGAGCGACTTGGCTGATACACACTCGATATCGGCGGCAGAAATCGTCGATTATTTGAGGAATGGGGAGCCTAAAACCTATCGCGAAGGCATAAGTGTAAGTCATGGAAAAAACCTCCGAGTGGTGGTTCATCATGGCATCAGGATCAACAACAACAATGGCAACTTCAAGAGTGAAGTTACAGTCTGTACGAACTTTGGGGATAGTCTCGGCGGTGATAAACAACTCAACTCCTTCAACAGATTGGTGGTAGCTAGCAGTGCCAACATCATCGTAGTATTTGAAACCCACGGGTAGGATGTCTGCAGCATGGGAGTGTAGATCAATTTCTTGACTGCTGGTTGAAATTGGAG
The DNA here is from genome assembly GCF_029784015.1 of Lycium ferocissimum. Taxonomy (NCBI): domain Eukaryota; kingdom Viridiplantae; phylum Streptophyta; class Magnoliopsida; order Solanales; family Solanaceae; genus Lycium; species Lycium ferocissimum. Next base: position 53,739,997 of record NC_081346.1, read on the forward strand.
CCTTCCCAGAATAACGTCCAGGAGATGGAGTATCATTATGAGAAGAGTGGTTACGCAATGAAGAAGGAGTTGACATTGTTAGAATTTTGCGAAGAAGAAAGAGTTGCAAAAGCAAAAGTCTTATTCGTATAAAAGGAAAGGAAAAATTTGTTGAGTTTGGGATTGATTTCTTGTCTTATTTATAATTCGAATGGAAGAGATGAAGCGTTTGGTATTCGAAAGGTCACAACTTCCAAAAAGGTTGAAGATTTATGTCAGTCGTTTTGATTGAAGAGTCGCCGGCGTTTCCAGTAGTCAGATTGATTATGGATTTGATGGTTGCTTTTCTGAATGAATCAATGGGGTGATTCGTTTTCCTGCCATTAAATGGTAGCAAAATAGGAATGATTTCAAATAAACTTCCTGTTATTCATTCGTCTTACCGGAGAGTGGGGGGACTATCTGTATACATGGTAAAATACAGCTTGACACGTGTCAAAATAGTATTGGGACACGTGGCAGAGGAAGATGAAACGTTTTAAGTTACAACATTTAATACGAGTAAGAAGCCCTGGTTGTATCCGGATTAAATTACAAGGGAAATCCACACCGAGTAATTAATAGAGGAATAACGTTACAAGACCGGACCGGATCTGAAGCAGACGTTACGATTTAGAATTAAAGGCAATATTCATTGCTCATTATTATTCATTATTAGGATTTAATTACTGGTTAAAAGGTTCGTGTATTTGTACTATAAAAGGAGCTTAACAACCCAAAAGAAGGATCATCGAATAACACCGATTGCAAACTATTCTTACAAGCTTTACTGTTCACATTTATTCTTTTAAATTGATCTTTTGCTCTGGATTTGTATACTTGTTCTTAGAAAATTTAAGAGCTTTACAGTTCCACTGGTGCAAACCTATCAAAGGATTTGCTTTCAGGATCATTCAAGCCCAGGCTCAATTACTTTGTATTTAATTTCTTTTAGTCAATTAATTCGTCTATTATCATTTTGATTAACTTATTTTAACTACTTATAACAAAATCAAATCACGTATCCTTTAAACCACTAAACAAATTTAACTATTCTCTTTTTAGGGTGAGCAACTATACCGTGCCCATAATGAAGATAAATTATATTTAATCTTGTGCTACAATCATACCGATGGCTCTGTCCAATTTCAATCTAAGATTGTGAACATAAACTTTATATTTACAAGAACTGATGATTTAATCTTTCATGCATAAGCTAAACTCTATACACTAAATCATATACTATATAAGTAAAAGACACACATACGAATACATGATATATTTAAATTATTATTAAAATTGAATAAATAATTATTCTGTAATAATACTATATCCAAACACATGGTTTATAGTATATATCCCAACAATCTCCCACATATATTTTTAACCATGACAATTGTTAGAACATACCATATCTATATGCATGGTTAATGGTATATACCCCAACACTTTGTACATTCTCGAATTTTATTATGATTTATCAATATACACCGTATAATTTTCAATGAAGCGGGTTCAACGAAACCCCCTTGTCACCATGTGGGTCTGTCTCTGCTCATAATGGAGGACCATCGGGGTTCCATAGCTAGTCGCATTTCTAGCCCTTACATAAACATACCATCAGGGTTATTTCAGAACATTTTTAGTGTGTGATAGTTGTTCATTGATGCCGCCATCTTGTGAAAGAGTAATAGAGAAAAGACTTGTGCTTTCATCAATCTAGTATAACTTAAAAGGCACGCAATTATCCTTGTTAACTAATCTAAGTATGTTTCTGTGGGGATTGAAATAACAGGGTGTCATGCGGAAGCTAACAATTGTAAACCTTGACGGCGATAAATCAGACGACAAAGAAAACTATACTAAAAAGCATAATATTATAATATGATTTGGCCAATTGGCCTACATATAAGAAAAACTAATTTAAAAACTATTGAGAGAATAATCTCCAACTAAACAAGACTCTTTAATGACTACATTATAGATGCTATTGTATTTTTTTGAATGAGAAGAAAAGATATCTATTTATGCAAGTCTAAAACTTTTCTTTCAAGAAAAGATAGATATGGTAGAGTACTTTTCCACAAATAAAATCTTTCCACCAAGAAATCCTTTTTTAAGTAAAACACAATTGTGGTAGAATCCAAATAAAGTAGAAAATTCATAGCAAACACTAATAAATCTCCCCTTCGCCTGAATTTTCTGGCAAAATAATCTTGATTCTCTTTTTCACATAATCTTCATCACTGCTGATTACAATGGTTAAAATTTTATATGGGTTAAAAATTGAGGCCCTGTGTGTTAGAACTGAGCAGGGTTGAAAGTGGAGTCCATGCATTAAAAGTAAACATGGGTTGAAATTGGCCCAAGCGTTAAAAGTAAGCAAGCGTTGAAATTTTGAGCTCATATTTAAAAGTATGCATGAGTTGAAAATTGGAGCTCATGCATTAAAGTAAGCATGAGTTTAAAAATATTTTTGTTTTAAGAATATGCAGCAACAGGATTGTTGAAAATATGATTAAAAATTGTCTCCACATGTAGTACTCCAGATATTATTATTTTTTTGGACAAAAACATTCATTATCGTCGAATTGGTTGCAACTTGAACTGCTTTACCTGGAACATGTCTTCAACCTCATTGAATCATTGGCTCTGATACCCCTTGTTGGGATCAAAATAACAGGACGTCATACGGAAGTTAATAATTGCAAACCTTAACGACGATAAATCATATGACAAAGAATACTATACTAAAAAAACATAATATTATAACATGATTTGTCCAATTGGCCTACATATAAGAAAACTAATTTAAAATCTATTGAGAGAATAATTCCCCCTAAACAAGACTCTTTAATGACTACATTGTGGATGCTATTGTGTTTTTTTGAATGAGAAAAAAAGATCTCTATTTATGGAAGTCTAAAACTTTTCTTTCAAGAAAAGATAGATATGGTAGAGTCCTTTTCCACAAAGAAAATATTTTCACCAAGAAATCATTTTTTAAGTAAACACAGGTGTGATAGAATCCAAATAAAGTACGAAATTCATGGCAAACACTAACAGTTTTTGTGTCCTAGTATCATGTTTGATCCTAGTTTAATATGTTAATATTTTTTAGATAAAAAAGGTTTCTTATAAGTATTTTTTCTTTTCGTTTTAAATATCATTGCTCAATTACTTTAAAATGAAAATTCAAATGATAAACTGATTTTATTTTGTTAGTGAACAAGCCGTATGAGAAATTTGTTGAAAATGCAGATTTTAATGAACTTGAGCAAGGGGTATATTGTGTTTTTTTCTGGCATTTCAAATACTGGAGTCACTACTGTTATTTTATAAGACATGGCTGGAATCCAACCCTTTGACATTCCTTTGGCATCTTTTAGAAGTGCATGTAGACTGCCTTCACAAATAAAAAGTATATGTTCCTTTTATGTCCAGAAGCACCTTCTCTGGAAAGCACAGTCATTACTAAATACTACTCATGTAAAGAATACATAAATAATTCAGAAACTACTGTTAAAGATGATATAATAGTTGAATGTCTCAAGTTTAATTTTCTATCAAAAGTATAAACAATAGTGGGAGGAGGAGGCACTATAGCTTTTGAAACTCTTTTCAGCTGTTATTGTTATGTTCCTTCTCTTTTGGAGCCTGTTTAATTTTCTATTCTTTTTCATATTCTAATATCAATTTAGTTAAGTCATTATTGCTTTGTACTTCCCAATTACTACAAACATGTAAGCATTGACCATAAAGTGTAAGCAGGTTTGGTTCATATTAACGAAAATAATTCTCTGAAGCATCAGCAAATGACCTGTGAAAAGAATTTGTGTCAAATTAAGTGTTTATCACAAATGGGACCCCTTATCTCTCCTCTCTAAAGAGGGTAGGTCATTAATCAACCATTTTTGTAATATGAGTTTGGGCATGCAAGTATTAGTAGTAGCCAAAGGCGGATCTATCTCGAACTATATTTGTATATAAGTAAATAAATAATCAACAATAACATACCTAGTGAAATCACACAAGTTGGGTCTAGGGAGGGTGGTTTGTACGCAGATCTTACCCCTACTTTGTGGCTGTAGAGAGGTTGTTTCGGATAGACCATCGGCTCAATTAAAGCATATCAAAGCAGGCTTGAAAAGGTAATACATTAGTGAAGAAGTCATTTTGAAAATATTGGAGCAAAGAACAGTATCAACATCCGTAAACTGAAGCAAAGGAAACAATACAAATAATAAAATTAAAGAATAAGATGGTACGAGAATAATAGTAATAATACTGATAAGGGAACTAGGCAATGCTCGATTATCTATTAACCTTCTACCCTAATCCTCGACCTCCATATCTTCCTATCTAGGGTCATGTCTTCGGTAAGTTACAGGTTTGTCATGTCCTGTCTGATCACCTCTCTCGATACTTTTTCGGCCTACATCTACCTCTCTTCAGGCTCACCATAGTCAACCTCTCACACCTCCTCACTGGGGCATTTATACATCTCCTGTTCACATGCCTGAACTATCTTAGCCATGCTTCCCTCATCTTGTCCACCACAGAGGCCACTTTTACCTTGTCTCAAATATCTTCGTTCCTAACCCTATCTCTCCTAGTATGCCAGCGCGTCCATCTTGACATCCTTGTTTCTGCTACTTTTATCTTTTGGACGTGCTAGTTCTTGATCGGTCAACACTCCACATACATCATAGCTGGACTAATTTTTAAGATCAGTATATAAATATTACAGTATAATATTACATTATTCTAACTTATTGATTCTAGATCCTGAATTAGTTTATTTCACGACCCAACTCGTGGGTCGAGCGGGCACCCATGCTAACCCCCCTGGTGGGCGAACCCTTCCCTTAACTTATTTTATTTAAAAGGAACATGCGGAAATTGAGATAAATACTAAGCAGTCACGATATATAAATGTCGAAATAAAGTGCGGAATACAACAACCATAAACCCCAACGATCTGGTCTGAAACACAATACTAGAACCACTAACATAAGCAAGTCTAATGAATACTAGGTCTCAAATACATACCAAAATCTGTCTACGAAATCAAAATAGATGGATAGCAGAAGAGGGTATCCAGGGCTGCGGATCTGGCAAGGCTCACCCTGAAATCTCTAGTATGAAGGCCTCGGGATCACTCACGAGGCTGTGACATCGAATCTGTAGCAAACTCTGCACTTAAAGAAAGAGTACAAGAAGGGTAGCATCAGGACAACACTAGTACTGGTAGATATCATAGGCCGACAATAATTAGTTCACGTATATAAAAGATAGAAACGAACAGGTAGACAGATAAGCAATCCACAGATAGCAACAATAATCAAGAATATTCCAACAAATAGTAGTCGCAAATAATTCAAGTGTTCAAGTCATGAGCCTAGGTAGAGTCACTAAACCACAACTCTGCCAAGTCCATAATCGGATCATCACCACAACAACAGTTCAATAATCAATACCAAGAATTAGAAATAGAAGTGCCATATACTGATGTGGGATAAAATGTAATGATATGCAAGTAAATGCAATGCACTGGCCGACCTTTGGTACCGTACATGCTAAGGACAAAGTCTCATAGCCATGACCCATAGGGGACTAATGAAGTCCATGTACTGCTCGTCCCGGCAAATGACCTCGGGCATCGAGCACACTCTCATTCCCCGCAAGACACCTCGGAGGATACACTCTCGGATCACGGACTCTCTCATATATCTCTTTTACTCTCTCCGGCAAAGACCTCGGAGGCTACACTCTCTCACTTATCATTATTTCAAACCACAGTTCATATCATATCAAATATGAAAATAAGAATGTATGCCATGCATGACATCAATCATCAAAGATAAATCACATAAAAATCCATGCATGATATCAATCATCAAAGATAAATCACATAAAATCTCATCCGTATTAGTCATAAAGTACACATCACAGTTTCAGCCTTTTTCATTATTCCTCCTTTTTCCGATGATAAGTGAGATATCAAGCGAGAGATGAATGCAAACACATATCACAAAATATAGTAAATATGGCGACGAGCCCACACAACAGCTAACGGAACCAACTTAATTGGATTTCACCTTCACACCATGCCCGAAGGTCTATCATGCTTCCCCGTCAATTACTACTTCTACATATGCTTCACTAATCGAAATCTAGCTATAAAGTAAGCCGTAACCTACCTCAATGCCGAGCAGGTGCCACGAACTATCCAACACGAGCCTTCCCTTTGTGAAGAGCTTCCGAACGGTCGAAGTCTAATCAACAAATTAATTTACGTTAGAAACTGAGTCTAACAATACCTATATTACTATAATACGATTTGAATCTAAATTAACCCTTAATAAAGAAACTCGGTCCCACAAGGGTAAAAACGAAAATTTCAAGTTGAAAAAGGTCAACCCCAAGCTTAAGAAGCCCAAACACTAATTATGAACACAAACTAGTCCCCAATTAGAATCAAGTGCATCATTAATTGAAAACCCCCAAATTAAGAGAAATTCCCCAATTTTCCATAATCAAAACCCTATAATTAAAAGAGATTCAACTTAGAAACTAATTCCCCAATGTTTAGATGCTTAGAAATCAAGAAATCTTCCCACAAAACTCATTAAAATTTAAAAGGATTCACAAAATCACTTAGGGTTTATAACAAATCTTCCTCAACTGAAAAGATGAAAATTACCAAAGATTCCATTATTAAATCATAACTAAATCACAAAGGGAGCAATAGGAACTTACCTAAGGAAGAATTCACCCAAAAGCTCTGCAAATCGCCCACACAAACACTTTCTAGGTTTAAAATTTGTGAATGGAAAGAATGGTTTGAAATTGGGTAAAATATAAGATTCCGTTCAGCGATTCTCGCAGCCGCGGACACCTTGTCTGCAGATATGGACTCGCCTCCTGTAACACCTCGTACCTTTAACCTAAGCTTTGACCATGATCCTAGACTTAGAAAATTAGATAAAGGATGTGAGAATTGAAATTTCCCTGTTCAGTTGTAAGATGGGGTTTACGCCCATGAACAGTGACCGTATTCAGTACACGAGCCATAATTCAAGTCGTAAACTGGTACCAAGGATTTCTGAGCATTCTAGAATTTGGCATTTGGATGTTACATTGTTAAATACGGACTGTATTTCAAAATGCGGCCCGTATTTCAAAACATATTTAGAATTTGAGAAAACTTCCTTGACTAAAGTTGTAGAGCTTTGAAATACCTTTCCAACGGTATATTATAGGGGTCAAACAGACATCTGTACAAAGAGTTATGGCCATTTTACTGAAGAGACGCAATGCAGTCCATACGAAATACGGACCGTATTTCAAAATACGGCCCGTCTTTCAAAATACGGCCAGTATTTAATTTTTTAATTTTTCGAACGTATATATTCGTCCATATCAGTTCAAATCATTATTTTTCATTCCTTCAAGCCCTAGCACGACCTCCTACCCTCCTCCATCATCAAGAACACCAAGGTAAGCTTACTCTAATTATTCTAAGTCAATTCTAATACATATCCTTGTAATCTAAACAAGAAATCATCATTCCTAAAATAGGATTTTCAAGAAAACCCATCTCAAGGTTCAAGAATTCAAGATTTTGGAAATCCTCTTCAAAGTTAGAGTCTTTAATTCAAGTTTGGGGCATTACCAGGTATGTAGAGTTACTATCTACGTGTGGGAATATCATTGTTCTTCCTCACGCCTCATAATCCATAAATTATGATTCTCTACTAAAACTAGGATTTCTATACCATGCTCATGATAACCCTAGGTCCATGTCCATGATTATATTATATATGAATTGTTATAATTTCATCATTGAGTTCTTAATATTTCTTTATGATTATTGAGAATCCGTCTGTAATCCATGAAAACCCATATCTTGTATTCCATGGGTTATTGCATGCATGTTTTTAAATAAAAATGCTTATTTCATGAATATCCTACATGTTTACAAGTTTTCATGCAATTGTAATATATAACTATCTTCATGCCATGACTCAAGATACATACATGCTAAATACAAGTTATTTCATGAAATCATGTTTACAAGTTATTTCATGAAACCATGTTTACAAGTTGTTTCGTAAAATCATGATTACAAGTCAAGTACAAGTTAATTCACGAAAATCATGGGCTTCTTAGCCAATTATATCATGTTCATGTTTTTGGGAGTTGCACGAATTACCGAGAAGGCTCAGATAGCCCAAAACTACATAGCCACCGTAGGACAAGGATCGTTCTGCCCAGTTAGGACGATTCCTTAATTTTACACTGAATGGATCTATCAGGCATGTTACCACCTTATACCCTGGCAAGGTATGGGGGCTCTGCTGGTCCGGCGAGATACCAGACTCCACGTACCCACATGGTGATATCATGTTGTCGGATTATGAAATTCTCTCCCTACTTATCATGTTTTACTTATGTTATATATATATATATATATATATATATATATATGTGCTCATGCTCATGTTCATATCCAGGTTTTCAGTTTCAGTTCTTATCATGTTATTCCATGTCCCATGTTATTTCTTTCAGTTACTTTACATACCAGTACATTCAATGTGCTGACGTCCCCTTTTATTGCCCGGGGGCCTGTATTTCACGATGCAGGTACGGATTTACAGGATGACGCCTCTGCTCATTAGGATCAGCATGTACCAGCTTATTGGTGAGCCCCATCTCATTCGGGGTTTAGACATTGTCTTTCTTTATTTAGTTTTGCATCTAAAGGTATGCTGGGGGCCTTGTCCCAACAAGTATGTTACGTGTTTCAGATTCATGTGAGAGGTTTCATAGACAAGACAAGTGTTATGTTAGACTTCCAGAGTTGGTTAGCCGGTTTGGCTCATTTATGATATTGTCTGCATTCATGACTTAACTAAGTACTTATGTTTAATATTATGACTTACTATGTTTTATAAAAGCTCATCATGCACTTCACGTTATATTTTCGCTCATGTATGCCCCTTGATGATTTAGCAAGCCATGTGGTTCGCTCGGTCACATGCAGTTAGGCACCGAGTGCCGTGTTACGCCCAGGCCATGGTTCGGGGCATGACAAAACTTGGTATCAGAGCCTAGGTTCAAGTGTCTTTAGGGAGTCTATGAAATCGTGTCTAGTGGGGTCACTTTTATATGTGTGAGGGCCCCATACATATAAATAGTTGACCAACAAGACATTCAGGATTGTCTCACTTCTTTCATATTCTAGATCGTGCATTTAGAGCTGTACTTTTAGGATGTCTTTCTAATTCGTGCGTGTACGTATTTTTAGAAAATGCTGCGCGAAAAGGAAATACACCAGAAAGGCTACAGCCACCAGTCAAGGGGCTACTGCGGAAGCAACTCGCGAAGAGACCGTTTCGACTCAGACAGCAGCCCCAACCGCTCCTACATTACACCTCTAGTGATTCGGATGGGATGTTAGGAATGCTATCAATATGCTCACACAATCGGTAGCAGCTCGGCCCAACGTTAGAATGCAGGTCAAGTTCAGGAGGTAATGGAGAGTCTTCTGAGACTAAGGAGTTTCTCAAGATGAATCCCCCAGTCTTTACGGGGACAAACAAAGATGAGGACCCTCAGGACTATATTGATGTTTTCTAAAAGATCTTCAGGATTATGACAGTTAAAGAAACTGAAGCAGCTACTTTTGGAGCTCATCAGCTACAGGGCATTGCCAACACTTGGTATGAATCTTGGGAATTATCCCGAGGTGAGGATGCACCTGACGCTACATGGGATGAATTTACAAGCGCATTCCTGGACCACTTTATGCCAATAGAAGTCAGAGAGGCTAAGGCTGAGCAATTTCTAAAGCTGAAGCAGAATGGCAGGTCAGTTCAGGACCACTATTTAGAATTTGTCAGTCTGGCTAAGCATGCTCCACATATGGTACCGGATATGAGGGTGAGAGTGAGGAGGTTTGTTGGAGGACTTGATTCCCATTTGTATGATGGGGCCAACATTCTTTACGAGAATGGGGGAATGACCATCTCCAAGATGGTTGCTTTCGTACGGGGCAATGAGACAAGGCTAAAGGAGGAGGAAGCCTTGCAGAAAGAGAAAGACAAGGAGTTCAACAAGAGGGTCAAGTCTACCGGACAGTTCGGCGGGAACGGAAATAGGAAATTTTTTAAGAATAGGTCAGCAGAACCTGCTCCGTCCATAGCAAGTGCCCCACTCCCCAAGTTCCGTAATGATAAGAAGCAGAATTTCAGGCCATCAAGTTCTTACTCTCAGGCTAGTGTGGGTCAGTCGACTTATACTCATCCGATATGCGGCAAGTGTAACAGGAGACACTCAGGTGAGTGTCGTGTGGGTACTGATGCCTGCTTTAGATGTGGTCAGAAGGGTCATTTTCAAAAAGACTATCCATCAGCCAGACAGGGTACTGGAGATAATGTGACACAGTCCATAAATTCAGCAGCTCCTCGTCACAATCAGGCCCAGCAGGGGCGTGGCACGACAAGGTCCGGCGAATACGGCGGTGGTCGAACCGTTTGTATGCATTGACAGTCGTCGGGATATAGAGGCTAGAGCGAGATGTTGTCACGGGTACACTCGCGCTTTTCACTTTTGAAGTATATGCCCTTATTGACCCAGGATTCATCTTATCTTATGTAACCCCTTTTGTTGCTAAAAAATTTGGTATTGAACCTGAAAAATTGTATGAACCCTTTGAGGTGTCCACCCCAGTTGGGGAGTCAGTCATAGCTAGATGTATTTATAGGGGTTGCCCAGTTTTAGTCTATCACCAGCAAACCATAGCCGATTTAGCGAATTAGAAATGGTAGACTTTGATGTGATCATGGGTATGGACTGGTTAGCTTCATATTGTATGTTGTAGAACTAAAGTTGTAAGATTCGAGTTTCCTAATGATCCAGTCATAGAATGGGAGGGTAATTCAATAGTACCCAGGGGTAGATTTATTTCTTATCTAAAAGCCAGAAAAATGATTTCCGAGGGTTATATCTATCACCTAGTTTGAGTCAAGGATTCAGATGCCCAGACTCCAACTCTCCAGTCCGTCCAAGTTGTAAATGAATTTCCAGAGGTCTTTCTCGAAGATCTTCCAAGAGTCCCTTCTGACAGGGAGATTGAATTTGGAATTGATCTACTTCCCGATACTCAGCCGATATCTATTCCGCCATACAGAATGGCTCCAGCAAAGTTAAAAGAGTTAAAAGCCCAGTTGAAAGATCTTCTTGACAAGGGGTTTATTAGGCCCAGTGTTTCGTCTTGGGGTGCGCCAGTCTTATTTGTCCGAAAGAAGGATGGTTCCTTACGTATGTGTATAGACCACCGTCAGTTGAACAAGGTCACCATTAAGAACAGGTATCCTCTTCCTAGAATAGATGACTTATTTGACCAACTTCAGGGCGCCCAATGTTATTCCAAGATTGACCTCAGATCAGGCTATCATCAGTTAAAGGTTAAGGAAGTTGATATTCCGAAGACCGCTTTCAGAACCCGTTATGGCCATTTTGAATTTCTTGTTATGTCATTTGGGTTGACAAATGCGCCAGCTGCTTTCATGGATATTATGAATAGGATCTTCAAGCCTTATCTCGACTTATTCGTCATTGTCTTCATTGATGATATTTTGGTGTATTCCCATAATGAGGCTGATCATGTAGAACATCTCAGAATAGTGTTGCAGACTCTTAAAGATCGCGAACTTTTTGCAAAATTCTCAAAGTGTGAGTTTTGGCTTAAATCAGTGGCGTTCTTAGGCCATGTGATCTCAGGTGAAGGTGTTAAAGTTGATTCTCAGAAGATTGATGCCGTAAGGAGTTGGCCCAGACCCACCTCAGTTTCTGATATAAGAAGTTTCTTGGGTCTGGCAGGCTATTATCAACGCTTCGTAGAAGGATTTTCTTCTATCTCTGCTCCGTTGACTAAGTTAACTCAGAAGAAAGTTAAGTTCCAATGGTCAGATGCTTGTGAGCAAAGCTTTGAAGAGTTGAAGAAGAGATTGACTTGCTCCGGTTTGACGCTGCCGGAAGAGGCCCCGAAGGGTTCGTGGTTTATTGTGATGCTTCGGGAGTTGGTCTCGGATGTGTCTTAATACATCATGGTAAGGTTGTAGCTTATGCATCTCGTCAGCTCAAGGTTCACGAAAAGAATTATCCGACTCATGACCTAGAGTTGGCAGCTATAGTTTTTGCACTTAAGCTATGGCGTCATTATTTGTATGGAGTGCATGTTGATATTTTCACAGATCATAAAATCCTGCAGTATATCTTCAAGCAAAGGGAGCTAAATCTTAGGCAAAGGAGATGGCTCGAATTACTTAAGGATTACGATATGAATATTCTTTATCATCCGGGGAAAGCGAATGTTATAGCTGATGCTCTTAGTCAGCGTTCCATGGGAATTTTAGCCCACGTGGACGTAGATAAGAGAGTTATGACAAAGGAAGTTCACCGTTTGGCCAATCTTGGAGTTCGACTTTTGGACTCCGAGGATAGTGGTGTGGTTGTTCAGAATAGGGCTCTTTCCTCTTTAGTCGTTGAAGTCAAGGAGAAACAGTTTAATGATCCCTACTTGTTGCAGCTGAAAGAGGGGATTCACAAGCATAAGACGACGGCTTTCGAACAAGGGGAGATGATGGTACCTTGAGGTACCGAGGTAGATTGTGTGTTCCAGATGTAGATGGGCTCAGAGAGCGAATCATGTCAGAAGCTTACAATTCTAGGTATTCCATTCACGCAGGTTCCACTAAGATGTAGCATGATCTTAAAGAGATTTACTGGTGTAACGATATGAAGAAGAATGTGGCAGATTTTGTAGCTAAGTGTCTGAATTGTCAGCAAGTGAAAGCCGAACACCAGAGGCCTGGTGGCTTGGCTCAGAATATTGATATTCCTGTCTGGAAATGGGAAATGATCAATATGGACTTTATATCAGGTCTACCTCGTTCAGCTAGGAGACATGACTCTATTTGGGTGATCGTTGATAGGCTTACTAAGTCGGCACACTTTTTGCCAGTCAAGACCACAGATTCAGCAGAAGATTATGCCAAGCTGTATATTAATGAGATTGTCAGATTGCATGGACCCCAGTGTCCATTATTTCAGATCGTAGTGCTTAGTTCACGGCGAACACGGAAATCCTTTCGAAAAGGATTGGGTACCCGAGGTGAACCTTAGCACGGCTTTTCATCCGCGGACGGATGGCCGGGCGGAGCGTACTATTCGGACTGCGAGGACATGTTGAGAGCATGCATCTTGGATTCCAAAGGTAATTGGGATGATCACTTGCCTCTCATCGAGTTTTCCTATAATAACAGTTATCATGCTAGCATTGGGATGACACCGTTTGAAGCTCTGTATAGGCGAAGGTGTAGATCACCAATTGGTTGGTTCGAAATTAGTGAAGCGGAGTTGTTAGGACCAGATTTGGTTTATCAAGCTATGGCGAAAGTCAAGTTAATACAGGAGCGTTTGAAAACGGCTCAGAGTCACCAGAAGTCTTATACAGATGTGAGGCGAAGGGACTTAGAATTTTCAGTTGATGATTGGGTATTCCTTAAAGTCTCACCCATGAAAGGTGTTATGAGATTTGGCAAGAAAGGGAAGCTCAGTCCCAGGTATATTGGACCTTATAGAATTTTGTGAAAGGTCGGTCTAGTAGCCTATGAACTTGAGTTGCCACAAGATTTAACTGTTGTACATCCCGTGTTTCATGTGTCCATGTTGAGGAAGTGTGTAGGAGAACCGTCGTTGGTTGTTCCTGCTGATACTATAACAGTTAAGGATGGGTTAACTTATGAGGAGATCCCCGTAGCCATTCTTGACCGTCAGGTTCGCAAGTTGAGAACTAAGGAAGTAGCCTCAGTGAAAGTCCTGTGGAGGAGCCAGAAGGTTAAGAAAGCTACACGGGAAGCCGAGGAGGATATGAAATCCAAGTACCCATTTTTGTTTGAACAGCAAGCAGAGAACTCTCAAGGTAACTTTCCATAGCCCATGTCATGTTATGTCTCATGTTTCACGCTCACGTCATGTATCCAGCGCTCATGTTTCATTTCTCATGCCAGAGTATCCATGTTTTCATGTAATCACATCATTTCATGTCTCATGTTTCATGTCATGTTTTCTTCACATTCATGTATTCAAGCCATGCCCAGCAATATTCTTAACCATGACCCATCATTCGAGGGCGAATGATCCTAAGGGGGAGATATTGTAACACCTCGTACCTTTAACCTAAGCTTTGACCATGATCCTAGACTTAAAAAATCAGATAAAAGATGTGAGAATTGGAATTTCCCTGTTCAGTTGTAAGATGGGGGTTTACGCCCATGAACGATGGACCATATTTCAGTATACGGGCCGTAATTCAAGTCGTAAACTGGTACCAAGGATTTCTGAGCATTATGGAATTTGGCATTTGGATGTTACATTATTAAATACGGACCGTATTTCAAAATAAGGCCCGTATTTCAAAACATATTTGGAATTTGAGAAAACTTCCTTGATGAAAGTTGTAGATCTTTGAAATACCTTTCCAACGGTATATTATAAGGGTCAAACGGACATCGTGCAAAAAAGTTATGGCCATTTCTTGAAGAGACGCAGTGCAGTCCATACGGAATACGGATCGTATTTCAAAATACGGCCGTCTTTCAAAATACGGCCAGTATTTAACTGGGCATAAAATTCAATTTTCCAGAACAATAAATATTCGTCCATATCAGTTTAAATCATTATTTTTCATTCCTTCAAGCCCTAGCACGACCTCCTACCCTCCTCTATCATCAAGAACACCAAGGTAAGCCTACTCTAATTATTTCAAGTCAATTCTAATACATATCCTTGTAATCTAAACAAGAAATCATCATTCCTAAACTAGGGTTTTCAAGAAAATCCATCTCAAGGTTCAAGAATTCAAGATTTTGGAAATCCTCTTCAAAATTAAAGTCTTTAATTCAAGTTTGGGGCATTACTAGGTATGTAGAGTTACTATCTACGTGTGGGAATATCATTGTTCTTCCCCACACCTCATAATCCATAAATTATGATTCTCTACTAAAACTAGGGTTTCTATACCATGCTCATGATAACCCTAGGTCCATGTCCATTATTATATTATGTATGAATTGTTTTAATTCCATCATTGAGTTCTTAATATTTCTTTATGATTATTGAGAATCAATCCGTAATCCATGAAAACCCATATCTTGTATTCCATGGGTTATTGCATGCATGTTTTTAAATAAAAATGCTTATTTCATGAATATCCTACATGTCTACAAGTTTTCATGCAATTGTATTATATAACTATCTTCATGCCATGACTCAAGATACATCCATGCTAAATACAAGTTATTTCATAAAACCATGTTTACAAGTTATTTCATGAAACCATGTTTACAAGTTATTTCGTAAAATCATGATTACAAGTCAAGTACAAGTTAATTCACGAAAATCATGGGCTTCTTAGCCAATTATATCATGTTCATGTTTTTTAGAGTTGCACGAATTACCGAGAAGGCTCAGATAGCCCGAAACTACGTAGCCACCGCAGGACAAGGATCGTTCCACCCAGTTAGGACGATTCCTTAATTTTACACTAAATGGATCCATCAAGCAGGTTACCACCTTATACCCTGGCAAGGTATGGGGGCTCTGCTGGTCCGACGAGGTACCAGACTCCACGTACCCACGTGGTGATATCATGTTGTCGGTTTATGAAATGCTCTCCCTACTTATCATGTTTTACTTATGTTATATATATGTATCCATATATATATATACTCATGCTCATGTTCATATCTAGGTTTTCAGTTTCAGTTCTTATCATGTTATTCCATGTCCCATGTTATTTCTTTCAGTTACTTTACATACCAGTACATTCAATGTCGACGTCCCCTTTATTGCCGGGAGCACATTTCACGATGCGGTACGGATTTGAGACGACGCCTTTGCTCATTAGGATCTGCACGTACCAGCTTATTGGTGAGCCCATCTCATTCGGGGTTTAGACATTGCCTTTCTTTATTTAGTTTTGCATCTAAAGGTATGCTGGGGACCTTGTCCCAGCAAGTATGTTACGTGTTTCAGACTCATGTTAGAGGTTTCATAGACAAGACAAGTGTCATGTTAGACTTCCAGAGTTGGTTAGCCGGTTTGGTTTATTTATGATATTGTCCGCATTCATGACTTAACCAAGTACTTATGTTTAATATTATGACTTACTATGTTTTATAAAAGCTCATCATGCACTTCACGTTATATTTCCGCTCATGTATGCCCCATGATGATTTAGCAAACCACGTGGTTAGCTCGGTCACATACAGTCAGGCACCGAGTGCCGTGTTACGCCCAGGCCATGGTTCGGGGCGTGACACCTCCGCCAAGAATGGCTCTTGAATGGGGAGCCACTTGACACCTCACTTCCTTGCGTCTGCGGGTGAAGTCCCGCATAGGCGGACCCCGCAAAGGCGAACACACACCCGCGGAAGCAGGAGACCAGAAACCAACAAAATTTGGGTTTTCACCAAGTTCAACAAACCTGACATCCATCCGAGACCTCCTAGATACAAACCAAATATGCAACCAAATGTAAAAACACTCTACGAACTCAACCATGCCCTCGGAATTTCCAACTGATGTCATCTTGACCAGTCAACCCCCCAAAACCCTAAAATCAAGTTTCCAACGAAGGACCCAAAACGCTCCCGAGTGCCAAGAGAACCGAACCAATCACCCCACCAAGTTATAAACGATTCTCCGAACCTCATGAAATCGACGGAATTCTCAAAAAATTTTGTTTATCCAAAAGTCAACTATTGATCAAAGGTTTTCACTTAAAGCCTCTAATTTCCTCAATCTTCAACCAAGATTCGCCCGACTACCTTGGGAACCGTTCCACCCATCCCCGCAAGTCAAACACGCTCTAACGGAACTAGGGAAAGGGTCAAAAAGGCACAAACGACCAAACGGATCGTTATAGTTTATATCACTAGTCTGCAAACTTTTTCACATGTGTGGTTTCGCGTGTCCGCTCGTGTGAGGGTGATTAATCTAGACACAAAGTTACTTTGTGAGTAGACATTCCACATTGTGCAGAGAAGGATTTTGAAAATCTTGAGCAGCCTATGAGGAAAATACTAGAACTAACATCAACATCCAACCTACACCAATATGTCTGGTTCAAGGATGAGACAAAACTAGAGGCCAAAAGTGGGATAGTGGATGTAGATTGAAACCACCTTTTTGTGCTCACTAGGCCCTCTTAACATTTGTCATAATGCACCTCTTTCACTTTTTGAGTGCTCCCATGGTGTCATACTTTTTTCTGAGAGCCAAGGAATCCTAATTAATTCCATGCTTAAAATTTGTAAAGACCATTCCTGTACTATCTTCACACCTTTTTTATTCTATCAAAAGCACTAAAACCGGATTGTAGTGAAGTTTAATGTATAGAAAATTTAAGTACTTAATTTATTATTGTTAGCCAAAGATCAAATGTCACCGTGTGAAATGTCACCGTGTGACCAGAAGGCTAGGGGTTGTGACGATAGCCTCTTGCAAATATATAAGCTAAAGTTACATACAATAAATATGGTTCGAGGTTTTCTGAAAGCAGCACATAGCAAAAGTTATGTGCACCGAATTGTCCTTTATGATTAGCAGGCAGATTAGAGAATACTAATTTTGTAAAAAGGCGATTGTAACTTCCAATTTGACTGTCGAGTTCCAATTTCAGCAGTTTTGGAGTAAATACAAGTAAAAAAGAAACGTGATGTGCGTTTCATTGACCTGGCTTTCCACTGATAGAGATATAAGTAGGATACCATGTTGATAACAATGGTATAATAATCCTAATTGACAAGTAAAAAGCTACAAGATAATGTACTGCAGGGGTGCCTTAGCACAAAAATATAATCTAATAAAACAATTTCAGAGCTGTCAACTTCTTAACTATACTTGACATCAGTGAAATCTAATATAAATGATTGTCATTAGAGAGGAAAAGTTAGTGTTAGTGGTTAATGAGGTGCCCACAGATTAAGGAGGAGACAAGGAATATAGTAATTAAAGGCCATTGGACAATCTTAGTATAATGGACATATCACTTATAATCAATTATATATTAATCACCATGAACAATTACAAGCTAACGGAGGCAAATTATAGTGGAATTATGTTTAATTGATGGGATGTAACTACATTATGGGACCTCAGACTCCAAATTGCTCGATTGCTGTCCATTTTTTAAATTAATCCCTTAATTATACTATCAACATAGAAAGTGCAAAGATTTGTTGATTAAGACTTGAGTCTAAATCTGTATGTATCAGTTCAATGAACTCTAAAAGAACAGAGAAATATTTTATATTAAATAGGTGAATAAGTAAATAATTGAATTGATTTAATTGCATGGTGCCAATGAAATCGAGTGCTAAGTCTCATTTTGTTGAATTAACTGATTAACATGTTAACGGACATTTATTTTTCATCCATTAACTTTTACACAAATATTTTAACATACTTATTTTATTACTACTATTTGGACATGTGCGTTGCACGTGTGTCCCATATAAATTTGTGTAGACTCGTTAGAACGATATATTGTTGCTAACAGATGATAAATATAATTTTCATCGAACAAAATTGATAGAAATTTAAGGAATTACTTTATGAAATGCACCCAAAACGAACCATATTAGCTGCTTATATAATTGTCGCTTATATGAAAATATTCGTAATTATTGATTTAGACTTGAACAACACTCCCTGCATAATTAAATGATAGAATAACCGATTATGTTAGTTTCATGAATTAGGAAAATTTGCGGATAAAAGTCTCCAAAAATGTACACAAAAGCATGTTGTTATCCGTATTGGAAAGTTCGGTATCGTAATTTTGGTTTTTGGTTTTAAAAATACTATACAATTACCATACCAAATTAATTCGATCTGGTTCGGTATTTTTAAGTTCAGTTTCGGTAAATCGATAACCATAGTTTGTTCGACTTCGACCTACATAGACTTATATAATAGATAATTATGACTTCGGCTATTCAAGAAACGTCTCAATTATATTGTAAATATATTCAAAAGAAGCACAATTAATCCCCTTCGTAAATCAATTACACAAAAGTGCATTTCAATTAACATAGATTAATCAAAATTCCAACGTTTAAACAATTAATTTTGTACTAATACTTGTTTATATATTTGTTAGTATTAAAATACTCATATATATGACTTGTATATGTAACTATATACTTCGGTATGGTATTCGGTATTTCGGTATATTATTTATAAATACCGAATACCGAACTTTTTAAAAAAGCATACCAAATACCGTACCAAGTACCATAATACCAAAATCACGGTATAAAAAATTTCGATTTCAGTATGGTAATCGGTCTATATACCATGGCCACCCCTAGTGGGGAATATGAATAGAATCATGAATAGGTGTTTTAGTTAATACATGAAACGGTGGAATAATGAATAAGAGTATGGACAGTTCATATTCATGACTATTAGTTATAGTTTTGCTGCTTATAAGTATTAAATCAATGCTACTATTATATGAAAAACATTTTGGAGTAATAATTGGACTTTAATATATATAGTATAGACAGATTTAACAGAAGATCTTTTTTTTTTTTTTTTGCTTAAGGGTAGAAATTTCCACTCAACTTTTGATGGACTTTTCGTAATTCAACTTTTGACCCATAGAGTCTTCCCACTTTTAGTATGTTGTTATTATGATGTATTATGATGAGAAAGAAAAAAGAAAAGAAAATTGCTAACGTATTTGAGAAAAGACGATTGTCCATATCCGATGTGGGCATTATAGCATCGAGAGGTCTTTTCCCCAATATGAGAGGATCGGGAAGGATGCATCTCTGATGTACTAATATTGTGTCCACTGTAAACGTTGGGTAGTCAAGTACGAAGCAGATAGCAATTAAAAGCTCTAAGACTCTAGTTCTCTTAGCTATTGTTGTATTTTTTTGACTTGTGGAAAGGTGAAGCGTCGGCTCAATCACTGACTACTTGACAATTTTAAAGCAATTCCTGCCAAGATGACAAATGCTTCTTTGTCAATTAACTTGTTAAAGCCTTGAAACATAGCGTAATTAGTATAGATGCAACAGAGTAATATATAAATTAATGGGTTAAATTGAACCTCCACTTTCAATAATCAGCCCAGATTGCACCGGTCCTGATTAATTGCTTGAAGTGAACGGCTTTTTCCTATTAATGAGTACAGATTTACGTCCTTAGTATTGAACACAAAAGATGATTTTTGCCAGTTGCTACATAAACACATATTACATTTTGATAGTACTGTGGGAATCAAGACTCAAATTGAACATGTGGGAAGATTATAATCGAATGTTTATTTTATTTCTCCCGTGTGAAGCACTAAATTCGTTACGATACTGTTTTAGCAGGGAGGCGTCACTCTAGGCACCAGAAGTCTGGCAAAACCAGCTCGAATATCCTTCATTGAATATAATAACATAGCCTTTAGATTAGTCTTTTTAGGTATTCTCATCCTAAGAAACAAATAAAATATGATGCATATATAGTGGAAGACACCTTTCTTGTTTTCTTCCATTAAGTACACTATTGCCATATCGTCACGATGTCGCAATGTTTTAGTCATGAAATCTACTGCTTCTCTTTAGTCTCTAATTCAGACTAATTGAATCTCCAAATCTGTAATTGGGATAAACAGAATTAAATGATATCCATCATTGTAATTGTTTAATCTAAACTTTGGATTAAAGATTAATAATTGAATTTGTAAAATAGGGTCACAGGCAAATGAATTATCTTATAAATAATTAATTAACTTCTCAATAATGCAAATCAACAATAAAGAGTTTATAAACAATGAGCCAAGCAAAAGAGATAGATAATTCTTATTGGAAACTCTTGACAGAGTCGATGTACAGTATGGTCAACTGAGAGCAAATAGTTTGTATTAACTTGAGCGTATTAGCAATATGGGTCGTAGAATATTCAGATGGATACAAATAAGGGAAGTGGGGTATATCTGTAGTACAGTCCTTAGGGTAATGTTTTCCTAACATCACGCTCATTTATTGTGATCATTCACTAACATATGTGAATTTGTAACCGTTGTGAAGGACCCTAGATGTTTCGGAGTCCGTTGGCTTGGGGAGCTTATCCTATCCGGACACTAATGACTAACCAAACAATGTACTCCGGGATAGAGTTGTCTAACTCTAGTATGAAGGATTCAGGGAAAGCTTGTTGCGAACCCGTGGTAGATTTTCCAGACAATCCTTCAATCCTAAGTCGAAGTGCATTTGGCTAACCCTAGTGCTGACTAGACGGTAATTGCCACGTGTCAACTTTTGAATTGGCCACACCTCGTATCCATGTTTTACCAATACAGTAATCTTGTCTAATCAAACGAAAAGCACTTCGTAATTATCTCAATATTCAAACGATTACTGGTTTCTTTTCAATGTCTTTGGATGCTTTAAACAAATGGCCCATTATTGTAAATAGGTAAGACTTATAAACAGTGAAACAGAGTCATTTCTGATTGAAATGATATGTTCTTTATAGCTAGGACCTTAAAATTCTTCACTCCATTCTACTTCCAACTTTAACTCCACAAGAACCAAATTAGTCTTTCACACATAAGTTCATGTAACCAAGAAGATGAGTCATCCGATTACAAGATATACATATGTTCTTATTTGTCATTGATTGCGATTGACTTTGAATTTCTCAGTGTAATTCACATGTCAAATTTTGTGGGGACTAATCAGAGTAACTAGCAATTTTAGCATTCACTACTAGAAACAATTAAACAAATCTTGCTGGCAAAAGAAGAAAAAAGAGACACTTCTTGCTCTGTCCCTAAATACTTGTCACATTTCGATTTAGAAGAGTCAATTTGACTAATCTTCGAAACTAAATTAGATTAAATTGATTCAAAATTTTAAAACTTAAAAACTTAGATATTCAAAAAAACTATACAAAAAGCACTATAAGTTAGGATTTTTCTCATATCAATATGGTGGAAAAATACATCTTATAACATAGGTCAAAGTTCATATAGTTTGACTACTAAAAATCTAAACATGACAAGCATTTTGGGACGGAGGCATTAGTCAATTTTCCACGGTCAAGATTGGCAAAATTGATGGAGCCTAGCTAGTTATGACTAGAGCTTGGAATTCAAAAAAGAGCCTACCAAAATTAAAATGAGCTAGCTCAAAGAATGTCTGTTGTGCAACGTTGAAGGGTCCTAATCCTTTGAATTGTAACAACATTCAGTGTACGATTTAAAATTGATTCTTAAAAAAAACTAATTCATGCGTTCGGCATATAAGGGTCACAAACCCAATCATAGAATCTTGTTCAATAAGTGGAACACACTGATTAATGACACAAGAAAAGAAAAGAAAAAAACGCATTAGAGTTGAATCCATTTGTCCTACGATTTCAACACATAATATATGTTCGGCATATAAGGGTCACGGACCAACCATACAACCATTTTCGATAAGTGGAAAACACCAATTAACGACACATGAAAAGGAAAAAAAAAAAAAAAAAAGGGAACAAAAACTAAGTTGAATCAATTTAGTATCCTATGATTTCAACACATAATATACATTCGGCATATAAGAGAGTCACGAATCAACCATAGAACTTTGTTCGATAAGTGGAACACAGTAATTAACTACACACGAAAAAAGAAAAAAAAGAAAAAGAAGAACGGATAATCTGTCCTGTGATTTCAACACATAATAGACTTGTCCGCACAGAGGGAGAATAGGGCTGTCACAATTTAAAGAATAATTCGAAAACAATCTTACAGCTGAGCCCACTTCGAGATCCTTCTGTTCAAAAGAATTGACATTTCACCTAAACAATTTAAAAGTGATTGATTCCAATGATAATTCCAAAGTTTTTCTAGTTGTGCCACTTGCTAGAGATAGTCCATTTTGTTGAGACTTTAATCAGATGACCACCGTCGGATTCATTCTGTGGAGAAAAGGGGAAAAACAAAGGAAAAGTATTGTGGGTAAAAATTGGACATTAACGGTTGAGTCTTTTTGTTGTGATATATCTAATATATCAAGGTTCCTAGCTAGGATGATACTCTTGCCTAGTCTTAAACTCCTACTCCTAAATTCAAAACTGCCCAGGAATGCCTATTTTGAGCTTGCTCAGGCGGATGTTACCGCTTCTTGACTTCACAAATAGTTAGCTTCTGTCTTTTCATATAGAGTCCGGCACTTTTCTTGTCTATTTTGTCTTAATGTAGCCGGGCTTTCATTCCCTTTTTCTGATCGAAGAATTTTTTTTGACGCGCTATGGCTATAAAGGTTAGAACCTAGGCATTCAAGAGGAAGGTCATAACATATATACACAAATTACATGAGCGATTAGAGCGATGCCCTCTTGCTTCGGGAAGAATTGGCTTCTTCCTCTTGAGTGTAACTGTGGAAGATAGTCATTGACTTTTCCGATTGTTTAAGATATAGGGAAAGGACAACATGTTAAAGTAAAATCAGCTTCGGCAATCGATGTAACCGGTTCAAATATCAGAAGCTAGGTCATAGAAGGTAGATTAAATTCGACAATCTTAAATAGTGTAGCTAGCCCTTAGCCGAGGTACGATATTAATTATAAGCTAATCACTAACTAATGCTAGAATAATGATAAATTTAACCGAAAAAAATGTTATTGGTTATCGATATCGAATTATTGGGTTAATGGTTTTATAATTTTTTTTATTCGACTAACAGTTCGATTTTAACGGTTAAACCGATATTCCAATAAGATCATATTAATTACAAAAACTTTTTTATCCCTTATTATATAATAGTGGCTTTAAAATTTGATACAAATGCTATTTCCTGAATTCTTACTTTCGTTCCACAAGGCTATTTCACGGCTGCATGATATAGATGCATTATCAAAAATGGTTGATCCTTCCCTAAATGTTTGTTATCCAACCAAATCTTTGTCTCGGTTTCTGACATAATTTTTTTGTGCATTTAGGTTAGTCTCTTCTTTTACAGATTTCTCTTGGCTCTTTAAAGAAGTGTAAAGTTCCACTTACAGTATTGAGTTTTCGCGTGTGAGGAGCTTTTCCTGGTTATTCTTCATAAAATGAATAACAGTTTCTAATACAGTTAAAATTTAGAGGAGCATTTTCTTATCGGTTAAACCGAAAATTAAACCGTTAGGAAACCGATAACAAATATTTATTGATTTGGTTGATAACCGATAAACTGAACTAATAATATATAAAATCGGATCGAACCGACCGATAAACAATGGCGTACCAATATCATGGGCATGAATGGCGTACCAATATCTTGGATTTAATGTGATAGTGGTGATACACTCCGAATATTTTGGAAGCAACTTCTACATTTCTTTGTTCCTCACTTCGACGAATCCTCCTTTGCAGAAGATAATGCTTGAGCTAATGCTTCCCGTGATCTAATACCGGGGACGACGTTCACGGTGACCATTATGCTTAACAATTCCATCTACCATGTATAAACAATTGGGTCATATACGGAGTGTGTGGATTCATTAGGCATATCAAAAGTCTCCCAAATATAATCAAACTTCCTGAAAGTTTGTGATAAGCGTACCACGAAATCCATAGTGACTCGCGCTACCACCTCCAGCCGTGACAATCAAACTCTATGCTAAAAAACTCCGGTCTCTAATACTGGTAGTTGACTTGTTGACCGTTCAAGAACCAAGAAAACAACATCTCCCTTCCATGTTCCTCCATGAAAACAAGTCACACAAGAGCTAATACAGCTTTTTAGAACTCGAATGTACATATTGGGTATTATTTTGAACTATGAGTCTCTTTAAGGACTCATCCCCTCAAATTAGCAACGTTGGGAATACATAATAGGTGAATGATAAGTAAATAATCACAAATACTATTATAGATGAGTAATAGAGAAATGGAAATCAAGAACAAACACAGAGACACTGATTGTATTAGACAAAGACGACCACAACTGCAGTTATGCAGGTGAAAGCATAGGCTAAATTTTAAAAGCCAACATGTTGCTATAATCATTTTTCTGTTGGTGTATCACTTTTGCGGAGGGGAGCTAGCAATTGCGAAGGGATAGATTTTTCAGGGGCTTGTAATTGCGACATACCCCTGTTGCATAAAAAGGTGATTTCGAGATTCTTGATATTTTAACTCCATTTGTGGACGAGCTAAGTTGCGGGTTGAGGAGATTTTTGACTTGGATTCACATACTTCATCAAGGTAAATCATTCTATACGTTACCTAAGTGATTATACTCGATTATATGCTCAGTTTAACGTCTAAATCACGAACAGAACGACATAAGGGTTGCAAAGCACAAAAAGAAACTAGAACTGTATCATGTGGGGAAAATTCTGAAAATATATACATAGAAATATTTCAGGGGATTGAAGTTGGACAAGGTTGCTAGACCATGAGCAACTTCATCTTTTAGTACAACGTATATGTTACATAAAATTACAGTCACGGCATGCCTTCTCCTCCATCATGCATAGTTGCATACCATTTCATGGTGGGATGCAGCAATGCAAGTACAAACAATATAATGGTCTTGCAGAACTTTCAACTTTTTTTCCAAGTCAACGGCGATTCTTAAGCAACCAACCTGTGTCCAATCATTCCTACACGATCTAATCAATTCAATTAGGCAATCTATTTTCTTTATTCAAATCTTTGACAACACGAAAAAATCGTTGGTCCCTTTCGTTTCGGAAGCAACTTCTACTTCTACTTTTAGATTTCTTTGTTCCTCACTTTGAGGAATCCTCTTTTGCAGAATTAGATAATGCTTGAACTAATGCTTCCCATGATCCAATTCCAGGTACAACGTTCTTGGCGACCATTATGCTTAGCAATTCCATAACCTCAGATAACAAACCCCTTTCGCACAAACAATAAATTAATCCATCAAATGTAACTGACTGAGGAACAAACCCCATGCCAACCATCTCCTGTAGCATATTATACGCTTCGTCAACTTCACCATTTCTAATCATGCAGTTAATCATAATCCCATACATAGGTGCATTGAGTTGCAAACCCTTTAATTTTATTTGCCCGAAAAATTCTTTAGCAGACGATAACATCTCATTACTCCTACACAGAGCCTCGAGTATTGTGTAATAAGTGTTCGTTTCAGGTTTACAACCCAAATCCTCCATACAACCAATCATTCTTAATGCCTCATCAACTTTATTCTGCTTACACAAACCATTAATATACACATTATAAGTAACAATATCAGGTACCAAACCTGACACAAGCAATTCATCAAACACTTCATCTGCATAATTCCACTCCCCTTCAAGAATCAGTCCATTCAAAACCAAATTATAACATACAATATCAGGCACCATTATTCCACTCATTTTCATCTTATTTAACACCAATAAACCATCAACCCCTTTTCCATTTTTCACATAGAATCTAATCACATTACATAAATCAACCCTTTTTGGAATATACCCTAACTTCCTCATTTCTTCCAAAACACCCCAAATATCAATCCCATCACACACTTTTAGTCCACTCATTGTGCATAAAATCAAAGAACAAATACTTTCATCAAGATTTAACCCACTATCCACCATTAAATTCAATAAATCAACACAATTTTTCACCTTTCCAATCCTACAAAGTTCCTTAATCAAAATCTTGAATGTTGATTCTTCAACCCAAACGTTCATTAACTGACACTTAACCAAAACTAACAGCACAAATCTCAAATCATAATTGTTTTTAAAAATAACCCAAACCAAAACATTTAAAGATTTCACACTTGGGTTACATCTAAAACATGGCATAGTAAAAAACAACTCAAATGCCAAATTGGTCTTGTTAGAAACCCCATAAAACTTAATTAAATAAGTGAATATATATTCAGGTGCGTTAAAGTTTTCAACTTTATGAATATGATCAAGAATATGAGGGATTTGATCCCATGTGGTGGGGTTCTTGGTAAGTGTTTTGAGGATAAAAAAGTATGCATTCGGAGTTGGGTTGCATTTATATGAAGAAAAAGAGTCAATAAGAATTGCTAAAAGATTAGTCTTAGGGGATATGTTTTTTGTTGATTGTATTAATTTTTGCATGGCTAATTGATGAGTGAAGGTTTCTCGATCTTGATATTTGGTTTTGTAAGGTGAATGTGGCCATTTTCTTTTTTGACGAAGATAATAATTGTTCACATTTGATGAATGTGAAGAAAAGTGTTGGATAAATGTTATGCCTCGTATGGATTGTCTAAACAGTGACATTTTTTTCTTCAACAGACTGAATGTTGACATCAAGTTTAGAAGTAATGGAGGAGTACTATGTTATTGTAGAGAGAAAATGATAAAAATGGTCACTTGTGTTTTAGGGTATGTTCAAGATAGTCACTTAAGTATGTAATGAACAGTTTTTGGTCTTAAGTTTGTCAAAAGTTATTCCTTCCGTTTCAATTTGGTTGTCTTGTTTTGATTTGGCACAAAGTTTAAGAAAGTAAAAAAGACCTTTGAATTTTGTGATCTTATATTAAAAATATGTGGAATGTACTAAAATGTTCTTTAATCTTTTGGCCTTAAATATGTCATGTGAAAAATCAAGATTAAGGAGTTGTCAAAAAAGAAAAGAAGTATTCTTTTTTAAACGAACTAAATTGAAACTGAGTGAGTAACATTTTTAGTCTATGTCAAATGTTTATCGAACAATATGTGTGATTTGACGGAAACCTAAGTCACGTTTGGAGTTTGTAGCTTTTGTAAATTTTGATTTATTAAAGAGTTGGTGCAGCTTTTTGAAGTGTAATTTCTGCTATTTTTAATATCTTAGGATTTGATGGGACTTTCTGGGTATTTACGGTTAAATCCTTTTTTCATTGTTTCCGTCAACTCAAAGAATATAAATTGTTAAATATTGGACCAAGACTAAAAGTGTTACCTTTTGCTAAACTTAAAGGATCAAAACTGTTTAGTGCAAACTTAAAGGACTATTTTAAACCTATCCTCAAAATTTAGAGACAGTTTTTGTCATATTCTCAAATAGGGATCAAAATTGTTCTGGACTTTCATGGGAGCTGGGGCAGTAACGGAGGCCCATATCCTAGGCCCAATTAGAAGAATAGAGTTGGGCTCTTTACATAGTTGGCCGTTTGGTCCAAAAGTTTAAGGGTCATTTGCACGATTAGCCTTCAAAGTTCAAAGGCACTGGTCTTTAATTTTTTGTTCTTCGCCTAATATCATGAGATTTGTGGTTTGAATTCTGGTTCAGTAAAAAAAAATTGTAAGGCAGAGTTTCGTAGCAAAGTTAGACTTATTCGGGCCAGAGTTAGGTCTCAGATAGTGTTTTGAATGCAAAACTCCACCTCAAGCAGAGTTTCAAACTCTACCTTAAGGCTGCCTGAAGGAGAGTTTTGCATTCAAAACTCTGCGTTTTGCACAATTCCTTCATTTTTTTTTTTTTTTACCTGAGCTGGATTCGAATCTAGAACCTCGGGTATTAGGCGAAGGACAAAATTAAAGACCGTCAAATTGAGGGCCAAAAATTAAAGACCAGTGCCATTGAAGGGAAATCCGTGCAAAAAAATGAAAGTTTAACCGGCGCTAGCCCAAAGATCCATTCTACAATTTTGTAGCAAAAAAGACATATTGTATTACAATAGCTAGCTGGTGAAATAAAAAAGGGAAAGTTACATGATATAACAAATTAAACCCATGTAGCTGGTGACATTTTTTTCTTCAACAGAGTGAAGGTTGAGATCAAGTTTCAAAAGAAGTGTACTATGTGCTTGCAGAGAGAATGAAATGGTCACGTATGTTTGAGGGTATGTTCAAGATAGTTCCTTAAGTATGTTCTAAACAGTTTTGGTCCTTTCAGTTCGTTCAAAGTTACTCCCTCTGTCTCAATTTATGTGATACAGTTCGAATTTCGAGAGTCAAACTTTTTATTTTTTAAGACATACAATCCTTAATTTTTTTGAAATATAATTTACATATTTAAAAATTACATAAAAAGTACTATAAGTTACAATAATTAACAATTTAAAATATTTAAAGGGCATACGAATAAATCGCGGTCAAAGATTTTCTTGTTTGACTGTCGAAATTCAAACTGTTTGGGACAGAGGGAGTAACATTTTATCTTTGTCAAATATTTGTGGAACACTATGTGTTAGATTTGGCCTGAACTATGAAAAAATAAAATTGGTGGTAAGTCACATTTGGAGGTACAATTTGTAGTTTTTATTTTTTTATTTTTAGAGTCTGATACAGCTTTTTGAGGTGTAATTTATGTTATTTTTAATACTACATTTTTTTGTGTTGCATATTTTAGGATTTGATGAGACTTTCTTGATGTTTACAGTAAAATTTTATTTTTCTCATCATTTCCGTCAATCTAAGGAATATAAATTGTTAAATATTTGACCAAGACTAAAAGTGTAAACTTTTAGTTAACTTAAAGGACCAAAACTGTTTCGTGCAAATTTGAAAGGCTATTTTAAACCTACCCTCAAACATTAGGGACCATTTTTGTTATTTTCTCTAATTGCAGAGATCAAAATTGTTCTGGACTTTAATGGGAGTTGGGATCTTTACATAGTCGGCCGTTCGGTCAAAAAGTTTCACAGTCGCTAGCCCAAAGATCCATTCTACAATTTTGTAGCAAAAAACTGATTACAATAGCTAGCTGGTGAAACAAAAAAAAAGGAAAAGGTACATCATATAACATATTAAACCCATTTATTACTCGTTTTGGTAATACTTTTAAATTATTATAAAAAAATAGCTAGATTTCCATTTTATAATAGTTTTTTTTTTTTTTTTTTTGCGCGTGTGTGTGTATATATGAAACTCAATAATATCACCATAATTTATTATCATATAAAAATGTTATTTATGAAAATTACCCAATAAAAAATCCCAGCAGCGCATCCCAAAACCACGCTAATATTCCAAGTAATTTTTCGTCCTAAAAATCTCACTTTCAGCAATGAAAAACTTTCTTCAATACCCAAAATAATGTGAACCTGTATCCACCCTTAAAGTGAGAGCTCAAGGCGATGGGAAATAAGAATTAACTAGGTAGGATGCTCAGTCCCAACTAACAAGAATATGAAAATTCTAGCTTTGAATTTTGCGCTTGATGGTAAATAATTTTTTCACGTCATACAATTTTTATTGCCGTAATTAGTGCTTTCATTTTCAATGGTTTGAAACCCTTCTTACTTTCATTGTTATTTTTAACGTTTCAACCCAAACCAAAGAAGTTCTCAAATATAAAAACAAAGCAATTTCCAACAAAACCCAGAAATCTTCTGAATCGAACAAGTCAAATATTTTCAAAAGAAGAAACCATACTTAAAAATTTCATCTCTGAAATAGAAAAAGAAAAGAAAGGGATAATGAGATCGGAAAAGGGCCAAACATACCCCTCGTTATACTTTCGGTCCAATTATACTCTTACCGTTATACTTTGGGTCCAAATATACCCCTCCCATTATACTTGGGCACAAATATACCCCTCATTTTAACGGACGGACACATGTCATCATTTTATTACCTATTTTAATTATCTCCTAATTAATTAAAATCTAAAACCCCTAAGCAAGCTTCAAAAAGCTTTTTCATCAATGTCTCCGTTATGATTAGAAATAATAAACAAACTGTATACCAACAATAATTCCAATTCCAATTCCGTTTGGCTCAAGAATTTCAATCATTTGCCCCTTCTTCTTCTTCCTATTGAAAAAATTCCTCACACACGTTCAAAATTTATGACCTTCTGATTCCCCCATTACTATCCTTCTCAGAGCTATGGCTCGAAAATTTCGTAGCAATTTCCTTTTCATTGTGACTCAATTTTTTCTTCTTCCCTATTGACGTGGAAGCCTTTATCACTTTACCTTCGTGATTCCATCTCCGCTGTCGACGACGATAATCTACCGCCCTTCTTCCCCTCTCCTCTCCGTCGCCACTGAACCCCCACCACCCCCTTGAAAATCACCGTTGCAATCTCGAATTTTGAAGCCATTGACGAGATGTGTTTTCTTTGATTATAATGTTATCAGCTTTTGACGAGATATTTCTAATCGTAGCAGCCATTGATGAAGAAGTCTTTTGAGCTTGCTTTCTGTGGTATAAGTATGGGTTAGGGGTTTTAGATTTTAATTAATTAGGAGATAATTAAAATAGGTAATAAAATGATGACATGTGTCCATCCGTTAAAATGAGGGGTGTATTTGTGCCCAAGTATAATGGGAGGGGTATATTTGGACCCAAAGTATAACGGTAGGGGTATAATTTGACCGAAAGTATAACGAGGGGTATATTTGGCCCTTTTCCGATAGTACAGAGGTATATTTGGCCCTTTTCCGTAATGAGATTATGTGTGTGAGAGAGAGATGTCCGAATTCGGTGTTTATAAAAGATAGATTGAGTAAAAAAAGGTTAAACATCGAGTATACACTATAGATACACTGTAACACTCAAGATACACAAAAACACTCAAGATACACTCAATTTACACTCTGGATGTAAAACACATACTTGAATTTATTCTAACGCTAACCTATGGTAGAGCTTATTACTTTGTCTTGAGTACTTCTCCGAACATGTTAGTTGGCTTTTTCCTAACATAAAGCCTCTCAAAAGGCCGTAATATATGGAGGAATAGCAAGCATGCGACGTCCATCTCTACCTAATGATATAGAAAGGGGAGACCACTGTTGGGATTTAAAGTAATCAAGTAGTGAGCTTTAAAGAGAAGTGTGAATTGAGAAACGGAGGGAAACAAAATTGGAGGGAAGTGAAATTTTGGAAAAATAACTTTTCAAGTGAGCATTCTCCCACATTGGTGGTGGAAAGTGATATGTGTGTGCTTATATTTAGAAGCACATCTTCTAACTCATAAAGAGTTAAGAAGAGGACATCTCCTCGCGCCGTCGTCGTCGCTCGGCTTCGGGTTGATAATCTTTTTGGACTAAATTTATTTTTCATTTTCATTATTTAAATTTCCTTTTCATAATATTAATTCGCGCATTATTTAATTATTTAATTAATTCGCAATAAATTAATATTATGTTCCCAATGGTCTTAACTGATGACCAAACAGTCACCTTCTTCCCAAACAAGTACATTTGTACCGTTTCAATGGCTATAAATTTTCAGAGGCTTCGCCTCATTTTGATACATTGAATACTGGAAAAAAAAAAATCGAACTTAATATCCCCTCTTCACTCTTGCGTTCTGCATTTCTTTCGAAAGCAAATTGTAAGTGTCCAGTGTGATTTGCTGCCGCCTGTTGACACCCAATTTTGTCCCGTCCTCCCGAAAATATCTATTTGAGCTTCTAATATTTGGGCATTTTAAAAATAAAAAATAAAAATAAAAAAAATATAATTATTTGTATTTTACTATAATTATTGGCTTTTACTAATACTGGTATTTTATTATCCTGTTGTAATCACTACTGTTATTATCTTCTATTTTATTACCGTTACTACTACCACTATTATTATTATTATTATTATTATTATTATTATTATTATTATTATTATTATTATTATTATTATTATTATTATTATTATTACTATTATTTTGTTATTATTATTACAACCAGTATTATTATTATTCGCATTTTATCATTTCAGCATTTTTTTATATCTTATGCACACGCATCGCAATTATCTTCGCATAATTAAATAATAGTGTTTATTCTTTTGACTTTAAAAATATTATTACACGGCTATTACGAGGTTTTATAATTTTATTTTTTATCTGAGCACTAATAAATACATACTTTTGTATTTTGGCACAAGGAGGTCATTTATGCAAATTTAGAAGCCCAAAATAGCACAAGAAGAAAATATATTTTAGCCCATCCACCCCAATCAACTTATAATTATTTTCGGACCGAAGCCAATGCCCGGCCCATGTTTTTAATTCATTAACCCATTTTAAATCGACCAGCCCAGCCCACTACCCCTCAGCTGACCCGGCCCGCTAAAGCCTTAAATCCCAAACTCTGTTTTTCCTGTTCATTCTTCAAAGAACGACAGCAGCCAAACGAACCCTAACGCCACACACACCCACCCGCTCCTCTCTCCTCTTCCTTCGTCTCTCTCTCTCTCCTCGGCCAAAAATGGCGACTCCACAGACCCCTTTCACTCCCACAGACCGTGTATGGTCGATTTAGGGGAAAAGAATTTAATGCTCGACCGTGGTCAACGTTGAAGAGTTTGTCTCCTTTTTCCCTCTCGTTCTTTCGATCGAAACGTTTTAATGGACTTCGTCCATTTGTGAATTCAAATCACATTCTTCATCAGCCTTTTCCATTTTTTCAAGTACCGATTTTAATTGTTTTGTCCTTTTATCTGGGTATTCTGACCAAGATAGTGAAAGGCTACAAAATCCGAACGTTGAATCGAAAAAGCCGGGCCCAATTTTTGTTTCAAACCCTAGCAAACCCTAATCTGTTCCTATAAATAATCATCTCTGGGCTCGTTTTGAGGAGAGTTGGACAGATCGGAAAATCCCCTAAAAATTCTAAGAGCTTTTTTTTTAGCCGTGGAAATTCCCCTAAAAATTTTCGAAGTTCTTTTGGTCGTTTAAAATTCCCCGAGAAATTGCTAAGTCTTCATCAGTTTTAATATTGCATTGATATTCATTTGAAATAGAAAATTATTCTGTTTCTCTTTGGTTCCTGCAACTGTTTCGGGTCCGAATAAATCAGAGATCGGAGTTTTGTAGTGTTCGAGTGGACGTCGAAACCCCGCACCCACTTCGCTGCACCCGAAGCAGGTGATCCTCCTTCCCATTCCGTGTTTTTTTTTTCCGTTTTAAGCTTGTTTGTTCTGGTGTTTGTTGATGGTAACGAGCGATCGTACTAGTGTCGACTCAGTTCTATCTTGTCTAGGTGCATATATGTTTAATGTATAAATTTAGTTAGTTAGCTTAGCCTCAATGTGTGTTGCTATATGATTATCAGATTTAAAGTGATGATTCGTTGGTATGAACACGACCATGTTTGAGCATCGCCTAGCCGATATTTGAATCGTTGTTTAGCTGTCTACCCCTTTAGTACAATGATATTCGATTGTAAAAACTTCGCCATAATAGCTTGAATATTCTCGAATGAGGTTACTTAGTTTGTTTAAACAATAGTGCGTAGGTAATAGTCTAATAATGTCTAGTCTTAAAAGATATATCAGCTTATTAGTCGAAGCATGAAGTCCACTATTAGTTTAACTTAAGCTCATTCCATCTAAAACATAGACTTATGTTTAGCATGTTTTAGGTGGTTAATAACTTCAAATGATGAAAGATGTCCAAACTGGTTTAATATGGTATTGCAGTGTTTCTTTGCTAAACCAATTGTTGCCTGATTTAACCTTGGAGAATATGCCTTATATTAGTAGTGTATTCGGTTCTCAGGGCCTAATTGAAATAAGTTGTTCTTTTGCATATTGTTGGGATTTATGTGAAACTTTCAACTTAACTATCAAACAATAGGTGGAGCAAGATTTTTTTTTAGTTCGTAGCCTATCATGGATAGTAGTCTATATTCAACTAGCCATATTTCATGTCTATCTCATCCTTTACCTCATTTCGTGTTGTTTACTTTGGTAGCATATGTGTAGTATACAAAGCATGTACAACCAACGTATATCTCGGCGTACATGAGAAAGAATATGCCATTAAGTTGAGTATGTACTTTGGGTCTGTTTCTTCGATTCCTGTCCTTTGGGGCTTACGTCCAGTTTTGTTCATATTTCGCTTAATGCAATATGTATGTTTGGCTAGTAAATAGGAATACATAACTTATGTGGTTTCATTTAGTTGAAAAGAGCTATTGCAAGCATGGTATTGCAGTCCCCTTTACGTGGAAGTCAGTCGCGTGATTAGCCTCATGTTCGGTTCTCCGTATGTTTTTGCTTTCGACTAGCTATAATAATCAGATCCTGGTGCCATTAATTTGAGAACTGGCGCGGTATAGTCTATGGGAATCATAGTTTATCGGCTGATATAGTAATATTATGGTATGGCGAGGCAACCTTGCCCTGTTGCATATGTTAGTCCACCAGTAGTATAAAACCCATCAAATACTGTATTCATTTATTTTATTTTGGCGTACTCTGATGTTTTAATGAATTAGGGAGGCCCATTCAGTCGTGGTATCATTAGAATTTGATGGCTGTTTGCCTCTCTCAGTTTATTTCAATTTAACTATATTCATTTCCGAATTCGTACGGATAGCTCTATTGTAATGTTGCTCCGTTCCCATGTGTGATCCCTCTGTTCTCGCTATTTATTTTATTCATTTCTTATCCCGCCCGAGGCAAACAAAATTTAATCGGTTAAGGGCGTATGGGCTTTGGTTTAGAGGTCTGTTCCTTCGAGTTTCAAATAGGGATAGGAATATAATCAGTATGCTTTGTTATATGCAGTAATTGTTCTTATATGGGAAGTATATACGCGGAATATGCTTAAATATACACAGCATAAATGTGACCTATCAATCTGCTTTGAGTTTTTGTTTGTCTGTTTAATCTTCTTGATTGTATATTAATTTCTTTTTCTTTCATTTCTTTGCATGAACTTCGCATACGAGTTCAAGGGACTCGTCACCCTCCGCATTCGATCTTGGGCTAAAGGCCCAACGAAAATATTATCCATCTCTGTCCAGCCCAGTCCGCAGCAAAAGAAATGGAAAACATAAATTCTGGGCTAAAAGCCCAATAGCAGCAGATCAACAATCTTGAAATGGGCTGAGCCCATTTAATATCATTTGCTCTTTTATTTCATTTTATGTATTTGATTTGTATTTGCGCAACTAACACTTTACTTTGCTTATTTCCTTAGCTAGAATGAACCTTAGCAAAATTAGTGTGACTTAGTCTTAGTAATGGGTAGTAAACTAACAATTAATTCCATAAGTTTCATTTTCTTCCTTTTATATTAGAGTTGTTTATAGTAGCTTAATATTTACTTTCAAAATAATTGATTTTTAAATAGCATATCTTGAATTAAAAGAATTATGTTTTATTTATTACTATCTTAGAAATTTCGAAACATCACTAATACGCAAACATAAAATCAAATATATCCTATAAATAACCCTCCAAGTTTTTGAGTCAATTATGCATATTTTAAAGTATAGTTAACAAAAAATGAAGAAGACTCTCATTAGCTATTTTTGTATTTTGTTTATACTCCCATAAAATGCACAAAACCAATTAATACCTCGCCACTTAAATTATATCAAATATTTACTAAACGCTGCATAAACTTCACTATCTTCTATTTATATATTTTATGCAAATCTTATTTTACATAGCATTTTTTAGCTAAAGCCTTAGCAATATTTATAAGTTTATTTTAAATGGCATTTGAAATTTCCTTTTATGCAAGATTATTATATTTGGTATAAGCTTTACTTCAAACTACATTTTTGTTTTAAGCCTTAGCAATATTTATGAAATCTTATAGCATCATTATATTCTTTCTTTAAAATCTTAATAACCTTTTATAAGTCTTATTAGCATTTAAAATTCTTTTCATAAATTATTATTTTCTTTAAGTTTTCTTTTAGCTAATATTATTTTCCTTTGAATTTTAGTGATATTTGTAAGCTATTTTCTTAAAATCTAAGCATTATATTTAATCTAAGCTAATTAACCTAAGTTTGGCCGGATAACCGTAGTTACGGATCCTAGAGGATGCCTAACCCCTTCCCTTTAGGATAATTAGAACCCTTACCTAGAATTAAAATTTAAGCAGACCATTAACGGAGATATAGTTAGGTTTTACCTTAGTTAATAATTTAGGTGCCCTAATTCACCTTAAAATCAATTAGGTGGCGACTCCTAAAATAAAGCAACATAGGAATCTCCAATATGTTGTACTCTAATTTAACCCGTTTAAATGGGGTATAACACCGCCCTTTGAGTTTGCCGAAGTTCTATGTTACACCACGAAAACTTTCGTGTCGTGTCGTCGTAGGTAAACTAATATAAGCCTGGAGAAGTCATGAAACCCTTATAAGGTTAAGGAGGACTTCTAACAAGTACTAAACAAGTGTGTAAAGGTTTCGGGATCAAGTGAATCGAAGAAATTAAGTCTGTCGAAAATTTTGGCAGAATTTTGGACAGAATTTTTTTTGTCCAACTTGAGAGAGGAATATCTCCTAGAATATGAGTAGTTATGGAATGCATAACCTATGTAAATTCAAGTTCAGCGAGTCTTCTTTCCAATGCAACTGACAGATTGCAATTATGAGAAGTACGGGATAAATTATGGCTCGTACTTTTAAGTACATCCCGTACATTTTGGACATACTTTACCCGAATTTTCCAGAAAGTTGGATTTTGACCATCCCAAGTACGGCCCACACTTTTTGGCCGTACTTTGCCCGAAATTTCCAGAAAATTGAAAGTCCGTGGACTTTTTTTTTTTCTAGCCTATAAATAGGTTTTCCCACGACTTGGGCCTCAATTATTAATCAAAATAAATCCCTAGAGACCTTCTAATCTCTCTCAAACATCCATAAATATCTCAAATCAAATTAAAAAGAGATCAAGCGATAAAATCCTCACTAGTTTATAGAAAGTGTTGGTTCTTGCTTCTAGATGAAGTTGTGGTGAATAAGCTTGGAGTAAGTTGGTGTGGCTAAAGTTCTTCAAGTATAAGGTGTGATCTTCATCTTGTTTCTTATATTGAGTTGAATTAAAGATTAAACAAGTCTTATAAGTGAAAAGAGCTATGGAGAAAGAGTCATAAGTGTTATGTTGTAGTTGATGGCTATGGATTGAATTTGAAAAGAAGTTTTGGATGGATTTGAGTCTAATTTGAATGCAATTTCTTGGGTATGATATTGTTGATGTTGTTATTGATGTTTGGGAGTTGTTTTGGAGTTTGATGGAAGTAGGTGATACAGGGAAAATGCTGCCTAAATTTCGTTAGCTTACCTAATAGTTTAGTTTGATCTTATAAGCGTTTCAACGACTTAATCTTAGTGTGAATCATCTTGAATGTAAATTTGCAAGCTCGGGAGGATACACGTTGAGTGGTTAAGTAGACGAGGAGGTATGTTAAGGCTGTCCCTTTCTTTCTTAAGGCATGATCCCATGGTTGTGAACTTACACATGATATCCATAATGTCCCTATTCCTAGAAATACTAGAACCTTATGGTTCTTGATGTTATTATGATATTATTTATCTCTGTCTCATGATTATTGACCTCATCTTATGATTATTGATCTCATCTTATAGTTATTGATCTTATTCATTGATGTTGGGCTCATCTTGTGATTATTGTTCCTTCAAGGTGAGATATGATGATGATGATAGATTCATAATGATAATCGGAGGTTTACCGACCTTACGTCACTCCGATAGAGTTATAGCTTTTATTTGGGCTCTCATGCATGCTTTATATATATGTATGTATTTTCTCACACCGAGCCACGTTATAGTCGGCCGGGT
This sequence comes from Lycium ferocissimum, assembly GCF_029784015.1. Taxonomy (NCBI): domain Eukaryota; kingdom Viridiplantae; phylum Streptophyta; class Magnoliopsida; order Solanales; family Solanaceae; genus Lycium; species Lycium ferocissimum. The sequence continues at coordinate 53,778,575 of NC_081346.1, forward strand.
ACGGCACCTATTGTGCACACCACTGCAGTTGGGTACGGATAACACTGAGCTTATCATGGCTGGTACCGATAACATCAAGCCTATATGGCCGGGTACGGATAACACCGAGCCTATATAGTCGGGTACGGTATTATATATATGTATGTATGAAAATATTTTTTTTAAAAGCTAAGCATGCATGACTTCCGCCTTAAGACGCATTTAGATGTACAAGTTATCTCTTTTATCTCTTGTTACTTTCATATCCTTATTATGTGGTTACTCATGCCTTGTACATTATTCGTACTGACGTCCTTTTATTGTGGACGCTGCGTTCGTGCCCGCGGTAGAACGGGAGGCGGTATCGGACCCTTGTCGCTTTCTCGGCGTTGTACGAGCACTCCACTTGTTCCCGGAGCTGTGCCGATTCGATTGGTATGATTCTTTTGTGTATATATGGGCAAGGCAGGGTCCTGTCCCATCCTTATCATGTTATGTACTCCATGTAGAGGCTCGTAGACAGATGTGTACAGTTATGTGTCTTTTGACCTCCTCGGTCTATATTTTGTTATATCCTTTGACAGCCTTGTCGGCTTGCATATGGGCACACTTGATGATGTACGTTTATATATGTATCTCTTAGGGGCATGTGTCCTTTCCAGCTTATGAAATCTATGAGTTAGTCTTATAGGCTACTCAGATATGACTATGAGATATGCATTTTGAGGTGCTCGGTAGGTTAGCTTCAGGTGCCCTTCATGGCCCCTGGTTGGGTTGTGATAAAAGTGGTATCACAGCAGTTCGCCCTAGGGTTTGTCTACGAGCCGTGTCCAGTAGAGTCTTGTTTATGGGTGTGAAGCACGCTACACTTATAAGCAGGAGGCTGCATGACATTTAGGAATAATTGACCTTTCTTTCTTATTTTAGATCGTGTGATAGAGCCATGTTATGAGGATTTCCTTTTTTCTGACCGTATGTTATGGTTTCAGTGATGTCTGTGATGAGAAAAGGATCAGCCGCTCAGAACGGCAAGTCAGTGGTAGGTAGGAGAACTGGACGGGTACTGCCTATAGATGTTGAGGAGGGCGAGTCCCAGAATGAGGTTCCATCTCGGTCCTCTCATACTCCGCTCGCTCCAAAGGAGCATGGAGCTCCGAGCCCCTCCGGCTCCGGCCCCCCGGTTCGTCATCCACCTGATACCTCGGGTCAGGAGATGCGACAGGCTATTTAGTTGTTGACGCAGTTAGTAGCCGCTCAGGCCCAGCGACAGGGTATGGGCCATGGTGATAGATCTGTTAGTGCCAGGGTTCGTGATTTTATTAATTTAGACCCTCCAGAATTCTTTGGGTCAAAACCAGACGAGGACCCGCAGAATTTTATAGATAGGATGTTGAGGACATTGCGGGTGATGCATGCTTCAGATACTGAGTCGGTAGAGTTGGCTTCTTGTAGATTACGGGATATGGCTGTTCATTGGTATGATACCTGGATGTCTTCCAGAGGAGTTAATGCACCCCCACCTGTGTGGCAGGAGTTCATAGATGCTTTTCTCCGACATTATTTACCGCTGGAGATTAGACGGGCCCGAGCTGATAAGTTCTGGAACCTCAGATAGGGAAGTATGAGTGTTCGTGAGTACAGTCTTTGTTTTAATTCATTGGCTAGATATGCTTTAGCTATAGTAGCTGAGATGGAGGATCGTGTTTACCGATTTATTAAAGGATTAGGACCACATTTGATTGATGACTACATGACGGCTTCCCTTCAGACATGTATGGATATTTCTCACATTCAGGCGCATGCTCAGAATCTTGAGGAGCGTAAACAGGAGCGGAGAGCTGAGCGTGAGCATGATAGGGCGCATAGTAAGAGAGCCAGATCCTCAGGTGATATTAGTGAGTTCAGAGGAGGTCAGAGGCATCGGTATTCTAGATATTCAGGCCATTCAGCGGCCAGCGCACCTCCGCGATTTGCAGGTCAGAGATTTGATCAACCTATTTATTCAGGACCAGGTCAGAGTTCCAGAGCTTCGGGTTCTCAGTATAGAGGTGATTCAGGCCAAATGAGGCCACCTTTACCACGATGTACCCAGTGTGGTAAGTCACACATTGGACAGTGGCGCTTGGGTTCAGATGTTTGTTATGCTTGTGGTCAGCCAGACCATATGTAACGACCCGTTTAGTCGTTATTACGTTTTTATCGTTTTTGCCCCCGTTGACTCGTTCCCCAGCCTTTAGTACTATTTTGATCCACTGGGGTCGGTGGCACAGTTCCCTAGGCATTGTTTTGGGTTTTGGAATGACTTTTAGAAAATTTGATCTTAAAGCGAAAGCGGTTTGACTCGAAGTTAACTTTTGGGTAAACGTGCCCGTAATCGAATTTCGACAGTTCCATTAGGTCCGGAGGGTGATTTATGACTTAGTGGTGTCATTGGTTTGGCTCTCGAAGGGTTCGGGTGTGATTTGGGTCATTGGTTGAGAAACTACTTAAGTTAGAATTGGAGTTGACCACGGTCAACATCTGGTCAAGATGATCCCGTGTCGATGTTTTGAAAGTTCAAATAAGTTTGGATGATGATTTTGGACATGCCCACAAAGTTTGGTTAGATTCCGATGAGTTTTGGATAAGTTTGAGTTGTATGGTGATTGTTTTCGGTTTCGACGTCGATTTGAGCATAAAGGGTACCATATTGAGTAAACAGCCTTTGATTCGTGTTTCGACTGAACCATTATATCCGTATCGTAATTTTGGAACCATAGAAACTGAAATCATCAGGTTTCAACATCGTATGAGGGATTTATGGTCATTTTACTAAGAATTGGGTTGCAGTTTTTCAGATTAATTACGAAATTGCCTACTTTGAATTCGTATTTAAAAATCTGCACTATTCCAAATATTGAAACCAACATATCTCCTTCATTATAAGGTCAAATTGAGTGATTCGAAAGCCTAACTTGACTGGAATTTCAAAAGGAATCCATTGGAGGTATCAAAAGTGAGTTTTGGGATCGTTTGGCATAAGAAACGAGGCAGAATAGCTGGGTATTTTTGGCTATTAATGTTGTTGGAGTTTTTCTCATCTTGAAAGTTTGGGTTTGGGAGAATTCAAGGATGTTCTTCAAGTTTCTTCCATGGGGTAAGGTCTAAACCATAATCTAAGTATTTCCCTTTGATTCATTCCCTTGATTTAAACTTTAATCCATGATTTCTAAAGTAGGAAATTGGGGTTTTTCATGAAGAAGGTTTAATGGGTCTTTTTCTTGAGAAGTTCATAAAATTGGTTAGACTTCCTAAGTTGCTTTAAATAATGAAATTGTTTGGGTTTATGCTAATTATGATGTAACTAAGGTTGTTAAGCATATACCTTCCGTTATTAGTGTTGAATTGTTGAATTTAAGAGTTAGGATTTATACCCAAAATTGGGAGTTTTGCTTGGATTTCGAAATTGAATGAATCCTTGAGTTAATTTAGTAATTAGTTGATGGATTTTGATCACCTAGTGTTTAATTGGATAATTTACCCCCGAATTTTCTGTTTTGCCCTTGTGGGCCCCGTTTCCTCAAATTCTAAGGTTGGTTTTGACCCAATGTGAATGATAGCAATATAGGTATCGATCTTCATGATTTCTAATCTAGATTTCGAATATGAATAGACTTTCTTAATCTGGAAGCTCATGGAAAGGAAAGGCTAAGGTGTGATTGTTGGTGATATTACTGTTCGGCCTTCCAGATAGGTTATGGCTTATACTTGGTGAGACTTCGTATAGCGAAGCATATATTTAGATTATATTATCGGAGAAAGCATGTAAACCTTCGGGTATGAAGTTGAGTTGAATATTGTCTTAGGTTGGGCCCTGTTGCGTGATTGGGGCTAGCCACCCCGTTATGTTGTGACTTGATTGTGCTATTGCGTTGGCTTGATGCCACGTGTTGTTAGTAGATATTAGAATCTGTTGTTCCATCTTGATTGTGATATTGTAGTATTTTACGGGTTGATGTTGGTATGAGGATAGAGTTCTATATGACTTGCGTAGCCTTTCCTGATATTGTTAGCGTACCCATGTTGGTACTTATGACACTGATATTGTTGGCATATCCATGTTA